>NC_066518.1:13598856-13631356 GCF_024679095.1 Eriocheir sinensis
ACAATCTCTTCCTCCTCCTCCTTCTCCTCCTCCTCCTCCTCCTCCTCCTCCTCCTCCTCCTCCTCCTCCTCGCCGTCCCTCATCATTTCTTTATCCTCTTTCTTCTTCTTTACCTTCCTTACTCTCTCTCTCTCTCTCTCTCTCTCTCTCTCTCTCTCTCTCTCTCTCTCTCTCTCTCTCTCTCTCTCTCTCTATAGGTCTGTGTGTTCTGACCATATATGTAAATCTATGTATCTTTCGTTATTTCGTTGCAAAACTCTACGGTAAGAGCATTTCAGATTTCACTATCTCCGAGCATTTCCTCCGTCGATTCTCTCTCTCTCTCTCTCTCTCTCTCTCTCTCTCTCTCTCTCTCTCTCTCTCTCTCTCTCTCTCTCTCTCTCTCTCTCTCTCTCTCTGACTCACTCTTTCTCTCCGTTTTCCTCCTCTTTATTATTTCATCTTTTCCTTCTTCATTCCCTCCATCTTCTCTTCGTTCTCTCGATTTTCTGGCATTTCGTTAATTTTGTCTGTCATCTCTTTTTTTTAACCTTCATTCCTACCTCCTTCGTCTCTTATTCTATTATCCTCTTATTTCTCTGTTCCTTCATTTATCTCCTCCGTGCCATCTATTTTTATCATAATCTTCACTTTTCTTTTTCTCTCAGGCATTATCATTTATCTTTTATCCTTCCACGGCGTTGCTCAGTTTCCTGGACAATAATTCAAGTGCTTTTTATGTTCCTTCTTCACTTATCTTTCTTCCTTTCCCTTCTGCATTGCTTATTTTATTCTTTCCTGCATTTCATCACTTCTTTTCCACACTTTTCAACATTCCTACATTTCCTCTCCATATCTATCTGCTTACCTACCTATTTACCTATTTTATACCCTTTCTCTTTGCTTGCCTCCCTTTCTCGAGCTACCCCTCCCTCATTCTATCTACCTACCTACCTTCTTAAAAACTCTTGCATCTCCTCTTCCCTTTAATACCTAAATGCTTCTAACTGACTAACTGACTAACTAACTAACTAACTAACTATTTACCCACACACTACCTCTCTCCCTCCTCCTCTAGTATCACCGCCTCCCTTTCATACCCAATATTGCCACCCACCTACCTACCTACCCCTCTAACTACCTACCATTCTACCTCCCTCCCTCGCCACCTTCTCCCCTCCTTCCCCTTCTCCCCGATATTCCGGTGCAAATCATCCCGTGACAACTAAATGTGTGGAGTGTGTTCAAGCCTGGCAAAAAGAGGAGGGGAATAAATCGAAATAAATGGGGATGGACGGCAGGCAAAGAGTACGAGAGAGATAGCGGAGTGAAATAGGGGGATGGGAAGTGAGGTGAGGAGTGGATATTGGAGATGGGGGGTTTGATGGTGGTGGTGGTGGTGGTGGTGGTGGAAGGGCAAAGGAGTGACTGAAGTAGATGTGGGAGAAAAAGGTAAGTGGCGTATGAAGTTTTGGAAAGAAAGAAAGGAAGGAAGAAAGAAAAGGGTAAGAAGGAAGGAGAGAAGAAAGAAAGGAAAGAAAGGAAGGAAGAAAGGAAGGAAGGAGGGAAGGCAGGAAGGGAGGAAGAAAGGGAGGAGGGAAGGAAGGAGGAAGGAAAAACGTCAACATGTATGGGAAAAAATAATGAAAGAAAGAAAAGGAAAGAAAGAAAAAAAGAGAAAAGAATGAATAAGTGAGTGAATGAATGAATGAGTGAATGAAAGAAAGAAAGAAAGGAAGGAAGGAAAAGAAAAAAGAAAGAAGAAAAAACAGCGTAAAACAATGGATGAGAGAAAAATAAAATAAAAACATAAAAGTTAGGGAGAGATTTATAACAAAACGAAGAAAGAAAGAAAGACCACAACAAATGGAAACAAAAATCAAAAAGGAAAAACAGAACAGTTGATTGAGGACACACATACACGAACGTCCATGGAGAAAAGAAAAACAGAGGAAGGAAACAAAGCAATAAATTAGGGAGCTTTACAAAGGAAAGGAAACGAAGGAAAGGGAAGTGAAAGGAGAGGAAAGAAAAGGAAATGTAGAAAGAAAAGAAGAAATCACAACAATACGAGAGGGAATGCATGGGAAGGGAAGGGAAGGGAAGGGTAGGGAAGGGAAGAGAAAGGAAGGTAGAGGAACTGAAAGGAGGGGAGGGGAAGGGAAGGGAAAGGAAGGAAAGGGAAGGGAAGGGAAGGGAAGGGAAGGGAATGAAAGGGAAGGGAAAGAGAAAAAAGGGAGAGGAATGGAAAGGAAAAAAAAGGATTAGAAAGGAGAAGGAAAGGAAAGAAAAGAAAAGGAAGGGAGGGGAAGAGAAGGAAAAGAAGAGAAAGGAAAGGAAGGAAAAGGAATGGAAGGAAACGGAAAGGAAGGAAAGAAAAGGGAAGAGAATGGAAAAGGAAAGGAATGGAAAAGAAAGGAAAGGAAAGGAAAGAAAAGGAGAGGGGATGAAATGAATGGAAAGGATATGGAAGAAAATAGGATGGGAAGAAAAGAGGATGGGAAGGAAAGGGAAGGGAAAGAAGATAAGGTAGACGAAGGGAAGGGAGGGGAAGGAAACAAGAGAAAGAAGAGGGAAAGTGAAAAGGAAAGGAAAATCAAGAAAAGGGTGAAACGAGAAAGGAATGGAATGAAGGGGATGGAGGAAAAAGCAAAAATGCATATGGGAACGGAAGGAAAGGAATTTGAAATGTGAAACGAAAAACTGGAGACAGAGGGGTAGGAAGGAGGAGGTCGAGGTGGGAGGGGAAGGAGGCAGAGGGGCAGGTGGCCGAATGGGAGGGAGATCGAGGCGGTGGAGGAGGACGGGGCAGGAGCAGCGTCACCCAGAGGCAGTGTTAGTGAAATATTTACGCGCATATAAATCTCAGGCCGATGAATAAATCAAAACAGGCGCGCAAATATTTATCGAAAAACATACAAGGCTGAGGCATGACTCTGAGAGAGAGAGAGAGAGAGAGAGAGAGAGAGAGAGAGAGAGAGAGAGAGAGAGAGAGAGAGAGAGAGAGAGAGAGAGAGAGAGAGAGAGAGAGAGAGAGAGAGAGAGAGAGAGAGAGAGAGAGAGAGAGAGAGAGAGAGAGAGAGAGAGAGAGAGAGAGAGAGAGAGAGAGAGAGAGAGAGAGAGCATGAATACCTTACTTCTTCCAATGTATTCCTCTTGTATAACTTGTTCTACATAATGTCGTTTCAAGCTTTTAAGGAAAACTGAATCGATGACGAAACTAACCTTTTTTGGAATCAGTATTTCTTAGTGGGTCTGATTTGAAATATTGTAAAAAAAAATATTACATGCAACAAGACTCGTTAACAGAAAGGAAGAAGGAAAGAAAGGAAAGAAAGTAAAAAAAAAGAAACAAAGAAATAAAGAAACAAAGTAAGAAAGAAAAAAAAAGAATATAAGAGACAAGAGAAAAAAAAAAGAAGTAAAAGAAAAGAAAAGAAATGAGGAGAAAAGAAAGAAAAGCCAAGGCGAAAAAGAAAAGAAGAAAAATAAGAAAAGAAATGAAAAAAAGAAAAACGAAAGAAAAAGAAAGAATGAAAAGAATAGTAAACACCAAATCTCGAAATAGTCTACGGCTCTGCGCTATATTTCGCTTCCATTTTTGTCCTAACTCAAGTAATAATAACTAAGCGACTGCTCCGTTGAAAGCTCCTAATACTTACTTCCAAAACTCCTTAAAAACTGAAGCCCTCGAAGAGCATATGCCACGAACTAGATTTCTTTGCCCGAAAATTGAACGCCAACAAACTTTTTCCTCAATGGATTCATAACATAAAGAGGCTTTTGACGTGGCCTACACCGAACAGCTTCTACTAATTCAAGAACAATTTAACAAGGGAAGGGAGGGGAAGGGAAGGAAAGGGAAGGAAAGGAAAGGAAAGGAAAGGAGAGGAAAGGGAAGAGAATGGAAGGGAAGGGAAGGGAAGGGTAGGGAAGGGAAAAGAGGGGAGGAAGGTAAAAGGAAACTTCATATGGGAACGGAAGGAAAGGGAAGGGAAGGGAAAAATAAGACAAGGATGAGATGAGAAAGGAACGGAGGGAAGGAAAGAGAAAAAAATTGCATATGGGAACGGAGGGAAAGTAACTGAAAAGGAGACAGAGGGGGAGGAGGGGAAGGAACTCGAGAGAGGGAAGGTGAGGAGGCAGAGGAGAAGGAGGCAGAATAGGAAGCGGAAGTCGAGAGGGAGCAGATCAAGGGGAAGGAAGACGACGGGTGGGGGCCCAGAACCGAACGTGTAGGCGTGTACCCCGTGTTCGAAATGAGGTCTGACGGGAGTTTCTAAAAGCACCATAGTGATCTTCCCGGTGCAGAAAGTTCCCCCCTTACAGGCCTACAAGCTATGATGGTCGCCTCGAGTTCTATTGATGGCGCTGCTCTGCCTTTGACGCTCTCTATGCCGCTGGGTTCCAATTTAGTATTTGCTCAGTTCAGTTTGCTGTTCTTTGTGTCCGTTGATTATCATTATTATTTTTTTTTCTTGGTTAGTTTTACGAGGTTTCTGCTTAACGTTTCATAAGTTTACGAAGCGTGGTGGTGTTTTCGTTTTCTATTTCAAGTTTAGTTTCATGGAGTTTCTTATTTTCCATTTTCTATATATTCAAGTTTAGTTTCGTGGAGTTTCTGCTTATAAGATTTCATGAGGCAAAGATTTCTCGATACGAGGTCTATGAAGCAAAATTATTTACTTCTGCACCCGAGTTGAGGATGATATATAAACTGCCATTACCAGGAGCGTGTAAACTGACCCTTGCGAATGAGTGACGCCTGATAGTACTCTTCTGTACACTCACTTCAGCTTTTGCGGAACTTAAACAAATAGATAAATGAATAAGTAAATACAACAATATAAGAGGCACCTAGTAATAGATAACACATGTCGGAAAACAATAAATAACTATAATGCATAAAATAAATATTTGCAGACTATTGTTTTATCTTCGACCTTTCGCACCTTACAGAAGTCTCGCGGCCTTGACTCGCAACAGACAGAAACATACCCAATAGCACATATCCCTCTCGTTAGTCTACTGTACACTTCGAGTTTTGTGCCTTGTCTGTACGCAGTAGGTAAGGAATTTGTACTAAATATATCCAAGAGAGAAAGAGAGAGAGACAGAGACAGGTTGAATAGAGGAAAGAACAAAACGAAGAGGGAGAGGCAGGCAGCTCGAGGCCCGGTCACACACGCGGCCCCGCGTATAACACAGCGAGGCATGGGGACACACATATACAAGTCTGACCCGCCTCGTCCGCAAAGCCAATGCCGCGCACGCGCTCCCTCACATTCCAGGGGGGCGGAGGGGGCGGTGGGGCTGGAGAGCGAGAAGGAGGGGCTGGAGGGACGGGTGGGGGCACAAGGAAGCACGCACACGAAAAACACCGACAGATGCAGATATACGGACAGACAGACAGGCACACAGACAGTCAGACATCCAAAAACACACACACACACACACACACACACACACACACACACACACACACACACACACACACACACACACACATTTATACCTTTAATAGTTACACAGGAAATACTTATATATATATATATATATATATATATATATATATATATATATATATATATATATATATATATATATATATATATATATATATATATATATATGTAATTTGTGTACTGCTAATTACCTTCATTATATTTTCATTGCTATGATTACGAGCTTTTTATGTTTCTCATTAAGGTAATTGGATTTCTCGTGTGATTGATTAGAACTGACTTTATGTATTTTTGTGATGTATGTTATCACTTATTTTCTTTTTTTCTTTTTTTTGCTTTCCTACTCTTTCGATTAGGAGGAGGAAGAGGAGGAAGAAAACAAAAAAAAAGCGGCTTCCTTTATTGTAAAAAAAAAAAAACTATGAATATTTTCCAGCTAGGGGACGGAAGCGGAAGGAGACGGCGAGCAATTTAGTGGACACTCCGGCGGGACAGGCGACGAGGGCAAGCCTGTTACCTGCCGCCGAGAAAGACTCAAGGGGCGTCCAAGGCAGAGGTGAGGTGTTGATGGCCAGGTACACAGCCAACGTGAAGGCCGATGGGTTGTGACGACGTGGTGACGGCAGAGGACGAGGACGAGGAGGAGGAGGAAGAGGAGAGGAGAGGAGAGGAGAGGAGAGGAGAGGAGAGGAGTGAAGGAGGAGGAAGAAGAAAAAAGAAAGAGGAGGCAGTGGGGTTGAGGAAGAATAAGAAGGAAAAGAGCAAGAAGAACACTAAAATAATATTGTTGCTAAAAATTATTGGCTGGGATGTTATGAAAACCCGAGTATTTCAAGTGTTACCGGAAGAGGAAAAGAAAGAAGAGAAGGAAGACGAGGAAGAGGGGGAGGAAGAACAAGAACAACAACAACGAGATGATAATGTTGCAAGAAAATATTGGCCATGAAGTAACAAAGAGCCAAGAAGTATGTCAAGTGTTGCCGGACCCAACGCTGCAACACCTCGCTCGCTGCCCACAATCTGCTCGCCGCAAGAAACATGACCTCGAGAGCAAATTGATCCCGAGAGACTGCCGTGGGAGCGCCAGTCAGCAACTCCTCCCCCTCTCTCTCCCTCTTCCTCTCCCTCTCTCTCCGTCTTCAGGAACACCAGACGCCTCTAGAAAGCATTATACGTGTTAACTAAATTACTATTGGTCACCTCACACGTAATATCAAAAGGATAATTCAGTCTTAGGTTATTTAGTATATACAATGTTCGAAATCAGATAGTATACAAAAAAAAATATTACGTAGTTTCTTACCAGACTTCCCACTTTTCGAATCCTCTACTTCTTCTTGTTCTTCTTTTTCTTCTTTTCTTTCTCTTCTTAAGTTCTTTTCTGCTCCTCCTTTTCTCCTACTAAACTTCCTCCTCGCCTCCTTTTTCACGCCTCGTCCAACACCCTTTCATAACGATCATTGCGAAAACACATCAGTTCTACCCACACTTACTAAGGGGGGGGGGGGGAGGGGGGGAGGGGGGGGTGCGAGGAAGGATGGGGAAGGAGGAGAAAGGGAGGAAGAGAAAGAGAAGGAGGAGGAGGAGAGAGAAGAGGGAGAGAAAAACAACAAGGAAAAGCTCAAGAACAGGAACATGAAGAACAAGAACAAAATGGGGCTAGAAAAATAAACAAAGGAATACGACTAAAAACGATCATAAAAGTACGGAAGAGAAATTGACGAAAGGGGGAGGAGAGAAACGTTCAGAAGGAGGAGGAGGACGAGAAGGAGAAGGAGGAGGAGAGGGTAGAAGGCAGTGAAAGAGGGAGAGAGAGAGGGGAGAGGATAAGGTTTTGTGGCGGAAGGAGAGGAGAGGAGAGGGCAGGAAGGACAGTGCGAGGGAGGGAGGGAGGAAGAGGACGAGAGAGGGTAGGCAAGAGAGAGTGGAAAGAGAGAAAGGGGGTTAGGGTGAGGGGGGAAGAGTAAGAGAGGGAAAGTGAGGGAGAGTGGAAGGAAAG
The DNA here is from genome assembly GCF_024679095.1 of Eriocheir sinensis. NCBI lineage: Eukaryota > Metazoa > Arthropoda > Malacostraca > Decapoda > Varunidae > Eriocheir > Eriocheir sinensis. The sequence goes on from NC_066518.1 coordinate 13,606,300, forward strand.
AGGAGGGGGTAGGAAAGAGTAGAACAGTATGAGGTGGGGAGAGGACGAGAGGGAAAGTGGAAAAAGAGAGAGGGTGATAGAGAAGGGTGAGGCAGTGAGGAGCGGGGGAAGGGGGGGGAAGGGGAATGGAAGGAGAGAAGGGGGTAGGAAACGGAAGAGGGCGAGAGAGGGTAGGCAAGGGAGAGTATGTGTAAGGTCTTCGACGTGTGATAAATCGTCTCTTACCCAATATTTCCTATGAGGGGATTAATCACACTCCCTTCGCCGCGACTCGAGTGACTCTCAAAACAGCTCATAAAGGGCGCGCCGAACCGAGTAGAGCCCAAATATGAGACGAGCGACACACACACACACACACACACACACACACACACACACACACACACACACACTCACTCACCGCCGGCCCGCAAACCAGCCCGTGAAAACTTAATATATCTCAACGCCGTGATATATTGCAGGACATGTTATCTTGTTATCCAATCTCTCTCTCTCTCTCTCTCTCTCTCTCTCTCTCTCTCTCTCTCTCTCTCTCTCTCTCTCTCTCTCTCCCCCCCCTGCATGTGGTGTAATGGATGGATAAATTAACATGAATAAGAATGCAAGCGAACACTCACTCATCAGCGGCCGGTTTTCCTCGGAGGCCAGAAGGAGCGCCGCATCCAGAGGCCGTTGGAGTCTTAAGATGCCCTCGGGTTCTGATGAAGAGATGCGCCATGTTACTAATGTATCAAAGTTACTGAAAATATAACCGCTCTTCTCATTGTAGATACATATATTCTCAGGAAGGAAGTAGTATTTTAACTCTAACAACAAATACAGCATCTGCAACAAATGAAAATGTAGGAGGAGGGGGAGAGGAGGAGTGGGCAAGACCAGCCTGTGTGTAGCTTCATCGTTCGTCACTTCGCCGGCTGGTAAGCGGGAGGAAGAGGGAGTGAGAAGAGGGGGAAGAGGAAGGAAAAGGGGGTCAGAGGCGGTAAGGAAGGAAGGAAGGAGGGCTACCAGGCATCCTTCTCGCATTACCACGTTCATTTTCGTATTACCAGCGGCCGCGTGCAAGAGGAACTGGTATGCGAGTGTGCTGCGAGGGGCGATGGATCAGGCCGCGCCTTCTTTTCCTCCTCTCCCCGCCTTTGTTTTCTCGTAACGTCTTCCTCGCTGCTGCTGCTGCTGCTACGCGTCTTGTCAGAACTTCGAATTTAAATGTTTGCCTTCTTTTTTACAGCAAAGGACTCAGTTCAGGGGCAAAGACAAGAAAGAAAAATATTACGTCATTATCACTATCATTCTATCACCATTAATCACGTTTCTCACTTTATCATCATTATCACTATCATCCTATTATCCTTTACCACGTTCTTTCGCGCCATTAAGTCAATACGTGTTCGCCTTGTTCCCTTCACTCCCCGACGCTCTCTGCCCAAACTGTTGCTGCATGTCTCGGCATTTTTAGCCCCTCATTGGCCATTCTCCGCGGCCCTCTGCCCTTCGTTTCCTGGAGAAGTTTGCCGGCAGCGGGGCGCGCAAACCTGCCAGGCAACCCAAGTGACTAGTTTAGGATATCCGCAAGAAAGAGCCTTCAAGTGGAGCAGAGGTGAGGCAACAACAGCCACAAAGAACAAAAAGACAAGTTTCTTTTCTCTCTTTTAAGACTTATTCGTGCGACATCATTTAGTGTTTTTATCTAGCTATCTGTCTATCTATCTATCTGTCTATCTCTCTATGTCCTAGCGAGTGCGAAAATAAGAAAATATGTACTTGGTGCCGAGTTTGATGATATAGCTTTGTTGATAAGCGATGGTGGACCACTAAAATTGTCACGTTTACCATAACACTAAATTACTATTGTTCAGATGCAGCTAAACAATACACGAATTCAATGACATTCAACTAACCATACGTCCATACAACCATCATCATAAACAACAGCCATTAATAAATCCCGGAAAGTAGGGGCTTGTTGGGGAGAATCACGTCATTATTTATGAGGGAAAAAAAGCCAATTTCCGAAGTTGTTGAGGCAGATAACGCATTCCTCGATAATGATTTATTAATAAGTGTTGCAATTTTTAACAAAACACATTCCGGCATGGCAACGGTCATGGCGGGACAAAATATATAAAACTGGTTCATGAAATATATATATATATATATATATATATATATATATATATATATATATATATATATATATATATATATATATATATATATATATATATATATATATATATATATATATATATATATATATATATATATATATATATATGCATACACACACACACACACACACACACACACACACACACACACACACACACACACACACACACACACATACGGATAGATACAGACAGATTTGATACATGCACACATACATACATACATGCGGACTATTACGCGTAACTCAATTTTATGTGTGTTATTGTGTTGTTATTTTGGGGTTCCAAGTTTCAGTCATGTTTTCCGTGTGTATATTATGGCGTAGTTCATAAAATGTTAAGGGTCTCCAGCCATGCACAATGTCATAGCCAGGCCGGTGCACATCCATACATACAAGTTTATACATGCACATGGTATGATAAATGGATAAATTTGTAGCTATTTTCGCATACATTTTTACATTCATACATATATACATACATACATACATACATATAATCGTGCATAGGTTTAGCCATCCATCTATCTATACATGCATATATTAAAAATTATTCAGTCATACACACAAACAAACAGATATAGATAGACAAAGATAGATTGGTAGAGTGATGGATAGAGAGTGACAGATATGTAGATGGATTGATCACACTGTCTATAAACGTGCAGACAAAATAAATATATACAAACATACACGCAGAGACAGAGAGATAAAGATTAACAGGCTCCCTAGAGGAATTAATGATTTCACTAAGCGAGGAGGATTCACTTTCTCTTAATAACTGAACACGCCTGAAAATTATACCGCCCTCCTAATCTTCCTTCTCATTTTTCCTCTCTTTCAGCATAACATTTCCTTTCCTTTTCAATTAACTGCCAACGTTCTTACTCTACATTACACGAGATTATACCATCCTCCTCTTCTTTTTCAATTTTCCTCTCTTTCAGCTAAGCATAATTATTCTCTCCTTTTCAATAAACTGCCAACATCACCCTTCCTCTACATAAGATATTTGTCTCACTGTTAATATGACCATGCACGGCATTATCAATCTCTTTTATCTATTGTCCAACTCAGCTATGAAGTCAGTTTCGGCGGGGCACATTCGGGTAGTCCCCTGGCAATGTATACAGAATATTCGATACACAATATCAAATAGTACGTAGATAACATATGAGGAAGAGGGTGATGTATTGGAGGTGATGGGGCAGCGCTGTGTTGAGGCTCGGGCCCCACCCAAACTGACTACGGCAGCCACGCGTACATCTCTTATACTAATACACAGCTTGCCACAGCCCTCTTTCGTGTCTGGGGGGACCATCCACGTGTAGATTTTCAGGGTATGCATGCTTCTACACACTTATGCCCCTGTATTGTCTGTCAGACGGACGAGTGATGGGGAGTTTGTTTCATCAGCTCTCCTACTCAGTCTGTCCAATTTGTTCGGCTCCTCCGCGTCCTTACATCACTTCCTCTTTTCTATTTTCAAGGTATGCATATTTCTACGCCCTCATGTTCCTGTATGAGTGATGAAGAGTCTGTTTCATCAGCTCTCCTCCACCTACTCAGCCTTTCCAATTTGTTCGTCTCCGGGTTGTTGCATCACTTTCTCTTCTCTGTTGTCACTCCCAGAACCCTGCTCGAGCCCTCCCCACGCTTAATGCGCGCCTCGCCCTCTCACTCAAGCAACCCGACAAGCAAGGCGCGTTACGTTCACATATTTGAATATATTCCGTTCACGATTCGAGTTAACGAGTTAATCTACTTATCCCTTCATCCTTTACACAGGAACACTCTTACAAATTACCGAGAAGACGTAGCTAGTCTGAGGGTGAGGGTTGATGTATGTGTTTGTATGAGTGTATGTGCATAGGAAGATAGATAGATAGATAGAGAAATAGATAGACAGATAGATACACACAAGGTTAATACTTTTTTACCCATACATATTCAGCCATTCGTCGTTAAGGTCTCAAATAATAACACAAGTTCGTCAGGGAGTAGCACCCTTTCAACCAGCATTCGTAGCACGGTAAATAACTACTGAAAATTAAGCTGAAGTGTGGATATGTACTATTACAACATTCTTTACTTTTGGGAATTGTTATTCTTATACTTTAACCCGATATTCCAGAGTACAAATAGGAGAACATACATACATACCCTACCTGAATTCAAAGTACCGAGTCGGTATTGTCAGACACTTCCGACGCTCACATCAGCTCTTTTCAAAGGCCGATAAGGAAATTAATCTGGTTTTCATGAGGAGTTTTTCACATTCATGGTACAGAAGAAAGGTCACACTACCAGCCGGGTCATTAAGCTACCCCTGAAAATGCCCAAAACGCCTACCAAAGCCTTGTCAAATGTGTGTGCTTGGGCGCCGTAGTGTTCAAGAATAAGGCCCTTGATTCAGAAGCGACACGGCCATTCCTGCAGTATAGTCTTCTTTATACACAGTTGTCGCAGGTTCACAAGTGCTCGGGATAGGAAACGCTCTGTACCAATCCTGCAGCTTTAGAGAGGCGACCTGACAGTCCCCCTTTTCCGTGCAAGTCGCGGGGGAAAAATGGGAGGAAGGCAGGCAGTTCCAGAATCGAAAAATATCATATACCTTCTCGGCGTACAAAGTCTGCTTCCATCAGATTTGGTCGTAGGCACTTTTCCCAACACCCGCCGCCGCCCCCGTCCCCTCCCTCCCTCCAGGGGTAACATGGTGCTCCGGCGGGGCTGGCGTACTGTCAAAATTTGTTCCCCTCCCTCCGTCCTTTTGTCATTGTTGAGATTCACACGCCCGTGCCTAAAGCCGACTTTCCAGAGCAGTGTTTTGGCTGGTCCGGAATCGCAGCATAAATTCACACCATGCTGACATTAAGATCAACATATATTTTACAGTAGAGAGTAATGATAATAGTAAAAAATAAAGAGCCGTAGTTAATAGTAATAGTAAAGAGGAGTAAAAAGTCTTTGTTGTCCCCTACAGTAAAATCGCATTATCGTTTTGATTTCGGGTGCAATATAAATGAATACCAGACCAAACCAACAGAAGGAAGCACATAAAAGAGTCGTTTATTTACCTGTCCTGTTGCAAATCACACATGTTGTGCATTCAAGTTAAGAAAAATGGTTGATTCGTTCATAAATTCAACTCGTGAGGGATTTCGTCAGTAAAAGCGTTGCTGCCCTTATAAATTTCTCCCGATAAGTCACTCGACGACGGGCAAAGGACGCTGTTCCTGAGATTGATCTTTCACATCACAACACACCGAATACACGACGAGGATTTTACTGGTTGATTTATTAAGGTATATTTCATGGCGCCGCAACTTCGAGGGGGCCTTCTAAAAACTGGGCTAAAGTGAACGAAAGAGCTCACACCCCATGATTCCACATATTGCCTTGATATTTTCCACTCCACACCCGTCTGATTTACACTCCACAACCTCGCCTGCCAAAAGCCGCAAGTGTTTATCCTCCAAAGAACAAAGGGAAAATGCTGCCCACGTCAGTCTGCCCTTCCAGCCTGTTCACGTGAAAGCTGTCAGTGTGAGGGTCAAAGTTCGACAGCGGGGAAAAACAAGCTCGCCGAGGCCAAACAGGGTGGTGAAAAGGTGAAGGGAAGTTATGAAATAGAAAGAAAATTAAAAATAAAAATGAGAGAGGAAAGAAAAGGAAAAGAAAGAATGTAATAACTGTCGATAAAGATGGACATACACAGACAAATATTGAGACAGACAGACAGACACAGATAGAAGGAAAGACAGAAAGAAATCCCCTCACACAGTTATGAAAAGAAAAAAAGAAAAAAGAAAAAGAATTAAACAGAAAGAAAGTAATGAATGTCGATAAAGATGGACATTCACAAACAAATAAAGACAGACAGAAAACAGACACAGATAGGGGCAAATACAGAAAGAAATCCCCCTCCCCTCACACACACACACACACACACACACACACACACACACACACACACACACACACACACGCACGCAACAGTCTCTACAAGCTATGGTATGAGATCACCATCCTAGTTTCTTATCTTCTTTATTTTTTATGAGGCCCATCGTTTCCAAAATACAGCTTCTCACAAAGTCCTCAGATCCATGATAGAGGAGTATGTGTATCACGTTGCCATCATCTACTATGGGTTCATCGTCTCTGGCCAGCTCGAGAACCCTGAAATCCCCGCGGCGCCTTTGTGGATCAAGGCTAGTCCTCCATCAGTCTATGTATGGCTTGTGATGTGCCCTCCGCCAGCAATCACCCATCCCACGGAGCACCTGAAGCTAACCGTACTTATCTTCGCCCTCTTTGGTACCTAATATATGTACTAGAGGGCGATCTCTCTTCCCCGAAATTGACTTCTCTTCTGGCCTCTCACTCTGTTTACTTTTGGTGGAGCAACGTCTAGCGGGCCCTTTTTGTTCCTGTTTTTTTTTCTTTTTTTTTTTCACTTGAGCTGCCTGCCTCCCTTGCTGCAAATAAAACAACAACGTGGATTGCACATAATGACTAGATTTTACTTCTTCGTTAACATGCATGTACTTCAGATTACGAAAATTTCGTCAATTGATATTATAGACTTTGATTACCACATATTGCAGATGTTATGTTAACTAATACAACTAACTGATGCAAGGTGGGCGCCAGTAGAATACCTAAAAGTCGAGTAACATGGTCCCCTCTACACTAACAGGCAGCCTGGTATCACAAAACCATACATTGTATACGATATGTTAACAAATATTACTAACTGATGCAAGGTGGGCGGCAGCGACATCCTTGAAAGCCGAGCACCACTGCCGCCCCTACACTAACAGGCAGCCTGGTATCACGTGTTTCCAGGGCAGCGAGCCTTGTCTGAACACCTGTCCCCTTGTTTACCCGCTAGAGTCCTGCCCGCGCCGAGTGAACCCTGGCGGTACACAGCGTATCTGCCAATTAAGCACCTCCCCTTCCCGCCTGCCGTGTTGTAGCTGCTCGCCGCCACAGGTCACTGGAGCCTTTGTCCCCCGCCTCCCGACACCACAAACCACCCGCTGGCCAGGTGAACCGCTTCGTTACACCCCGTGGGAGCTTTGTTTGCCGTCGCTGCTGAAACACAACTTGCAATCACGAGCGAGGTGTCACATGCGGCGGCGGAATATTGATGTGACGCGGCCTGGGTATGTGTTACCTTTCATTAGCGCCCCGCAGAATGTTCCACGCACCGTCGCACCTAATGTCTCACCTTGCTAGCCATTCCTTCTCGCTGCCTTTACTCCCCTTCACCCTCTCTCCCAGTCACGACGTCGTCCCTGCCCCCTGCCCTGGTGTTTTTGTAGCGCCCGTTCCGTCCCTTTCCCTTCCCTTTGTCTCTCCCCGCTGCGTTATTTGTCTTTGCTTCACAATTTCCCACACCTACACGAACTACAACCTATATAATGGATCTACACCGTCATTCCTGTATTACTCCTCCACAAGCCTCGTTCGCCAAGCCAAAAATCGTTGAAAAATTAGTCTAACTTCACAATGTCTTTGCTTCATGATTTCCCAGAACTAAACATAACGGATCTACACTGTGTCATCCCTGTATCACTCCTCCACACCTCTCGTTAACCAAGCCATAATAGAGGAAAAAATGGTCGAACATTACAATATTAAAAAATTCGTGTCCCCGCTGTGGGCGCGCCTTCCGGCCTCACGCCAAGCCTCCCGCCCCGCGCCTGACCGTGACGGACGACCCGCGACCCGCCCATACGTCACACCCGAGGAAGAGCTTTTAAAGTTTCATAGCCAGACCCGGCGATTCCCCTCGTGGTTGACCCCCCCCTCCCCCCCCTCCGTCCTCCCACTGGTGATAGTCCCCCTTTCCCTCCTCTACCCTCATCCCCCTTTCCTTTCCATTTTCCTCTTTCTCTTCCTTTCCCATCCTCCCCCTTTCCATTTTCCTCCGTCGCCTTTTCCTCCTCTCCCCTCCTCCACCCCCTTCCCTTCCTCACCCCCTCCTGCCCTTTCCCTTTCCATCTTCCTCCTATTCGTTTCTCTCCTCTCCCGTCCCTTTCCATCTTCCTCCTTTCACCCTTCCCTTTCCATCTTCTTTCTTCTCCCCCTTCCCCTCCTCCCCCCTTTCCCTTTCCATCTTCCTCCTTCTCATCCTATCCCATCCTCCCCGCGGCTGTCCCTCGCTTCCCGCCGTTGCAATCACTCTCTCCCTCCTCACATCCATTCTTCTGACACGTACCCAACCAAGTCCTGCCGCCTCCGCTACCACGGTGTCTCCTTTTTTTCTCCCGTGTCTACTACTGTTGCTTTATTGTGTATTGGTCTCTACTTCATTAGATTCTTAACTTCATAACCTCTCACTCTTTCTCCAGCATTCTTTTTGGGGACACATCTCTCTCTCTCTCTCTCTCTCTCTCTCTCTCTCTCTCTCTCTCTCTCTCTCTCTCTCTCTCTCTCTCTCTCTCTCTCTCTCTCTCTCTCTCTCTCTCTCTCTATATATATATATATATATATATATATATATATATATATGCATGTCTATCTATCTATCTATCTAGTATCTGTGTCTCCACCTTTTGTTGTCCATTGTTCTCTACTTCATTTGATTTTTACCTTCATAACCTTTTACTTTCTTTAGCTTCCTTTGGGGACTCGCTCTTTCGATCGCTATCTCGCTCTCTATCTATCTATCTATATCTACACTGTAAAAAAAATCTGTTGTTTTTACAGAACTTTTCCCGTAAACACCAACAGGAAATAACTGTAACCGAGAATACAGATACGACTGTTATATGTGACATGCATTTTGCGATGGCTTGATTTTCTTGATTGAGGCTTTGTTAACATTTGGAATGCAATACTGACTGTGTGCTGAGACACGAATACCCTTCATATTATCTAAATAGTATTTTATCATGATGGAATGAAATAGATAAAATACTGTAATTCGAAATACATGGTGACTGTAAATGTTGCAATTTTTTCTTCGTTGCTAAGCGGTTGTCTTCGATGTAATGCTTCATGAAATACTTGGAACGTAATACTTTTTCGTTGCTGATGCACCAATAGCCTTGAATATACGTTTTAAGTGTTTTTTCATGTTATTTGCCATGCATATTGCTTATTGTGACTCCTGGCATCGATACTGATGCCGGGGTGATGAACCTTTTGGTGGATAGGGGAAGGGTTTGTGATGGGACTGGTGGATAGGTGAATGGTTGGTGATGGGACTAGTTGATAGGGGAAGGGTAGGTGATGGGACTGGTGGATAGGGGAAGGGTAGGTGATGGGACTGGTGGATAGGAGAAGGGTAGGTGATGCTGCTGGTGGATAGGGGAAGGGTAGGTGATGTTACTGGTGGATAGGGGAAGGGTTGTTGATGGGACTGGTGGATAGGGGAAGGGTTGGCGATGGGACTAGTGGATAGGGGAAGGGTAGGTGATGGGACTGGTGGATAGGGGAAGGGTAAGTGATGGGACTGGTGGATAGGGGAAGGGTTGGTGATGGGACTGGTGGATAGGGGAAGGGTAGGTGATTGGACTGGTGGATAGGGGAAGGGTTAGTGATGGGACTGGTGGATAGGGGAAGGGTAGGTGATGGGAATGGTGGATAGGGGAAGGGTAGGTGATGGGACTAGTGGATAGGGGATGGTTAGGTGATGGGACTGATGGATAGGGGAACGGTAGGTGATAGGACTGGTGGATAGGGGAAGGTTTGGTGATGGGACTGGTGGATAGGGGAAGGGTTGCCGATGGGACTAGTGGATAGGGGAAGGGTAGGTGATGGGACTGGTGAATAGGGGAAGAGTAAGTGATGGGACTGGTGGATAGGGGAAGGGTTGGTGATGGGACCGGTGGATAGGGGAAGAGTTGGTGGTGAGTCTGGTGGATAGGGGAAGGGTTGGTGATGGGACTAGTGGATAGGGGAAGGGTTGGTGATGGGACTGGTGGATAGGGGAAGGGTAGGTGATTTGACTTGTGGATAGGGGAAGGGTTGCTGTTGGGACTGGTGGATAGGGGAAGGGTAGGTGATGGGACTGGTGGATAGGGGAAGGGTAGGTGATGGGACTGGTGGATAGGGGAAGGGTTGGTGATGGGACTGGTAGATAGGGGAAGGGTAAGTGTTGGGACTGGTTGATAGGGAAAGGGTAGGTTATGGGACTGGTTGATAGGGGAAGGGTTGGTGATGGGACTAGTGGATAGGGGAAGGGTTGGTGATGGGACAGGTGGATAGGGGAAGGGTAGGTGATGGGACTGGTGGATAGGGGAAGGGTTAGTGATGGGACTGGTGGATAGGGGAAGGGTAGGTGAGGGGAATGGTGGATAGGGGAAGGGTAGGTGATGAGACTAGTGGATAGGGGAAGGGTAGGTGATGGGACTGGTGGATAGGGGAAGGGTAGGTGATGGGACTGGTGGATAGGTGAATGGTCGGTGATGGGACTAATGGATAGGGGAAGGGTAGGTGATGGGACTGGTGGATAGGGGAAGGGTAGGTGAGGGGACTGGTGGATAGGGGAAGGGTAGGTGATGGGACTGGTGGATAGGGGAAGGGTTGGCGATGGGACTAGTGGATAGGGGAAGGGTTGGTGATGGGACTGGTGGATAGGGGAAGGGTTGGCGATGGGACTAGTGGATAGAGGAAGGGTAGGTGATGGGACTGGTGGATAGGGGAAGGGTAAGTGATGGGACTGGTGGATAGGGGAAGGGTTGGTGATGGGACTGGTGGATAGGGGAAGGGTAGGTGATTGGACTGGTGGATAGGGGAAGGGTTGGTGATGGGACTGGTGGATAGGGGAAGGGTAGGTGATGGGAATGGTGGATAAGGGAAGGGTAGGTGATGGGACTAGTGGATAGGGGATGGTTAGGTCATGGGACTGGTGGATAGGGGAAGGGTAGGTGATGGGACTGGTGGATAGGGGAAGGGTTGGTGATGGGACTCGTGGATAGGGGAAGGGTTGGCGATGGGACTAGTGGATAGGGGAAGGGTAGGTTCTGGGATTGGTGGATAGGGGAAGGGTAAGTGATGGGACTGGTGGATAGGGGAAGGGTTGGTGATGGGACTGGTGGATAGGGGAAAGGTTGGTGATTGGACTGGTTGATAGGGGAAGGGTTGGTGATGGGACTGATGAATAGGGGAAGGGTTGGTGATGGGACTGGTGGATAAGGGAAGGGTTGGTGATGGGACTGGTGGATAGGGGAGGGGTAGGTGATGGGACTAGTGGATAGGAAATTGGTTGGTGATGGAACTGGTGGATAGGGGAAGGGTTGGTGATGGGACTGGTGGATAGGGGAAGGGTTGGTGATGGGACTGATGGATAGGGGAAGGGTTGCTGATGGGACTGGTGGATAGGGGAAGGGTTGGTGATGGAACTGGTGGATAGGGGAAGGGTTGGTGATGGAACTGGTGGATAGGGGAGGGGTGGGTGATGGGACTAGTGGATAGGGGATACTGGAAACAGTGAACTTATTTTTATATACTTTAGTTCAGGTGAGGAAAAAAAATATTTTTGTACTTCTATTTTTCCACATCAGGTGGATGTGTGATACTCAAGATCTGTTAAATAAGAAAAGAATATTTCATATTCATAAAAGGTTCTCGAAGTGTACTAGTAGATGTAAGTTATTCTAGTCACGTTTCTGTAGTACACCAATCTCTCCAGTATCTGGACTGTCAGTATCTGGACTCATCATGTCCAGGCAGCTGTCCGGTTGGCTATCCGGACGGTAAGAGTCATTATCCAGAGGGTAAGAGTCACTATTCGGAGAGTAAGTCATTATTCGTACGTTTTCCGGTTACGGCGCAGCCCTATCCGGACGGCCCTTTGGCTTATAACTAGGATGGATATTGGAGAGATTACTGCATTTTACTTTTAAAATTGTTACTGTTATCATAAAAAACATTGCTGTTAATTCAGGATATAACCTCAATATATCAAATTAATTATAAATTTCTTAAAAATTGATATTATAAGTTGTTCACAAGTTCCTGTAAACTACAAATAATGTTGGCCATTACTGTAATTCTAGTAAAATACAATAAAATTGAGAAATACATTTTATCCTTTTCTTTTACAAGTAATTCCGGTAAATGGTATACAGAAATAATCCTGTAAAATCCCGTAAAAAATTAAGAATTATGGGACACCATTTACAGAAAAGCTGTCAATTTTTACGGAAATTTTTGTTTACAGATAATTGTGAATTTTACGGAAAAAGTTTGGCAGCCTGGTTGCCAGTGAATTTTCTGTAAGATTTACAGAATTTTTTTTACAGTGTACCTATCTATATATCTAGTATTCGTGTCTCCATCTCCACGCCTCCACGTCTCCTTTCGTCTGTCCAATGACCCTCCTCTTCTATCCACTACTGTCTAAACTTTCATTGTTGTTCTCTTGTTCCTTTTTTTATGGTCTTCGTGTTAGCTTCATCTTTCCTCTTTCCAGTGTCCTCTCCCTCTATATCCTTGTTACCTTCCTTTTTATCTTTCCTCTACTCCATCTCCTTTTCCTTCCGTCATGCAGCTTCCTACTTTATCTTTCCTCTTTTCAGCGTCCTGGCCCTTCCTTTATGTCCTTATCTTCCTTTTCATCTTTCCTCTACTCCGCCTCCTTTTCCTTCCTACATGCTACTTTCCACTTCAAGTTTCCTCCTCTCCATCTCTTCTCTCTACCTCATTCTCAAGCAAGCCTCCCTCTCAACCTCCACCATCCTCTCTGCCCTCCCCTTCCTCTCCTGCCCTTGCCCTCTCCAGCATCATCCAATAACCCTCACATACAAAGCTCCTCAGAATATTTACCTTCTTCACTGGAGCACATTCCAACACCCTTTATACCACCAGCCAGGCACACAAATAACGTACCATACCACAGAGTCACCACACTATTGCACACTTCCACACCAGCCAGCCACACACACACACACACACACACACACACACCGCACTATACCACAGATTTGCTACACTATTTCCATCACCAACCCTCCCATTACCACTATCATCAGCAACACTGTCACCAACCACGATTTTGTTTTCTACATTACCACCAACATAACATCATTAAATACGCCGTAAACCACCATCACCACCACCACCATCACCAGAGAACACCACCAACACAATCTTTCAACTCCATCACCATCACCAACATAACACCACCAGACCATCAAATCCTAAACCACCATCATCACCACCATCACCACCACTGCATCCATCCTCACCACCACCATCAACACCATCACCGCCGCCATCAGAGCATCAAATCCTCAGCATCTAACCACCACTCTCACCACCACCTCCACCACCACCACCACTACCCCCGCAGCAAGCCGCACAAGGGCCGCTAATGTAAGGCTTCCGCAGAATGGCTGTCATATTCCCTCTGAACGGTAAATTCCAAATTACATTTTTATTCAAAGCAGTTTTCCATCCACCGCCGCCCGGGAGATATACGAGGGTGAAAATATTGCCATCACTCTCTGGGAGAGAGGGAAGGAAGGGAGGGGAGAAGGGAGGAAGGGAGGGAAGAAAATAATGGAGGAAAGGATAGATGAAAGGAAGGAAGGAAAGAAGGATGGGATTCAGGGATGGCAGGATGGAGGAAGGAAGGAAGGAGAGAAGGAAGGAATGAAAGGAAGGAAGGAAAGAAGGATGGGTTTAAGGGATGGAAGGATGGAGGAAGGAAGGAAGGAGAGCAGGAAGGAAGGAAGGAGAGCAGGAAGGAATGAAAGGAAGGAAGGAAGGAAGGAAAGAAGGATGGGTTTAAGGGATGGAAGGATGGAGGAAGGAAGGAAGGAGAGCAGGAAGGAATGAAAGGAAGGAAGGAAGGAAAGAAGGATGGGATTAAGGGATGGAAGGATGGAGGAAGGAAGGAAGGAGAGAAGGAAGGGATGAAAGGAAGGAAGGAAGGAAACGAAGAATGGACTGAGGGAGGGAAAGAAACAGAAGGAGAGAAGGAAGAAGAATGGGGAAGTGAACGAGACAAAGAAAAATGCTTGCAATGAAGAGTAGCGTAAAAAAAAAATGTGAATAGAATAAGAAATAGTTGGTTCCCTCCCCTCTCAATCCCCCCCCCCTCCCCTCCCCTCCCCCCTCCCCCATACCTTCCCCTATACAGAGTGAACGATTAATGGCACTTTTCCGCCCCTGTCATAACATATTTTGGCACATAAACGTTTGGCGGCGGCCCCGTGTATGTGTGTGTGTGTGTGTGTGCGAGTGCGTGTGTGTGTGTGTGTGTGTGTGTGTGTGTGTACGGCGCTTAAGGCACGATAAAGGGAGTGTTAAACTATCAATCACCGCACCCACACACGTACACACACACACACACACACACACACACGCACACACACACACACACAAGTAACACCGTGCTTCCCTGTGGCTTTGGTGGACCGTTTCGCCTCTCTGTGTTAACCATCCCAAAATATTCTCTATCTTTTATCAAGCTCGTGACTTTTTCGCTTCGTCCGGAGACTGATTGCCACAAACATCCAAGAATATATCAAAAAGGGTCAACCCGGATACAGAATACACCTGGATTTACATGGAAAGGTGAGAGAGTTATGGCGTCCGTTGTGTGGTGAATTGAGTCGTCAGTGAGGAAATGTGAGGGAAAAAAGATGACTGACTATACGGATTTGTACAGTGAAAAAAGGGAAAGAAGGGGAGAGCGAGAGGGTGAGGAGGGTGAGAGATGAGAGAGGAAGGGGAGCTGTAACGAATGGGACTAAGCCAGTTTTTCATTTTAAGGTCTTTGGTCTCTGTGTGCTTGCCATCGTTGAGTCTTGTGGTCGGCCCCGATAGCATATTACCAATCTTTTAAGTCTATGTGGTCCCAGGGTGAAGGCGCTCGACTGTCTATAGCTTGGAAACTAACCACGGGGCACTCTGGAAAATACACTCATTGCGATTCCCACTCAAAATTACCCTACCTGAACTTAACCTAACCTAACCTAACCTAACCTAACCTGACCTAACCTGACCTAACCTAACCAAACCTAATTAAATCTAACCTAACTTAACCTACTCTAACCTGACCTGTTCAAGAGTGGGCGCCACATACCCATACTGAGAAGGGAAAAGCGTGCCCCGGTGCTATAAGGAAGGACAGAGAAAGGAATGGAGATCTACCAGTTGATAAAAGGGTACTAGATGAAGCTGTTTATCTTAAAGAAAGGAAAGAAATCCCCATCCATAGTATAGGTGTTTGAAAGATTGTGTCGAGTTGACAGGTGGAGAAATTGAATTTTCGAGGCGTTTAAGGACACCAAGTTCATCCTGTCCTATTCATAAACGATAGCAAGGTCTGAAGTTAAGCGTTCATTAGAGTCAAACCTTGAGTCTTGTAATTCCTAATGGGAGGATCTGATGTTTAGTACAGCAGGATAGAGTCATCGGTGTAGGAGTGGATAGAACAATTTGTTTGGGAAAGATCATCAATGAACAACAGAAAGAGTGGGAGATAGAACAGAACCCTGCCGAGCACCACTGTTGATAGGTTTGGGGGAAGAACAGTGACCGTCCACCACAGCAGAGATAGATCGCTCAGAAAGGAAACTGGAGATAAAAGTACAGAGAGAGGGATGGAATCCGTAAGAGGGTAGTGTAGAAAGCAAAGCTATGAAGAAGACTCTGTCAAAAGCTTTCGTGAAGTCTAAGGAAACAGCAAATGTTTTAAGCGAAACGGCTACGAGAGGATGAGCAGGAGTCAATTAGGAAGACAAGGTCATCAGTAGAACGCCCCTTGCAGAACCCATACCGGCGATTAGAATGAAGGTCAGAAATTGATAGATAATCAATTAAGAACTTTGCTGTTAACGAGAGATTCAAAAGCTCTAGAAAGAAAATACTTATATATTTTACCCTTTCGGTATTATTATTTTTTATTGTTATTATTATTACGATTACTACTACTACTACTACTACTATTACTACTACTACTACTACTACCACTACCACTATTACTACTAAGGCCTAATAATAATAATAATAATAATAATAATAATAATAATAATAATAATAATAATAATAATAATAATAATAATAATAATAATAATAATAATAATAATAATAATAATAATAATAATAATAATAATAATAATAATAATAATAATAATAATAATAATGATAATAATAATAAAAATAATATTAATAATAATATTAATCATACAACAATTATCAAACTCCGACTGTCTGCACTGGTCGTGGTCTCGGCCACAAAGTTACGTACAACACCGTGCTCACCGCTCACTCTGTTCTCGTATGCAACGGAAACGACGAAAAGTTCTTGATACATTTCGCCTGCATGATGACCACTTGACGCACGTTCGATTCCCGGCAAGAGTCAAGGATGGGGTAAATTCGCAGCACTACAGTTTCTAACCCTCTCCGTCAAACGCTCCAGAAGATAAAACGTAACACGAAATTTTCTGTTCAATGATTAGTTACGAACCTTTTGGTCACAGTGCCACTACCTAATTACGATACACAAGCCAATTAACTTTCCTACTGATGACTGCGATCTTTAAGACAATTAGAAGTTAACGAGCGATTAAAAGGTAAGTATTAAGTCATTAGAATAGACAGGTAAGTATGATAACGGAAACATAATGAAACACCTGAGTAGCAAGATCAGTTTTAGAGATATTGTTATTGTTATTATTATTGTTGTTAGTAGTTGTAGTAGTAGTAGTAGTAGTAGTAGTAGTAGTAGTAGTAGTAGTAGTAGTAGTAGTAGTAGTAGTAGTAGAAGTAGTAGTAGTAGTAGTAGTAGTAGTAGTAGTAGTAGTAGTAGTAGTAGTGCCATTGTTGTTGTTATTGCTGTTACTATTTGGGTGACATATCATTAAAGTGAGTCAGCCTTCAGAGTACAGCGATTAGGACGCCATTATGTTTTATGTGCTGTGCCGCGACAGAAATTACCCTCCTAAATCCTTCTCATTAATTACACACACGCACACGCACACACACACACACACACACACACACACACACACACACACACACACTCAAACAAACACGGAAACACACACAGACAGACAAACAGGCGGACAGACACAGATAGACAGACACAAAGTAAAAAAGAAAAGGAGAATATCAACACGTAAATCTTCTGACATCTTTTTTTATAGCAAGGAAGGCAGCTCATGGGCAAAATACAGAAACAACAACGACAAAAAGCCCGCTAGACACTGCTCCGAACGAAAGGAAAAAGAACGAGTGGTCAAAAGAGAGGTCAATTTCGGGTGGAGAGGTGTCTTGATACTCTCCTCTTCATAGCATAACTTTCCCAAACTCTCCCCTATCCCTTGCCTGATCCTACACACTCGACAACGTACAAAAATCACCGCTGACAGGAGTTATCATGCAATCAACAATAACTCCCTGAACACGGATACTGATACCATAAAGCGACCTCCCCTTGACTACCCCATCCTGAATTACACGCAAACACCCTTATGATTAAACAATAAGAGGATTAATCAAACTGTAATTACCCATTTGAACGCGAGAGGAAGTATCTGAATGTGTTTAGAAAGACAAACAAAAATATATCATTGCTTGAACCTTTGTCTTTCACTTGTTTATCATAGTTAGAGCAACTTCGTATGGCGTATAGAATTTTGTTGTTGTTGTTGTTGTTGTTGTTGTTCTCTATTTTTGTTGCCGTTAAGCTGCTTCCATTGTTGTAGAAAAATAAAAGGCGTCCACATCGTGTGCTATTCTGAGATCTTTAGCGGACAACTACGTAACTACGCCTTCCAGGAATAGAATTATGTGAGGGGGTAGGTGGGGGACGTAGGGAGGGGGGGCAGCGGAGAGAGAACAAGAACAACAAGAATAAAAACAAGAACAAGAAGAACTAGTAATAATATTGACAATAATAAATAACATCACAGCCACCCAATTACAACAATACGGAGGGACACAAGGATACCGAACAGTTATCCAAAAGTTTATCAATAACTCCGCAACACTCCACATTTCCCTTGAACCATGCCTCCTCCTCCTCTTCCTCGCCGCCGCCGCCTCCACCCAGGAAAGCTATAATCATAAATCCCGCCGCTGTGTAGCCTTCGGTAGGGTGGGAATGAATTTGATATTTCCTTCCCCGCGTTCAATTCCGAAGTATATTTCCCTCAAACGCACGACGCTCCGGGGGGCCATTGACCATTTCCTGCCGGAGGGGCGCGAGCAGGCCGTTGACGCGCCGCCTGTGAAAACGAGATTGGCCGGGGCAGGTGAGGCGGGCAGCTTCCTGGGACGAGAGTGGCAGCTGAGTAACGACCCTGGAGCCATATTCTCAAACGCTTCGCCGCCGCTTACACACACACTCACATTAGACAGGACTTTCGTGGGAGTTTTGGGCGTTTCCAGCGGTACTTTTATGGCCCTAGTGGTAGAGTGACCTTTCTTCTCTACCATGAACGTGGAAAAACACTCATGAAAACCCGATTAATCTCCTGTTGACGTGAGAGGTGGAAGAGTCTGAGAATACCGATCCCGTAGTGCTGGCAGCGAGGGTTTGTTGTAAGAGAGTCACCTCCGCCTCAGCCACTCAGCGAAGACGCGGGAAGGTACCAGCGACCCGCGACGATGAGAACAAAGATACGACTGCTCTGCTGGCGAGTGCTGAAGGTAAACTGTATACTATGATGAAGGTAAACTGTATACTATGGTGAAGGCAAACTGAGGGGGATGGTGAAAGTAAACTGTAGACGATAGTGAGGACCAATTGTAGAAGATAGTGAGGCAAACTGTGGCTACTGCTGGACGACGGTGCGGTGTGTGTGTGTGTGTGTGTGTGTGTGTGTGTGTGTGTGTGTGTGTGTGTGTGAGCAAATCCTATTCCGTATATATCCCCGGCCGGTGCGCCCCTCAGGTGGAGTTTCATCTTCCCGCTGTTATTATCGACACGTTTGGTGGACTTTCAGAGTGGCGGCGCGCGAGGCTTCTGAGTCCCTTCCAGCGGTGGTGTTGCCTGTGTTGTGTTGTGTTGTGTGCCAGACGCGGCCCCTGAAAGGCTATACTGTACTGTAGATCCGTGGGGTGGGAGGGGGATGGGGGGGGTATGTGTGTGAGGGGGCTGAAGGGGGGGGGGAGGACAGGGAGGGTATGTGTGTAAGGAGGCTTCTGTGATGTGTGTGTGTGTGTGTGTGTGTGTGTGTGTGTGTGTGTGTGTGTGTGTGTGTGTGTGTGTGTGTGTGTACCCTGCCAGTCCCAACGCTTGACACCTTAAAAAATATTTAAAGGAGAAGGCCAGAAAGCGCACAAGGAGAAATGTTGAAAAGGAGAAGGTGGGAAGGAAGCGAGCAATGATGGATTAAAGAGCAGACAAAGGTTGAAAAATATTATAACAACTACAGACGAGGAAACAGACTCGGGCAGGTCGTATGCGTAGAATTAATATCAGATGAACAAAGAAAGTAATTGAATGGGAACTTAATTATTGTAAAAGTTGAAGTAGAGTGACTATCAGGTAGAGAGATTGAAATTTTATGTATAATGTGTAGTGCCGGAGAAAGATGGAATAGAGTAACAACAGGTAAAGAGATGGAGAACGTTGTAGGAAATGCCTTTGTGCTGTTGTGGTCTTATACTGACTAAAGATGATATATATATATATATATATATATATATATATATATATATATATATATATATATATATATATATATATATATATATATATATATATTCCTAAGAACGAGGCAAGGGGAATCTTAGCGTATTGCGAGAGAACGTTAGGAAAGGCCTTTATGCTGCGGTGGAATTTTAAAAGCAAAAGGTGATGTGTGTATTCCTTAGGACGAGGCAGGGAATCTTCTTGTATTGAGGGGAAGAAAGTTAGGAAAGGGCTTTGTGTTGTGGCGAACTTGTAATGGTAAAATATTATGTAGTATATATTCTTTAGGAAGAGGCGAGAGAATCTTCTTATGTTAGGGGAAGATGTTATTAAGGGTCTTCGTGGTACGTCTTCTCGTATTGAAGAGATAACTATAGAAAAGGCCTTTGTACCTAGGAAAGGCCTTTGAATTGTTAGGAAAGGTCTTTGTGCCATTAGGAAAGACCTCTGTGTTGCGGCTTCTCATATTATAGGGGAGGAACGTGTGCCGCGGGACGCTTGGGACGCAAAAACAAAGGATGCCACAAGTCACACCACCAACACCGGCACGTGATCCTCCCCGCATCCAATCCCGTGCCACGCCATCACCAATTCGCCGCCGCTATCTTAACAACGCACTCCGTCCACAACGCCTCGGTGGCCACACTCACACCAAGCCCCCTCAACCCCTCAGGACCATATTCTTAAACATTTCGGGGCCCAAGCACATATTTGGCTAGGCTTTCGTAGGGGTTTTTGGGCATTTCCAGGGGTAGTTTTATGACCCTAGTGATAGGTTGACCCTTCTTTTGTACCATGAGCATAAAAAAATCACTCACTAGAACCGGACTGATCTCCTTTTCGGCCTTTGGAAGGAGTTGGTGTGAGGGGTTGCGGCGACTGACAATACCGCCCCCCGCCACGCCGCCCCCACCGCCTCCACCCCTCCCCGACCAGTGTTCACGAGACAAAGTGTTATGACCACATGCTCCACCACGGCTATTACGTTGCCCTGCCCACGACAAAAGATTTATAACATGAAAACGCCTTATAAAACTTTCTAAACAGTGTGTGTGTGTGTGTGTGTGTGTGTGTGTGTGTGTGTGTGTGTGTGTGTGTGTGTGTGTGTGTGTGTGTGTGTGTGTGTGTGTGTGTGTGTGCGCGCTGGTCAGTATTAAAGACAGTTTGTAAAGGGACTGAATTTTTTTTTAGTTATTATATTCTCTCTTCTTAAACTTAAGATGCGTTGAGTTTCACGCCAAAATCCACTTGTAATGACATTAAAGCAAAGATTTATAAGGATATGGAAGTAGTGACGATTTCATTCCTGCTTCCCGCAGAACCTGCTGTTTGCAGTGAGCACACAAAAACTTCGCACAAAATGTGAGTCGTTGCCGAACATAGGAATAGATGCCGCGGGAAAAGGCTGACTATCAGATGTATCGACAGCTGACTGCCTCCCACACGTCTGTTCCCTTCACTCGCACACGCAAACAAATCATTATTAGACAGACAGCAGCTTACCGCTTCGGTAATCATTCAGTGAATACGTCAAGGAAGAAAAGCAAAAGTATCGTCAATTTGTTAATCGTCTGCAATTTTCAGCTGATTTATAAAATCATTGAGTGAATAAGACAATCAACTGCCTCAAATCTTTTATATAATATATATTTTATATAGTATATAAGGCACCGCCATCCCAGGCCAGCAGATGCCATCTTCCCACCCCACACAGCCCGAGCGGGCGCAGCCCTCGCCTGATCCCTCCTGACGCAGTAAAAGCACTCGTCACATACAATTTCCCTCCACTGTTAAGGCGAGGGCGAGGCAGCCACCGCGTCCCTCACAGGAAGAAGGGAATACCAAACCGCGCAAATGGCTTAGACAAATAAGGAAACGTAACACAAACTTGATTCTATAGTAACCATCTACAATGCCACAATATTCCTTCAAAAACCTAATCAACCATAATTATACACATGAACAAGGGAAAACCAACGTGAACGGCGACCCTTACAATGGATTACAAAGGACACCCATTCACTAGTGTGGGAGAAAGTTGGCCCCAGTGACCTCCCGACAACATAGGAAATAAGAAGGGAAACAAATGATGAAAATAGAAAACATTGAATTAGGAAAGGAGAGAAGGCGGCAGACACATCGCCGGGAAGGGAGGGAACACACGGCGGCCCTCATCAATGGCTGCACGTCATGGTAATCAGGGTTGAGCGTCTCGTTGAGAAGCGCCAATCAGGGCTTCCGTCCCGCGCGGTAATTAGCGCCTTGTTGCCTTCACTTAACGCGGGCTCCTGCATTATCGAATTTCGGAGGAAAGGCGCTGCGAGTGACGCCCGGACGGGGAGTCTCATCCCGACCTCACGACCAGACGACCTGACCCGATGATGTTCGACCTGGTGATGCTAGACCTGGTGATACTCGACCTTACGACCATACCACCCAATCTTACGACCATATCACTTGAACTTACGACCAGACCACCCGACCTTACGACCAGACCGCCCGACCAGATGTGTGAGAGAGAGAGAGAGAGAGAGAGAGAGAGAGAGAGAGAGAGAGAGAGAGAGAGAGAGAGAGAGAGAGAGAGAGAGAGAGAGAGAGAGAGAGAGAGAGAGAGAGAGAGAGAGAGAGAGAGAGAGAGAGAGAGAGAGAGAGAGAGAGAGAGAGAGAGAGAGAGAGAGAGAGAGAGAGAGAGAGAGTATAATTATAGTACCATTTCTTACCTTGAAACAGAAACCGTTGTGTTGTATTGCAGTTCACTTGACCTATTTCCCTCTCATTCACGGGCCAGCTTCTATAGGTCATTTTCTTCCACTGGCCACACCATCGTCGGAACAATCACACTGGTAGGCGAAAGCGTTAAAGCAATGGCTGATGACGAACCTGAAAGAGAATGGTTCTTGTTTAGATTCACGATGATTCTTCCATGATACAAGGAACTTAAACCAACCAACCAAAGGGATAGGGGTGAGGGATATGAGCTGAAAGAAGGAAGGAAGCTGAAGCAGGGATAGGGTGAGGGATGTGATAGGGGTGAGGGGCAGGGGGTGAGGGCCAAAGTAATATAATCCTGCAATATTTTCCTTCCTCCGCTGAAACTTTGAAATTAGAACACACACAAAAAAAAACTCCCGCCTGTCTAACTAGGAGCCAATCGACTTTGGGCGCATGGAGCTCAAAGTTCGGGATTACTTGATAATTGATTCAAGACTTTTACAACTCGGGCGAAGAAAAAGGCTGCAGCGAAGTCTTTTTTCTTTCTCTTCTTTCTTTCTTTCTCGTTTCCTCCCTTCAACACCAGCAGGAGCCAGCAGCCACCACCGCCACCACCAACAACAACAACAAACTTTGCACGCCAGACAGTGAATGGGAGAGAGCGAGGGCAGCAGCATTAATGGAAGACTTGTTTGTACTTTTACTTCCGACGTGGGATGTTTTCTTGAAGGTATGTATATTGAGGTTTCATAGGGCAATATTCTTAAACATTTTGGCGCCCAAGCCCACAAGCATAGACAAGAATAGTGATGCTAGGGGGTTAAGTTCACGGGAGCTGCCTTACATTGACCTACCACCTCCTTACTTTCTTGTGTAATCGCGGTCTCCACATACTAATACCGTACTACAATGACATATACGAGTTTATACCAGCTTACACACGTCATGTCAATATGCCCTCACCATCCCACGCTCTATATCAGCTACACCAAACACCACCTACAGCACATTTCTTCTTATTACGCTATACACACGATATCACTGTCTTCACATACTAACACCGTACTACAATGACCTACACGTGTTTAAACCAGCAAATACACACACGTCATATCAGTCTCCCTCCTTTTCCTATACTATATAACAGATACAACAAACGGCACCTGCATCGCACGTTTATTCCTCTTACACACAAGCTCACAATATCTCCCTTTACACGCAACGACACTCACGCGAAAGCAGTATTATCTTCTCTATAAAATACCCGGGGATGACTTGCTTCATGTAACTCCGGGAATCATATGAACAATGAATACCATGGCAATAAGAGTGTGGAAGCTGATTACGTGTTACACTCACTCCTGTTCTCTACTCTCTGATGCAATGCCGGGAAGTGTTAATGAGTTACTAAGAGGTAAATTAAGAAAGGTGAGGTAAGGTGAGGTTATATAAGGTAAGGTAAGGTAACGTTAGCTAAGGTAAAGGTAAGGTAAGGTAGTAGAGAAAGAGGTAGCTAGCCTGGTAAGTAAGGAAGATAAAGTAGGTAAAAAAGGAGAAAAGGAAGAAGAGGGAAATAAATAAGTGTAGGGAGGAAGGGGAGGTAAGAGGGAGGGAAGGAAGGAGAGAAAGAAAAGTAAAGAAAGGGAGAAACGAGGGCTGGAAGAGTGGAGGGAACGGGAAGGGTAAAATGAGAGAGAGAGAGAGAGAGAGAGAGAGATGAGAAGAGAAGAGAAGAGAAGAGAAGAGAAGCGAGAGAGACAGCGAGGAGAAAGAGATAGACCCTTTTATAAGATGGAGCTTCGAGGAACTTTTTAATGGTGCTCGATAATTAAATAAATAAATTAACGGAATAAATCAGCGCGCACTCTCACGAAATTAAAAGCGAAATCAACGAAATTCTCGGAAGCGATTCACTTGCCGCGGGATTAAAGGATCAAAGCAAAATATACAGAATTCCCGCCGCCTCTGTGTTGTCAAGGCGAGAAAATATATATATGATTACTGCCGCTTCGGTATTGTATATAAGAGAAAAAATACATGTAATTCCAACCCCTTCAGTTTTGTATAAGTAAAAAAAAATAATTATTCCAACCCCTTCAGTTTTGTATAAGTAAAAAAAATTAATTATTCCAACCGCTTTAGTTTTGTATAAGTAAAAAAAATTAATTATTCCAACCGCTTCAGTTTTGTATAAGTAAAAAAAATTAATTATTCCAACCCCTTCAGTTTTGTATAAGTAAAAAAAATTAATTATTCCAACCCCTTCAGTTTTGTATAAGTAAAAAAAATTAATTATTCAAACCGCTTCAGTTTTGTATAAGCGAAAAAAATATGTAATTCCAGCCGCTTCAGTATCATATAAGAGAACAAAGAAAAGTATAACTACGTATCCCTCATCAAATTATGCTATGAAAATTATTTATATACAGGTGAAAAACCAACGCAGCGACGAAGCATGTAGTCACAGCACAGTATCATTTGTATTTTTGTGCATTTTTTTTTTGGTATAAATATGTCGTTAGAGAAGACAGGAGGAGCCCAAGGATTAAAGTGGAAATTAAAAAAAT
>NC_066518.1:13636356-13708856 GCF_024679095.1 Eriocheir sinensis
AGGAATGTGAATGAGTGAATTAGGATGAGATGATGAATATGTAAGTGTGTTCATGAGTGAATAGTGTGCGTGTTTGAAGATAGGTTGGTTAGTACATGAGTTGAGTGAGTTAGTGAATGAATAAAGGGGTTAGTGAGTCAAGGGATGTGACTGAGTGAGTTGCGATGAGTGCATGAGGAAGCAGAACAGGTGAGTAAGTTAGTAAGTCACGTAAGTAAGGTTAGTAAGTAAGTTAGAAGTGAGGGATGAGGAAAAGTAGCCCCGTTAGGTCATAAGGAAAAAGTCGATCGAGGAAGGGGAGGAGGAAGGCAAAGAGGTCGGAAGGTGGAGGAGGAGAAGGAGCATGAGAAGAAAAGAAGCGTTAATGGAAGAGGATGGAAGGAAGGTGTGGGCAGGGGAGCTATTAGGATTAACTGAAAGAGCAAAGGAGGACGGCTGGAAGGGTATATAGCGAGCCTGAGCCGGGAGGAGGTTTACGTTAATGAAAGGAATTGGGTTGTTGGGTGTTTCAAAGAAGGAGGGAAGAGAAAATAAAAGAAAAATACCCCCTTCGGATATATTAATGGAGGAATTGTGCTGGATTTTTCAAGGAAGTCTATGAGTAAAAAGACAGAAAAAAAATAAGCCTCTTAAGGAATTGTGTGGGTTGTTTCAAGAAAGGAAGGAAGAAAAAAAAAGGAAAAATACGCCCTTTGGATATATTAACGGAAGGAATTGTGCTGGATTTTTCAAGGAAGGAAATGAGGAAAAGAAATTGTTTGGAGGTTTTCAATGAAGGAAGAGAAAAAAAAATACACCCTTCGGATATATTAATGAAAGAAACTGTAATGTGATTTTCAAGGAAGAAAGGAAGAAAAAACAAAAAAGAGGAAAATACGCCATTTGAAAATAAAGTAAGTTCTTAACAGTGACTGAGAAAAGCCGGGAAGGAAAGACGAAAGGACTGCTAGCTTAGAAAAAGGGACGTAACGACTTCATGGAATGGGATATGCTATGAGGATAAGGAAACGGAGATCAAGAGGCAAAACAGATGCCTAGAAAAAGGGGGAAAGACTAAACGGAAGAGTCGTGAAAGAGTATAAGGATAGGAAAGGCCTCAAAGGAAATAGAACAGCATACATGTAAAAGAAAATGTGAGGGAAAGAATTGAACAAATGAAAAAATTGGAAGTAGGAAGTTCATAAAGAAAGTTGAGAGAGAGAGAGAGAGAGAGAGAGAGAGAGAGAGAGAGAATGGGGGGGAATAGAAAAGAATGTGGAAAAAGCCCAAAGACATTGAAACCGAAACGAAAAACAAAATAAAAACGAAACAAAGTAAACAGAGCGAAGAATGGACGAGAAGGAATTTGAATCAAGGGTACACACAGAAACACACACACACACACACACACACACACACACACACACTATGTAAGGCAGAGTGAAAAAAGAGCGTAAAGCCTTGACAAATGAGACCTTAGGCGCTTACCACAGACATAAGTAGAACAAGAAAAACCAGAAAAAGCCGAGACGAAACGGGATGAAGGTGAACCGGGAGACGAAGAGAAAGTTACATGTTCGTTAAAATTATGAGTGAACTGCAAAAAACACAATCCGAGTTCTGAGGAAAAAACAGAAGATCTAGAATTCTACATAAGCGGCTTTCGCATACGAGTTGCTTCTTTTCATGGAATCGCCTACTCCATCTGCAGAGAAACAAAATCCTTATATAAAAATCTAGTGTTTTCATTGTGGAGGAGCGCATCAACCAGACATGTTATATAAGGTGCCTTGAAGGGCCGTATTGTGAAACCGTCTGCCAGGTCATCGATCTCGTGGTGGCGTGGCGAAGTTGTACCGCGCGATCGTGTTATGCCCCGGTCACACTGTACCGACTCTGGGCCACGACAACCCAGCGACTCAGGGTACACGAGGTCTTGGGTGTGAAATGTTGAAGTGAAAGGGTCGCACATGATCAGAAAGAGGCCAAGAAACAATCGCCGGCTCTTGTTCTTCGTCTCCCGGTTCACCTTCATTCCGTCTCGTCTCGCCTTTATATGATTTTTTCTTGTCCTACATCTGTTGGCACAGTTTGAAAGCCTAAAAGTCGCTGGGTTGTAATGGCCCAGAGTCGGCACAATGTGAACGGGGCCTTAGTGAGAGAGATCCATGTTATGAAACTCTTCGAAGGCTTAATCTATCTATTTCAAAAGGCTCTTGCAGGAATTGTTTCGGGGTTTTCATGGGTGGTTTCCTAAGCCTGGAGGTAGTTTTGCAAGGCTTCCGCGCCGTGAACGGGAAAAAACACTCATGACAACCCGACGTAGCTCCTCTCTGGCCTTGAAAAACGTTCGTAACAAGAGCCACAAACGTTTGATAATACGAGTGAAAATCCAAACTCTCTCTCTCTCTCTCTCTCTCTCTCTCTCTCTCTCTCTCTCAGCGGTAACAACCGTCCCTAAATCTCTTTTCTCGGACGATCAAGTGAATAAGAACCCAAGAAAGGTCTCGAGACGCTGATCTTATGCGGCGGCTGGAGGAGGGCGTTCAGAGGAGGGAGATCACTGAGGGCGTTCGCAGGAGGGAGGGAGGTCACGTGAACGGCACAGGGCGAGGAAGAGGACCCGCTACGCCCTTCGTTCCGGCCCACATTCTTCAGCGTTGTTCAGCAGAGTCAGCGGCTTCGGACTGCTCGCTGGCTCCCCCGCATCCCTTATTCAATTCTGGTATAGCCCGCCGCCGGCCAGTTGGGGTGAGAAGGAGGAGGAGGTGGAAGAGAAGGAGGAGAAGGGAGAGAGGTGAAGGGGTTGAGAAGAGGCAATTATCTACAAGTAAGCGAGACGAGCCAACCTATTTCACCATCACCAACAACAATATCATTACCACCACTGTCACCAGCCACCTATTCCTCAACCCTCTCATTCGCATTCTCCATTCTCATCATCTCTTTTTTCTTCCTCTTCCTCACTACAACACAACTCTCCTCTTCACCTATGACCTCTATCACTACCACCAAACACCCATTCTTCAACCCTCACCCTCTCGTTCTCCATTCCCATCTCTTTAATTCCTGCTCTTCCTCACTGCAACACATCTCTCCCCTTCATCCATCACCTCCATGCTGAATACATCCCCTTTCGCCATCCCTTAACTTGGCACAAGTAAAAGGGAAGGGAAGGGAAGGGAAGGGGAGGCAGGTCGCTAGTGGGGTATGCAGCGGGGAGTCGAGGGGTCACATACCGCCGAGCGAGAGGGAATGCCACTAGTTGAGGTGGCGGCCGTGAGGAATGACGGCCGTGCAGCGAGCCGAGGTACTGGGCACGATATTGTCTCGGGGACGGCACGGGAGGGAGCGAAGCAGGAAGGGATAAAGGGGAGAGGAGAAGGGGATGCAGAGAGGAAAGAAGAGAAGCGGAACGAAATAAAGTGAAGCCTGGGTGCGGGGTTGGGTTGGCTGGAGCATAACAAACGGAATGGAAAACTATTATCACGATGGAGGAAACTAAATAAAAGTGGAGGTGGAGACATCGATGGGTTTTTTTTTTTCTCTTTCCTCCCTGAACGAAGAAAAGCCTCGGGAATGACAATAGTTTACATGGATTGAATAAATATAAAAAAAAGTTCGTGTCGTAAAGTGATGCAACTCTCAAAAAACACCCAATTCTGTGCTACCAATACATGTACTTTAGGCCAGTTCCTGCACCTCGCCCACAGATAACCATATGGCAGCTCGTACCGCCAAGCCCTCAGCAACCAGCAACCAGACCATCTATCAGTCCTCGGCAGGGGGCACAGAGAGAGGTATACAAACAGACATTGACAGGCCCAGACACGTACACTGATACGGACAGACACGCTGAAAGACACAGATACAGATACAGACACTAGCAGACACAGACAGACATACTTAGACAAACACAGGCAGACAGAATTTACACACACACACACACACACACACACACACACACACACACACACACACATTTATATACCCAAGCAGGCAGACAAAAACTCACACTGAAAAGATATAAAAAAAAAAAATCCTGGATGTAAGTGACGAAAACACTGTCGTCAGCTATTTGTATCAATGCGCCTCATCTATAAAAAAGAATAAAAAAAAAGTTATCGGGCCTTGAATCATTATTATTAACTTTGATATCGCCTTCACACACACGCCCCGGGGTTCAAAACCGTGTTCGAGTGAATTCAAGCGGATGTGAGGACGCTATCATCGACTCGCTCAAAAAAAGTATGGAAGTATATATTTTTTTTATTCAAACCTGAGCTGTGACTAAGCAACGAAAGCTTTTATATCTGATACTTCACTATTGCACGCTCAATTTGAATCCCTTTTTCTTCACACACACACATACACACACACACACACACACACACACACACCGCTTCAAGGCTCACTGGATATCGCGTCTGCCTCTCATCCAACAGGCAAAGGTTCGAGTTACATTCAGATCACAAGGTTTTTGGCTGACAGGAGCGGAGCGGTTACGAGTCCAGCATGTGATCAGACCGTGGGTGAATAAAACACACACACACACACACACACACACACACACACACACACACACACACACACACACACACACAAAGAATCTCAACTCGGCAATAAGTTTGTTTGTTTGTCATTCTTCGATTAAGCTAAGGGGGTAATGTTAACAATACATGAATAAATAAGTAGCTACCAAAACAGATGTACCGTAAACTATTTTATAATTCCAGAGACACAGTGCAGTACGGGAAGTACTCTTTAACGTTATCAAGTTACTTTTTCTTATAAATATCCATAATAGACCACGTTAATAATTCCAAAATATATCCTATATCGCTTTTTTTTTTACAATAAAGGAAACAGCTCAAGGGAAAAAAGAGGAAACAATAATGAAAAAAAGCCAGGAAATCACTGCTCTCATGACTCAAATTGCTCCTTCTCCACCCTTAAAGCCTGGCCAGTCTTTCCATTATGTGATGCTCCACTACTCGATCAGAAAATGGAGAAACAGCCTGGCTCTCATTTTCCTCCTCCTACCAATCAAACTTTGAAGAGGGAAGTCTTAAGGACACCTCCCAACTCCTGAAAAGCGATTCCACTCTCTCTCTCTCTCTCTCTCTCTCTCTCTCTCTCTCTCTCTCTCTCTCTCTCTCTCTCTCTCTCTCTCTCTCCGGGAAAGATTACTCAAAATACTGTCTCTTTGAACTTAACAGAACTCAGTAACAAGTTTAATAGGCTTCACAAATGACGATATGGTTACTGTCAAACACACACACACACACACACACACACACACACACACACACACACACACACACACACATTGGAAGTTTCTATTCTTGCCGTAAATAAAGCTAGGATTAAATATAGATAACAAAAATAATAATAAGTTACATATACAAATGCCTCTTATATCAAAAGAAGGTAAAATGATAACGCAGGTAGAAAGAAATCAGTAAAAATATTGTTACTCCTAAAAAAATGCACGTCTTGATTGGTTTTCTTTGATCCTGATAGAGGGCGCCACCGTAGCGACATCAAAGCTTTACCAATGGATCACTTATTCCTACACTCTTGAATCTTTGGTGTACGTGGTCTCATTTCAACAGCTCTTCCTATATGTCTAACGTTTCAAGATCACCATTAACACGTTAAGTAGTGCTAGAAAGAAAATGTGTTCTGTAATATATTCCAAGCAACGAGTCATAATGCTTCGAACCCTTTGGCCGACTCGAACCGACGAACAACAACACACACGAACCACTCGCCACAAGCCAACCCCGCACCTGTGTTCGTGGCCTTGGATCTTTACATCAAACACCTCTATATTTACTCCCGCATAACAGAATAAGATCATCGAGATTCATACTCACTTCGCGTGACTTCACAGCCTCGTATATTCCTGAGTAAAGCTTGAAGTGGCAACAATCACGACGTAAACGCCTCCCCTGCCCGCGGGCACACCTCACCTCGCCAGCCGCCTGGATCTACTGGCGAGGGTCACGTGACCTTCTGGGGACTACCGTGTGGCTGACACACTAATTGAAAAATATGTAAATCTTTGCAGAAACTTAGTCCTTGATTTTCTTCTGGTGACTGACCTTGGGTAAAATACCATTCAGCTCAACTTTCTCGTCATGAATAACATAGCTGCATTAAAAAGTGAGCATCGTCGTGCGTCACCTGGAGCATCATACCTTTGTAGATTATATGATTTGACATTTTTTTACATTTTCCTTTTCGTTCTACTTCTCCAGCCCACCTAGGCTTCCGTTCTTTAGCAGTTGCCTCGTAAAACAACTCCACAACAATGTTTCAATAAACTGAAGCTGGATTATAGTTACCAATGATAGCTTACAAAATGCAACTTCACAGATCACACGAAAAAATACTTGATATCATTAAAAACACGAACGACTCCCACCTCGAAAAAAAGGAACAATTAGCCATCCACTTCCGCAAAACTTCAAATACTTCCACTGAACGGGCCCGAACGGGGAACGACAAAAAACGAGAAAAACGAAAAAGTCCCGCTGACCCGAAAGAGACAAAACTGCCGGGGCAAAGGACGAGGACACGGCCTGTAGAGCGGCGGAAACAAGGCTCACACGCATGCACGGGACTGGGAAGGACAAAAACCTAACGGAGCAAAAAAATAAGAGAGAGAGAGAGAGAGAGAGAGAGAGAGAGAGAGAGAGAGAGCAAAATAGGTACCTACTTAGTGGATAACTTAAAATAATCAGCTTCCTCATGATACCAAGTCATATGAAACACTTGCCATTTGCCGGGACCTCGTAGACTACCAACGTTGCGAAGCTTACACTAATGAGAAATTTAATACTGCCTCGAGCTTAATGCAGTCAATTAATTGTTACTGAAGCCGAGATGAAGTGCAGGGTACTTAGTGAGAGACACACACACACACTCACACGCGCACACTCATACGCTGGTGTTTCTAAATATTAAAAAAAGAAAAAAAAGATAGTGGTGGAATAAATGCTGGTGTGTGGCTAGGCATAGGAAGGACACACACACACACGCGCACACACACACACACACACACAGGATTCATTACTATAGCCTGGAACCCCACAAGCCGCTTACCAACACTTATCTTTCCCCTGCCTCCCTTCCTCCTCGTCAACTCTCAATACAGCCTACCTTGCCCTTCATCCTCTCATACCAACCCGCGTATTCAAAGCCTGCTGGTCCGCGCACCCTTCCACCGCTCCATACACAGTTGACATCTCCCACATAAAGAGCAAATCCGGTTACTGAGTCTCATTCATGCTTTTTCTTTTCTTTTTTTTACCTTCAAACATAACCTATACTTTATTTTTCTTCTCGTATTTCCTGAGCTTCCGCGTCTGTATTTTGTATCTCCCCTTCTCCCCATTTCGTTGTAACTCTAGCTTCCACCTTTTCTGTAAATAAACCCTAAAATCTGAAAAGGATAAAGAGAGAATAAGAGTCGTACTGCCATTCCATCCTCTCCAACATCATTCCAAAGCCCCTTGCACCCTTCTCTTACAGCGAGTCTGAGTATATATGGCTACTGTTTGAAGGAAAAGCAATATACGCCAGTGGAGTTTAATGTAGGTGGTTTAAAGGAATGTGAAAACATCATAAACTCGAGATGTAAGAAAAAATATGAGTCCACACACCTACAGACTCTTGAGGGACCCATGTAAGATAGGGGGTCGTACTTTAAACACCATCATCTCCCTGAGAAAATTCTGCATCACACTAGCATAAAATTGTAACAATAATGTAAAAATACACATACGAAAATCAAAGTTAAATGAAGTAAGGAGTACACATTTTCTTGCACTTATTTCCCTTCAACTCCTTAGTACTCAGCTGTTTTTCGTTGCATCACTTTTATAAGCCCAGATCCTAAATCTGCATGCTTTTCTGCTTCGGTTGGTGTACGGTACGTCCCGAGGTAAAAATATACATAAGGTCAAAATAAATGCATTGATGCAGCAAATAAAGTGAACAGAATGTTGGGTTTCATTAACAGAAACTTTTCATACAAAAATAAAGAAGTAATACTTCCACTCTACAATAGTTTAGTCAGACCCCACTTGGAATATACGGTACAGTTTTGGTTTCCCCACCATGCGAAGGACATTTCTAAATTAGAAGGTGTTCAACATCAGGCAACAAAAATGATCCCTTCCTTGCACAACAAACCCTACGACGAGAGGCTTTCCACCCTTAACATGTTCTCTCTTGAGAAACATCACCTCCGAGGAAAACTGATCAAATGTTTTGAAATACTTAATGGTTTCATGAATGTAGACAGATCAAAATTGTTTATGATCGATGACACTTTGCAAATGAGGAACATTGGCACAAAACTTAAATGTAGACAAGTAAATTCAGACTGCACCAAATTTTTCTTCACCAACGTTGTAGTGCAAGAATGGAATAAGCTCCCGCCTTCAGTGGTCCAGTGTAACACGATTGACTCCTTTAAAAACAAGCTCGACCGACACTTCCTTCAACTTAATATTACCGAGAGCAGAAATGAAAAGTTTTGGAGCCATCTGACTAATGTAGAATCACTTAGGTTTAAGGACAGATCACCTAGTCTGGACCATGGGGTCTGTGTGGTCTGATTTTCTATGTAAATCTATGTATGTAAACCTCCCCCCTCCCCCCCCAGCTCCTGAGATAGAGGACTGACAGGAAAGAAAATGGTGTACAAACACGCAAATTTGGCCATAGTGCCGCTCAGTGGATTGCATTACTAAGGCCATCAATCTCAATCTCAACAACTTTGAAACTTAAAAATACACCAGAGAAACAACCACTTCCCCTTATCCTGCATGTGGTTTCATTAGAGAGCAAAATGTTGTGTCTTGTATCTTGGTATATTTATTTTTTATATGAAAAGTAACAATCACCTTTGTACATGGCTCATCCCACACTGTGGGAGATCTCTATAAATGTAGTCACCTTAAACACTAACAAACCTTACCAGGCTAAGAATTCAGATAACAAGTTCAAGAAAGCCAAATTACCTGTTCTAATCAATCCTTTTGTGGTACTAACAGTAAAAGAAATGCCACCTCAGCCAGCACGGTGACTGAGTCATAGGATAGTTTTGCACATTCCCCGGGACAGCTGTGATGTCCTGGTAGCTCCTGAACGTTGACTGTGCAAGTGTGCATCCCCATCCCAAGTAACACCTAAAACTCCTTGCACGTCACTAGATGATCGCTGTTAGACATTGTTATAGTTTCCAACATCACAGCAATGTACTGACCTTCATGTCCCATCCAAATCTTACAAGTTAAATATTCCAGTACCATTCTTCCATGAGCACTGAGGCTTCCTGCCTCCCACCAACCACTGTGCTGGCCAGCCATCACATACTTATATAGAATTATGCATAACTCACCAACTGCCAGAGTTGCTTTAAACTTAGAAAATGGAAGTTTTTACACACATCAGCGCTTAACTCAGGATGTCAAATATTGCATCACAACCAGGGAACAACTACACCATTACAGGACTATAGCCAGCAGAGATACACATTGATTTACTCGAGATATAACAAAATGAAATCAATAACACTCAATTATACAGACTGCCAATGAGCAGTCACTGTAGTTTTAAGATTACATGCACACAGAAAGACAGCAACAAACAACAGCAAGGCTACTTGAGGCGGTGAGCATCTAAGGGTTGAGCTGTAGGCAGGGCAGTAAGGACACTGGTAGGACCCACACACCTCACAGATGTCCAGTGAGTTGATAGTTGAGTTGATCAACACCATTTGGAAGCGTTCTGCAGGTTGTAAAATGTCAAAGTTGAATAAGGTGTGAACTGATAATATATATGAATACACAGTATTACTTTTACTTCTATTATGAATCTAAAATTATATAAGAGATCAATACTCTTGTTTTAGGAAGCCTCTACAACAATCATAGTCAGGAGGGTAGCCTATACACACCGGGCTGGTAATGCTCAAAGATCTTGGCTGAACGGATGCGGGTGAGGTTGGCCACCGGGTACCACCTCTTGATTGTGTAGGTGAAGCACCAGGTCTCATTGGAAGGGAGCTGATCAGAAAAAAAAAAAGAACAAGCAACTGTCATTGTCAACTTTCTTGAAAATGTTACTGAAACCTTTCTTGAAAATCTGAAAAAGCCTTCATGGATTCTAAGCAAAAAACAAGAGGTAAATTTTTTATATAGCAGAAGAGAGACTTACATAGTCAACAAAAAAGACAGTCTGTTTTGCAAATGTGTCACCGTGCCCACCGATGGAGTCCCTTAAGGTGGGGAAAGTGCCCGAGGTCTGCGCTGCCTTCATCATGCGTTTCAGGTCTGG
Source organism: Eriocheir sinensis (assembly GCF_024679095.1). Classification (NCBI taxonomy): domain Eukaryota; kingdom Metazoa; phylum Arthropoda; class Malacostraca; order Decapoda; family Varunidae; genus Eriocheir; species Eriocheir sinensis. The sequence goes on from NC_066518.1 coordinate 13,646,689, forward strand.
CTGGTAGGCCACATAGCCTGTGGGGTTTTCCAGTTCTATCACAGTGGAGGAGCTGTACTCTGCCTCCTTAGTGTTGAGCCATCTGGGGGAGGGGAAGGAGATCAATTAGTTGAATTTTCTTGCACAAGACTCGAAAGTGTATGCAATAATAATACTAAATTGTTTTCAAAATTACTCAGTAGAAAAGTTGATTGGCTTAACCCATTGAGTGCAGATTTCCTACAAGAAGATTTCACCAAGTTACAGGAATAGAACAAAAGTGGCTGCTACCAGTCAATGGAGAAAAATGTAAAGTCCTGCACCTTGGGAGGGGATATCCAGCATACCAATACAATACCAAATGGGAAACACTCCATTATCGACCACAAAAGCAGAGGAAGACGTGGGACTATATGTGACCAGGCTAACAGTGAAAGCCAAATCTGTGCCAATCACAGCAGACGGGTTAAAAAATCAAGACTCTACGATCTGTCTCTCTCTCTCTCGTGCACACTCTTTCATTCTCTCGCTCTAAACAAACTATGAAAGGGAATCACCTGGCACACACTCTAACTTCACAGTGGGATTTGTTTCCAAACTTTGAGTAATATTCCTGAACAGAAAATTCAAAGGCCTTCACGGGTGGCTCCTTCTTGAAGTCAGACCAGTCCACACCATACTCAATGTCGAGCTGAAGGATGGCCTGGCCCTCCCCGGTGGCAAAGACGTTCACCATGCCCCACACATTTTCAATCTGTTTAAAAGGCACAAACAATTATTTATTTTTCTATGCACTTCATATACTTGTACACACACACACACACACACACATACACATCCCTGAGCCAAGATCTCGATAGAATAAGCGAATGGTCATGCAAATGGGAAATGACATTCAATACAGAGAATATTTAAGTGTAGCGTGATGGAGTTTGGTAAAAGCAGTAGACGAATATCGGGGAACTACTCTCTGAGTAATGAAAGAATTATGAAAAAAAATGAAGAAAAAGATCTGGGAGTGATGATAACAGACAAGTTATCCTTTGGAAAACATATAGACCAGATAACTGGGGAAACATACAATCTTCTTAGAAACATAAATGCAGCATTTACATATTTAGATGAAGAAATGGTGAAGAAACTAATAACATCGATGATACGTCCAAGACTGGAATGTGCAGCATTAGTGTGGTCACCTAGATTGAAGAAAGAAATTAGAAAGTTGGAAAGAATACAAAGAGCAGCGACCAAAATTATTACCGGAAAATCTGAGAGAACATACTTATGAAGAAAGACTGGAGAAATTGGGACTAACAACACTGGAGAGCAGAAGAGAGAGAGGGGACCTAATAGCATTGTACAGGATACAAGAGGGATTGGAGAAATTGGACAGGGAAGACCTAGTGGTACGTGACAGAAGTGTAACAAGAGGCAATGGTAAGAAATCAAAAAAGAGCGACTGTAGGAGAGACATCAAGAAATACAGTTTTCCATACAGAAGCATAACAACATGGAACGGACTTGACAAGGAGACTGTGTGTGCAAAAACGATTCATGAATTTAAAGTCAAACTGGATAATAAGCTTTATGGAGACGGGACAGCATGAGCCTAGTACGGCTCTTTTCCTGTATTTCACAACTAGGTAAATACAACTAGGTAAATACAACTAGGTAAATACACACACACACACACACACACATCACCCTTTCCCACCTCCCCCATTACTCATCACATAAATCTCATTTTATTTTGTGTATTTTCAGCCTTATGGCTGCCAACAAATGAATAAACCATTTGTTATTATTATTATTATTATTATAATTATTATTATTATTATTATTATTATTATTATTATTATTATTATTACACACAAACACACATATGATAGAGGCTTTAATCCATCCCAAGTCAGAATACATGGCAGCAGCACAAAAAAATATGACCATGGTTGAGAAAATACAAAGAGCAGCAAGCAAGCAAGCGTGTCTTCATTCTTTTATCCCTTTCACTGGTAAACTGCAGAATAGCCTTTCTATATCTGTATTTCCACTTTCCTATGACCTGAATGCTTTCAAGGGGGAAATATCAATTACTTTGCTCTCTATGAGGGAAAAAAAAGGGAGTGAACAAAGGTATAAAAGATAAAGACCAAAGAGAAATAAAGCTCACTGGGATGCTGGTCATTTGGGAGACATTCCCGGGTGAGATGAACACCTCGTGGGGGGCTCGTCCCTCTTCCCCCGTGGCCTCCACCGTGATCTTCATGTCCGTGATGTCTCGGATGCGAGCACGGTGAGAGTACTCCGTCAGCGCCTGCAGGGCTACTAGGGTGTCCTGAGACAGTGAAAAAATCCACTGTATTAAACTTTTGCTTGACGAGACGACAAAACAACACTTTTTTCTTAGTTTGTAATTGATCCATTAAAGTAGGTGTAGCCTACATGAAAATAAAAAAATCCTTCTAAAAGTTAGTGTGGTACTTAACAAGATGTCTCAGTAAGTTCTCACCACAGTGGATATGAAGCCTGCATCGTGCATCCTCATGCCATTCAGCCACTTTACAATCCTCTCCTGGTCCATATGAACGCCATCATGCATGAGGTAGACCAGCAAGGCATAGGCTGTGGCTTCCACTGCATGGGAGTCCCACTCCTCCTCAAATTTTGGTTGTAGCAAGTTTCTCTGGTTGTTTTCATTGGCACGTCTGTTGGGCCTCACTGCCTCCCTGGACCAGTATATCAGTCCATCTGAAAAACAGAACTTTTGAGCAATGACAGCATTTTTTCATAAAAATAAGAAAACATCCAAACTACCTAAACGTTTATGAGAAAAATCATAAAAGTGGCAATATATATGTAACATTAATGGAGGTGGAACAAGTAAAAAGATAGTAAGTGGTGAAGTCATTTGAGAAATGAAACATTCTAGGAATCCTCTCTCTCTCAAAATGCAACTCACTCTCATATCTCTTTATGCGGTCCAGGGCGGCGAAGGCTGACTCCTTGGCCACTGAGTTGGCCAGGTAGAGAGCATAGGCTGTGATGGCTACCTCCAGCGGGTCACTCAGGTTGACAAGCTCCTGTTCTAAGTATCTATAATAGAGGAACATGTACAACACAGCCATATACTTTTTTCAACTCTAGGTGCTTTAGTTCCTTAATATTAAATTCACATAAATATTAAATATCTGCATTACTCTGATCACACACATTAAGCAACCCTACATATATGAGTGTACAGCTCCCTTCTATGCACTAACCTGATGGCTTGGTTTCGAGCAAGGATGGCCTGGTTGTGCACAGACCCTTGCAACGTGTTGATGGTCTGTTCCAAGGTAATGAGACAATGGGCTGTTAGGGTAATGTTTTTGAGCCCTTGCCACTTAAGGCCATAAGAGTAAGGGGCAGCCTTTCTGTTGAGAGGAGTGTCACTGTAATAAGGAGACTCACGGAAGGCACCAGTCTTTATGTCTTGCCACGGCAGGAGCCACTCGATTGTTTTGGAGACAATTTGCGGGTCGATGTAGAGCAGATTATCCCACTCAGGGAAGTCTGCTTGGTGGATGGTGCGGATGGTCCAGGCAGACAACCTGATGAAGGCAAGTAAAAGGACAATGTGATAATCAGATTGCAAGAAATGAAAAAATAATTGTAAATTCTGATGAAATACTAAAACTACGAGAAACCTGGAGGGGATGACACAATAGCAATATCGAAATATGAAGACATGATAAATAAGATGTATAACATAAATGTCACATGAGAACAGAGTGAGTCAGTGTGTCTGCTGAACTTAACAGCAACCCAAAGAAGCCTGTTAATTCATATGCTCTTGAAAATAAGTGCAGAGGCAAAAAAAAAAATAAGAAATAAAAAAATTACCAGACACTCGGTCCAACATTGCCCCACATCTTGAAGGATCCGTCAGTATTGTAGCGAAACATTATGGCGGTCAGCATCACATTCAGCTTCTCAAAGATTTTCTGGGCCTGCGAGTAGTCCAGCTGGTTTGTGAGGCGGAGGTAGTGGAGGGTCCACACATTGGCGCCAAAAGTGAATGTGGTGTCATCTGTTCCCTTCAGGGGCTTCCTCAGCATCACCCTGGAGTTCACTGGGCCCTTGAGGAAAAATATACGTAATAAAAATTGAGTGAGGCATATGGGTTGGGGAAGGACAAACACACATGCCATAATATTACACTTTTACTGACCCAAGCTTGTCATGGTTCCATTTTTGCTTACATTTTAGTAATTACCTTTATGAATTCTCATTCTCCACCATTACCTTTCCCATCTCCTACTCTAGCATTTTACATTTAAATACAGCAATATAGTTCACTGGAAACATTACGGTTACAGAAATTTTGTATCTAAACCGGAATTGTCCTCAAATTGAATTAGTAGGATGTTTCATTAGTAATAAAAAATACAGATGAATGGAGATACAAATACTGGATATAAATACATGAGCAAACCTGTCCACTTACTCCTGTAGGGAAGGACGGCCCAACAACATCCCCGCAGATGGTCACCCTGCCCCGAGGAGAACCGGCAACAAAACGCCTCAGGATGCTCAAAGGGATGATGTACGACTCGTCCAAAATAATGTCCATATACTCATAGACAACGGCTCGGTTCTTGAGATCCAACATGACTGACGTGTGGCGGTCAACGGTGGCTCCCTCCGGCTGAAGAACAAAACTTATCTTAGAATTACTAGAGTCACAATAGGCGACATACAGAAAATTTGATAATAATATACGTACAGTTTATCTACGAAGTTTCGGGGAAGGCTGTATGTACCCTGAACCCATTTCTATTAGCAAGAGGACAAGTAATTTTTTTCAGTCTACGTGAAGAGTAATTAATCCCTGCACCTAACACCTGACCCTGAAGTATGCCTATATTTGCTACACCACTGACCTCAACCTTAAGAGTAGCAGTTTCTTCATCGAGGCCAATCTGAGTTATGGCCGAGACTTTCAGATCAATCTTTCCTTTATCAATGATGGCCACGATTGGGAAGATGACTTCTACGAAGCTCTCAGCACCAACCTGTAGCAAGAGATACTCAAGTTATGACAGTAGTTCATATTTAGCAAATACGGTGCCACATCAGACATCATTACACCACAGAAATTTGCACTCTATTATGCACAAAACATATGTCGCACAAAAAATCGAATGGACTTTTGATCAAACTGCTTTTTTTGTCCGAGAAAGAAATGTGGATAGAATACATGAGTTGCAATGCCCTTGTTGATGTGATGAGTCACTATGATCATGATGGTTAGGAAGGCTTTACTTTATATACTTTGGGAACATAAACACAAATACCATGACTTGATCACTAATCCAAAAAACTATAGTACCAAGACTGAATAAAGTAAACAATTGTGTGAAAATTATGCTCACAAAGCACACAAGTTAAATCACTGTTGTTATAGTATGTGATGATGCTATATGTACAAGAGTGGTTTAACCCCTTGACTGCAGATTTCCTACAAGAAGACATCACCAAGCTACAGGAATGGAACAAAAAGTGGCTGCTACAGTTCAGTGAAGAAAAATGTAAAGTCCTGCACCTTGGGAGGGGATATTTAGCATACCAATACCACATGGGAAACACTCCACTATCCACCACAGAGGCAGAGAAAGACTTGGGAGTATATGTTACCAGGCTACCAGTGAAAACAAAAATCCGTGCCAAGCGCAGTGGACGGATTAAAAGCCACTTAGAATAAAACTCCCCACACTACTTACAGGCCCCTCAAGCCCCTTGAGAGAGCCTACCAGTGCTATGGGCTACACATAAAAAGCACAGTGCTAAAATCCCCCATAGCTGACTTACTGTGACAAGGTGCTGGTGGTCCCCTGCCTTGGTGCGGGGGCGATAGAAGTCCACCACGCCGTTCTCCTCCACAACCACAAACCGGTGATTCTTGGTGCCATGAAGGACTAAGAGAATCATCATGTCTTGGGGAAGGTTGTTGAACACGATAAGCCGGATCCCAATCTGTAAACATTTTTTTTTTACAGTAAAGGAAACAGCTCAAGAGCAGAAAAAAACAAAACAATCATAAAAAAGTGTGCAAATCACTGCTCCTATAAAAAGAGTTAAGGAGTGGCCAAAAGAGAGGTCAATTTCGGGAGGAGAGGTGTCCTGAAGCGCTCCTCTTGAAACATGTAAAATGATGAGTTAGATTTTGTAACAGTAGCATCTGGAACTTATATAACCATTTCCCTGTTGTTACTGAGCACTATGATATGCATCCCAATAAGCTCATAAGTATAATAAGGATTTAGATTTTGTAACAGGCAAGTCTAAGATGCTTCTGACTCGCACATCAGTTATTTCTAGTCCAAAAAAGGGGTTAAATGCATCCTCATGAGTGTTTTTTCACATCCATATTGCAGAAGCTTTGTCAAACTACCACCAGGGTCATAGTGCTATCCAACGAATGGCCCATAGCTCCACCGAAAGACTTGTTGGACATGTGTACTTGGGCTTCAAAATGTTTAATATGGTTCCTGATCCTTAGTAACTCTCTCTCAACCAATATTCATGACCCCTCTCTAGTAAAGCTAAAAATGGATTCCTATAACCATTTTTGTCAACTTCCTTCTACAAGCTACACAATCATGCAGACAGTATCACCCTTGACTCACAGAAATTATGTGTTAGTCAGCATGTATTACTTTAAGGATTTAAACATCTGACATTAGGAGGGTCAGAAACTTGTTAAGATATACAAGCATCATTTTTGGTTGTAACACTTAGAGCTACTTCTAAAAATTAACTCATACATACAAACACAGATAGAAAGACCGATAAACAAACAGAGACATTGAATCAGTAGGCCTTACTTGCTCCCCTCGGCGACAGGAGTTCGGCATTTCCATGTTGAAGTACATGAAGGGCAGGGACAAGAACTGCAACAAAATAAGAGGGTAGATAAGGGAAGGAAAAAGAGAGGCGGTGCAGGCAAGGAACACCTACAATTTTAAAGATAAGCTGGAAAAAAATAGATATGGAGGCAGAATAACACTAGACTAACTTTAATCCTATATACTACAATGCTTTTTTTTTTTACAGTAAAGGAAACAGCTCAAGGGCAAAAAAGAAAATATAAAAACAATAATGAAAAAAAGCCCACAAATCACTGCTCCTATAAAAAGAGTTGAGAGGAGTGTCCAAAAGAGAGGTCAATACAAGAAGGAGCCAAAAGAGAGGTCAATACAAGGAGCCAAAAGAGAGGTCAATACAAGAAGAAGGAGTCAAAAGAGGTCAATACAAGAAGAAAGAGCCAAAAGAGGTCAATACAAGAAGAAGGAGTCAAAAGAGGTCAATACAAGAAGAAAGAGCCAAAAGAGGTCAATACAAGGAGCCAAAAGAGAGGTCAATACAAGAAGAAGGAGCCAAAAGAGAGGTCAATACAAGGAGCCAAAAGAGAGGTCAATACAAGAAGAAGGAGCCAAAAGAGAGGTCAATACAAGAAGAAGGAGTCAAAAGAGGTCAATACAAGAAGAAAGAGCCAAAAGAGGTCAATACAAGAAGGAGCCAAAAGAGAGGTCAATACAAGAAGAAGGAGCCAAAAGAGAGGTCAATACAAGGAGCCAAAAGAGAGGTCAATACAAGAAGAAGGAGCCAAAAGAGAGGTCAATACAAGGAGCCAAAAGAGAGGTCAATACAAGAAGAAAGAGCCAAAAGAGGTCAATACAAGAAGAAGGAGTCAAAAGAGGTCAATACAAGAAGAAAGAGCCAAAAGAGGTCAATACAAGAAGGAGCCAAAAGAGAGGTCAATACAAGAAGAAGGAGCCAAAAGAGAGGTCAATACAAGGAGCCAAAAGAGAGGTCAATACAAGAAGAAGGAGCCAAAAGAGAGGTCAATACAAGGAGCCAAAAGAGAGGTCAATACAAGAAGGAGCCAAAAGAGAGGTCAATACAAGAAGAAGGAGCCAAAAGAGGTCAATACAAGAAGGAGCCAAAAGAGAGGTCAATACAAGAAGAAGGAGCCAAAAGAGAGGTCAATACAAGGAGCCAAAAGAGAGGTCAATACAAGGAGCCAAAAGAGAGGTCAATACAAGAAGAAGGAGCCAAAAGAGAGGTCAATACAAGAAGAAGGAGCCAAAAGAGAGGTCAACACAAGAAGAAGGAGCCAAAAGAGAGGTCAACACAAGAAGAAGGAGCCAAAAGAGAGGTCAATACAAGGAGCCAAAAGAGAGGTCAACACAAGAAGAAGGAGCCAAAAGAGAGGTCAATACAAGAAGAAGGAGCCAAAAGAGAGGTCAATACAAGGAGCCAAAAGAGAGGTCAACACAAGAAGAAGGAGCCAAAAGAGAGGTCAATACAAGAAGAAGGAGCCAAAAGAGAGGTCAATACAAGAAGAAGGAGCCAAAAGAGAGGTCAATACAAGAAGAAGGAGCCAAAAGAGAGGTCAATACAAGGAGCCAAAAGAGAGGTCAATACAAGGAGCCAAAAGAGAGGTCAATACAAGGAGCCAAAAGAGAGGTCAATACAAGGAGCCAAAAGAGAGGTCAATACAAGGAGCCAAAAGAGAGGTCAATACAAGAAGAAGGAGCCAAAAGAGAGGTCAATACAAGAAGAAGGAGCCAAAAGAGAGGTCAATACAAGAAGGAGCCAAAAGAGAGGTCAATACGAGGAGCCAAAAGAGAGGTCAATACAAGAAGAAGGAGTCAAAAGAGAGGTCAATACAAGGAACCAAAAGAGAGGTCAATACAAGAAGAAGGAGCCAAAAGAGAGGTCAATGCTAACACATAAACACACACGGCCATCACACAAATAAATGTCCCAACACTCACCTCAATGGGCGCTTCAATCATACCAAAGCCGTGCTCCTTAGAGATGGTGAAGGCATTGATCATGTAGGGATCATCCACTTTGGGCAGCTCAATTTTATTTTGTTCATGCCCCTTGTGACCTGGAAAAAGCAGAGAAATGAATGAAATATAATCCAACGCAAGTAATAAGAGAAAGGCTGATGAATGTTTGTGACTTACCTTGTGTAGTTATGTAATAGTTAACTTCATTGCCATCAGCCACACTCTACTTGTCCTCAGGTATAAAAAGTGACGGAATTCGCTATATGACACCGGAAGTTTCGAGATAGTACAAGACCACCCTCTTCCACGAATGTAAATATGTAATATCCCACAAATATACTAGGCTACCAATACCCAAACCCTTTTACAGCCCACATTGAATGTAACACTTAAAACAACAAGCATTTCCACTAAGAGTTCATAATTCCTCACACCAACCAATCAATCAATAACAGGAGGAGAGAAAGAGAAAAGATATGCTCAGGGAGGTTGAGGACGCTGCACCCCTTACCCACATCGACCAGCCCTCACCCTACCCTTCCTAACCCCCTCTCACCAATGTTAAAGTCCAGCCACAGCCAGTCTCCATCTCCCTCGTCAAAGAAGTCAGAAAACCTTCGATACCTGTTGATGCGGAAATTGGCGTCTTTGTCCCTCATCGGATCGTCACCTGGAGGGAAGGAAATTAAAAAATGAAGGAAGGAAGGCAATGTGTGTTTTGAATGTATCCAGAGAAATGCAATGAGAAAATGAGGGAAGGAGAGCAATATAAGTTGAATCTATCTAGAAATGGAGAAAAAATACAGTGAGAAAATGAAAAAGGGAAAGCATTGTAAGTTTGGAGTGTTTCTAGAGATGGAAAAAATATATAATTGGAAACTGAAGGAAGGAAAGCAATACATATAAGATGAATATGTCTAGAGAAGGAAAAGAATACGATGAGAAAACCAGGAAAGAAAAGCAATATAAGCTGAGTGAATCTAGAGATAGAAAAGAAATATAATGAGAAAATGAATGAAAGAAAGCAATATATAAGTTGAATGTATCTAAAAATGGAAGAAAAAGTACAATGAGAAACAAAACATATATCAATGACTCATGTTGCAACAGAGGAAAGAGAAAAGAAATATCACCACATTTCAAAGGACAACTAGATTCAATAGACCACAGTTAAGAGTAAGGAAAGAACATGAAAACACCATTGAAAACTAACATATAAAAAATAATGTGAAAAAAATATTCTTATCACACTATAAGGATAATTATAAGTCTTGACTCACAGCCTGCTTCATCTGAGCCATCGGGACAGTCCGCAACACCATCACAACGCTTGTCAGTGGGATAGCAGCCGCCCATGAGGCACGGGGAGTGGCCACCTGTCTTGTTGCAGTGTTTCCCTGTGATGGATGACACATAATTTTGACTCAAATAATAACTGAGGCTAGCAGACTCAGCTTTCTAGGGTGATAGAGGATGCAGTAAAAATGAGGATAGCAGACTCAGCTTTCTAGGGTGATAGAGGATGCAGTAAAAATGAGGATAGCAGACTCAGCTTTCTAGGGTGATAGAGGATGCAGTAAAAATGAGGATAGCAGACTCAGCTTTCTAGGGTGATAGAGGATGCAGTAAAAATGAGGATAGCAGACTCAGCTTTCTAGGGTGATAGAGGATGCAGTAAAAATGAGGATAGCAGACTCAGCTTTCTAGGGTGATAGAGGATGCAGTAAAAATGTAGAACTTGATTTCATGATTTCATATTTCAAACCACAATGCCTTCTATTATGCAGTGATATAGTTACTGGGGCGAGGGGGAATCCAAGACCCTTCTGGCAAAAAGCTGGGCCTCCAAGGACTGCAGAAAAATTGTGAACTACTGAAAACAAGAACTCACACCTAGTCAAGCATTCAATTTTTACTTAATAGAAAACCTACTCTTTCAAAGCCCAAAGTCGACAGCACTTTTAATAATTACCTTTATAAGTAGGAATGACTCCTATCTTGGCATCTGTAAACACTATCAGTCTGCTGAAGTCAAAGGTTCTGTTGCTGTCCGGGCCGTAGTTCCCCGAGGTGTAGTACTCCACCTGCTCCGGGAAGGGACCATCGCGAGGACGCCAAACCATTTTATGCAGGAGTCTGATGGAGCAGAATGGAAGATTTTGTCAGGATTAAACTCCTTGACTGTGGATTTCCTACAAGAAGACATCACCAAGCAACAGGAATGGAACAAAAAGTGGCTGCTACAATTCAATGAAGAAAAATGTAAAGTCATGAACCTTGGGAGGGGATATCCAGCATACCAATACCACATGGGAAACACTCCACTATCCACCACAGAGGCAGAGAAAGACCTGGGAGTATGTGTTACCAGGCTACCACTGAAAGCCAAATCCGTGCCAATCGCAGCAGATGGGTTAAGAAGCTAAAGATTAACAGGTAATGAGGAGTGGAGTAACTAGTCATAGAAGAACATGGCTTACCTCTTTCTGTGAGTGAAGCTGTGCAATGCCTGGAGGACTGAGGCATGGGATATTTCATTACCCGCTTGCATGGCGTAGCTGAAGTGGCGTGTTCCAGATATCCCAAAGAAGGCCCCGGGCGAGCTGTAGGTGCCCATCTCCACTGAGCGTACACTGTGATCTTTGTCCTGGTTTATCACGAGCTTGGCCTGCAGAACAAAAGATGGGATGAATTTTAAACGTGCATGGAATAATTTATCACAGGAAATCAGCAATAGAAGGTTTGGCGTAAAAGTTAGAGAAGGGAGGGGATGTGTGAACTGGATCTTTGCATAGAAAATGAAAGGTGCAAAGAACCCAGAGAAGGAGGAAAGGAAGCTGTTTGTTATTTTCATTGATTCTGAGAAGGCTTGTGATAGGGTGGATAGGAAAGGTCAATGAGACATCCTAAGAATATATGGCAGGGGAGAGTATCTTCTGTCATAGGAGAATTGCCTCTTTTTATATATATATCAAACATTTTTATTACAAGGATGGGTTTATTTACTGTCCATTTAGATGCCTCCATATACGTACATTATTCTGGGACTCATTCCCCACACCTCACACATCCTCAACCATGCCATCACTCAGATACTATACCCTTTGTTGGGAGATGTTGTCCACAGGAATAATAATGGAGTCGGAGATGACCTCAGCATTTTGGGCAAAGTGATAAACCAGCATGGTGAAGGCTGGAGCCATCTCTGAGCTCACTGGGACGGACATGGTCTTGATGCTTGCGTGTGTGCTGTGGTCCAGGACTTCCTTCCCAGTGAACAAGATCATCTCTTTGGACATGACCTGTAGAATGAGGAGTGTAGAATAACTAATAACTCCTTGACTGTGGATTTCCTACAAGAAGATATCACCAAGCTACAGGAATGGAACAAAAAGTGGCTGCTACAATTCAATGAAGAAAAATGTAAAGTCATGCACCTTGGGAGGGGATATCCAACATACCAATACCACATGGGAAACACTCCACTATCCACCATAGAGGCAGAGAAAGACCTGGGACTATATGTTACCAGGCTACCAGTGAAAGCCAAATCCATGCCAATTGCAGCAGATGGGTTAAAATCAGGTAACGCTCTGAGTAATATCCTTTCATACCACTAATACAAGAAAACATCATTTGTCTTTTTTACATGGAACAGCGCCTTAGTTTTTATTTGACCCGAAGAGGGACTCACCAGATAGTTGAAGGAGTCCATGTTGAAGTTGGATCGGACGTGAAACACCACGAACTCCCCGAGCCTCACGCCCTTGTTGCTGGTCCCCACCGTGATGTACTGTCTCTGGGGGGATAAATAGGGAGGCGGTTGGATAAACAGATATATGGATAGATGCAAGAACACCTAGTAACAGAAATCAACACCTTGTGATAAATATATAAACTAAAACACATTGATACTTTTGCATTAACAAGTCACGAAATATTAGGTGCAATCTTATGAAGAACAGTGATTAGGAGAAACAGTTGTCATAGCTACATCATAATTCCGTCTAGCAGTATGTACGCTTGTTATAATCTTATCCTTGTGATGATGAATAACCTAAATGCAGAACTGGCAAGATAAAAACATTAAAATATATGAGTTGGATGATTTGGACCAGTTATTCTAAGGACTGCAAAGTTTTCTCTAGTACATTGTGAAAAATATACTTAGTAATAACAATATGATGGTGTAGAACAAGACACAAATATATATACATAAAAATAATAGTACCCTGGGTGAGTAATAGGCCAGGCCCTGGGCAGTGGCGGAGGCAGCGTCTCCATAACCATCCATGTAGGTGGCCACGAGGGTCAGCTGAGCAGTCTTCTCCGGCACGTTGAGAGTGAAATGGAAGACTCCCTTCTCACGGTACTTCTGCAGGAGAGAAATATATACACTTTTAGCAATGACTCACCTGGCTGCCGAGATGAAGATGTTTAGTCATTATCTTTGTGGTCTCTTCCTCTCAGTCAGAAAGGGGGTAAAGGTGGTTCTCTGTTAAATCTTTGTTCTCTACTATATTCAGTTTCATACTCAACAAAATGTAATGATTATGATTCATTATGGAAATTTAATATCAAATTTTTTTTCTTCTTATTCTAAACCCTTGTCTTTTCTCATCAATATAGTTATGCCATGTAATGTATGTGTGATCTGGAGGGTTCTTTTATGCTGTGACTCTCCAGTACTCACCCTTAGCAGATGTAAAAAGTAAAAAGAGAATAAAGACTTAGATAAGATGGAGCAAGTTATCCTGAAAGAGTGCCCAAATGATATACCAATCAGTCTTACCTGAAACTGCTCATTTTTGAAGTATATTTCAACTTTCTTCTCTGCTAACTCTTCCTCTGTAAGGTACGGCACGCCTTTGTCATAGTTGTTGTCTACTATCTTGTAGTCTGGGTCCTCGGCCTGCAGGGCCTGGAGCCGCTTGTTGTACAGCCACGATTGATCCAGAAATGCACTTTCTTCTTCCTCTAAGTTTGCTGGAGGGATCTGTGAAGGGGAACCAGAGTTTTAGTTTCTGCAATTAGAACACTTACATCAACAGAGGCTACATATTTGCTACATACTGCAACATGATATATGCCAGAATGACAATGACGAAACTCACTAAACTTGTAACATAAGTGAATATATTAGACTTAGGGTGTCACAATACAAGAACACACATACAAACCCCAAACCCAAGCATCACAGCTACATAGAGCATTTATAAAAGTTAACAAAGACAAAAAAATGACAAAACTGGCCAACTGAGGCATAGAAGGAAATATCTAGTCTGCTGATGAGTTTCTCACCTCCAGTTCAAAGACAGTCACTTTGTTGCTCCCCTCCGACACAGCCTCTCCCTTCACCTTCAGGCGGGAGCTCTTCAGCTTCTTGGTGCTGAGGGGATGAAAGTCATGATAGGACACGGCGACCTGTAGAAACAAACCATTACAACACGACAACCAAAAACACACAAAGGCATATACAAACTATTGAACTAACACAAACACACATAAAAATACAAAAACCTTCACATCTACCAAATTAAGAAGTCAAACAAATTCACACATTTTAATGGCACACATACAATATTCAAGGAGCAGATTTGTGATGAGTACCTTGTGATTCTTTTCTCTTTTCTAACATGGCCTCAATAACATTCACCTTCAGTTTTCATGTGATGCGCCTCCTTTTACATACAGATGAGAATTCGGAACATGTGTAAAGCTGCAGAAAAGTAAAGCTTAAATATTTCACTATCAAAAACACTTGATTACTTACTGAGGCAGAGAAAGGCATGCCAGGTTTGAAGATATAGGGTGGGGAGCCAAGAAAGCGGCAGCTGATGGAGGAGTTGATGATCTTGGCCATGCTGAACCCAGTCTCGTTGATGTCCATAAAACTCTCCTGTATCATTGCCTCCACTCGCACCATGGCGCCATCCATCACTGCCATCTCCTTAGCAATCACAGCCATCGGGAAGCTAAAATCTACCTCACTGTCGAACTACACGAGAACAAGTTTTATGAATTTCTAACTATTATGAAGAACTACTACAACAAATAACTACTAATATGAATAACTACTACAGAGGCTATTAGGTCCTCTTCAGACAAAAGTGGTATACATTCTATACAGCAATGATTACATGAATCTTACCTATCCTGACTAGGCCTTTTAGCTCCATTACAAACATACCATTCTGCCTCATTTCCCTATAATATAAACAAAATAATAAGGAAATAAAACTATCTATCTATCTATATCTCCGACGCCCTGCTCTCTTACAGAAAGTTCACTACAGGAGGTGGGTGAAGCAGAAGTGAGAGTTGGGAGTATCAGGATTGAGTGTGCAGAGAGGGAATGCCAGAACAGGGAGATTTACATAGATTTACTTAGAAAATCAGACCACACAGACCCCATGGTCCAGACTAGGTGGTCTGTCCTAAAACCTAAGTGATTTTACATTAATGAGATGGCTCCAAAAACGTTGCTTTTCTACTCTAGTTAATATTAAGTTGAAGGAAGTGACGGTCGAGCTTGTTTTTAAAGGAGTCAATCGTGTTACACTGGACCACTGATGGTGGGAGCTTATTCCATTCTCGCTTTTCTAACGTTGGTGAAGAAATATTTGGTGCAGTCTGAATTTACTTGTCTACATTTGAGTTTTGTGCCATTGTTCCTCGTTCGCATAGTGTCATTGATCATAAACAGTTTTGTTCTGTCTACATTCGTGAAACCATTAAGTATTTTAAAACATTCGATCAATTTTCCTCAGAGGCGACGTTTTTCAAGAGAGAACATGTTAAGGGTGGAAAGCCTTTCTTCGTAGGATTTGTTGCGCAAGGAAGGGATCATTTTTGTTGCTCGACGCTGAACACCTTCTAGTTTAGCAATGTCCTTTGCATGGTGGGTAGACCAAAACTGTACCGCATATTCCAAGTGGGGTCTGACTAAACTATTGTAGAGCGGAAGTATTACATCTTTATTCTTGAATAAAAAGTTTCTTTTAATGAAGCCCAACATTCTGTTCGCTTTATTTGCTGCATCGATGCATTGATGTGAGAATTTGAGGTTTGACGCGATTTTAATCCCCAGGTCCTTAACGCAATGAACGCTTGTGAGTTTAACGCCGAGTATTTCGTAATCGAACTTCTTATTTTTTGTTCCAACTTGAAGGACCTGGCACTTGTCTACGTTAAAGGGCTTCTCCCATTTATCCGACCAAGCTGAAATTTTGTGCAAATCCTCTTGGAGGCTTTGCCTGTCTTCGTCAGTGAGAACCGAGTTACCAATCTTTGTGTCGTCTGCAAATTTACTAATGCGATTATTGAGTCCAACATCCACGTCGTTGATGTAAATAATGAAGAGCACTGGGCCAAGAACCGAACCCTGAGGGACGCCACTAGTGACCGGCGCCCACTCTGAGTTAAATCCGTCAATCACAACTCTTTGTTGTCTGTTGCTCAACCAATTCGCGATCCATTGGTTTACTTGACCGTCAATGCCTATTTGCTTTAATTTATAAAGTAATTTATGATGTGGGACTTTATCAAACGCTTTCTGGAAATCAAGATAGACTACGTCCACTGATTTGGTTACGTCATAAATTGAGAAGAGATCGTTATAAAAGGTCAGTAGGATTGACAGGCAGGATCTTTTGTTACGGATGCCATGTTGTGAATCCCCAATTAATGAGTGGCTTTCGAGGTAACTCACAATTTTGTCTCTAATTATGCTCTCGAGTAGCTTACCTACAATTGAAGTTAGACTAATGGGTCGGTAGTTACCTGGTATTTTTTTGTCTCCTTTCTTAAAAATCGGTGTCACGTTAGCCTTTTTCCAATCCGAAGGGACGATGCCTTGTCGCAAGGACATATTGAATACGGTAGTGAGGTAGGAGAGTATTTCGCTCTTTGTTTCTTTAAGCAGTATTGGATATACTTTGTCGGGTCCGGGACTTTTATTTGTTTTAAGTGAATGGAGAGCTTTAAGGACTTTATCGGTTGTTATTTCAAAATTAGGCAATGCATGCTCGAGATTTACAATAGTACTGGTGTTGGTGGTAGTGGGAGGAAGACTGTTAGTATTAAACACCGAGGAAAAGTAGTTGTTTAAGAGGTTTGCAATGTGTTGGCTGTCAGTCAGTAGTGCACCGTCGCTGTTTGTTAAAGGTCCAATACCACTTTTGATCGCCTTTCTGTTGTTTATATAACTGAAGAAAGATTTCGGATTATTTTTACAGTTGGCTGCAATATTTTCTTCATATCTACGCTTTGCCTGACATACTAGTCTTTTTACTCGTCGCCTGGCATCATTATAAAGTCTAATGTTTTCGGGCGTGCTTTGTTCTTTCTTTAACCTGTAAAACAATTTTCTTTCATTGACTGATTGTTTAATTTCGCTATTAAACCACGGTGGGCTTTTATTAGTGTTAATTCGCCTCTCGCACAAGGGGACGAATGTGTTCTGCTGAGTGAGTAAGTGATTTTTAAAGCTAAGCCAGGCTTCATCTACGTTGCCGTCATCTGATAGTTGTATTTCTGTTAGTTTTTGTCGGATTTCTACGAAGTTAGCTCTTTTGAAATTGGGCACCTTTACTTTATTTTCAGTCACTGATGATTGAGCTCTAATGTCGACGCGCACTAATTTATGATCGCAAGTACCGAGGTGTTCTCCTACCGTGACAGTACTGACTAGGTTATCTTGGGTCGTTATAACAAGGTCGAGTATATTATTTTGTCGAGTTGGCTCAGAAACCATTTGGCTTAGTTAATTTTTTTCTAGAAATTCGATCATTCTATGTGACTCGCCTTCTATACCTCAATATGGGGGAGGTTAAAGTCTCCTAATATCAGTGAGTCATTGTTATTAAGTGACTGTCTTAAGACGCTGTACATTTCAAGGTCGTCATCGAGTGATTGCCCGGGAGGTCTGTAGGTGACAGATATATTTAAATTGACTTTTGCAATGTTTACTCGCACGCAAAAATGTTCAACTTTACTGTTTCCCGGTGTTTTGTCGGTGGGTTGCAAATAGCTTTTGACATAAAGGGCGACGCCACCCCCTCTACGGTTTACACGATCTTTGTTGAAGAGATGGCAATGAAACTCACAGGTACAAAGTCTTGCTGCATAATGAAGGTCCACTCCTCCACGCCCTTGCTGCGGACCAGGAGCTTGAGGGTGGCGTTCCCAAAGGCACCTTTATCGTTGTTGAACTCGCCGCCAACTGTCCCGGTGATGGCTTCGTCTGAGTCAAGGAAGTACTTTGACATGAACACTTTTACCTGCGGCATAAACAACATGAAGGATAGTGTCAGTAATGTAATGGATAAGAGATTACCCAAGACTGTGGTAATACATAAAATCATCATGAAAACTTATCTTCAACCAAACTTTTGCTTTAACCCCTTGACTGCAGATTTCCTACAAGAAGACATCACCAAGCTACAGGAATGGAACAAAAAGTGGCTGCTACAATTCAATGAAGAAAAATGTAAAGTCATGGACCTTGGAAGGGGATATCCACCATACCAATACCACATGGGAAACATTCCACTATCCACCACGGAGGCAGAGAAAGACCTGGGAGTACAGTATATGTTACCAGGCTACCAGTGAAGGCAAAATCCATGCCAATCACAGTGGACGAGTTAATGAAAATCAGGTATGCATTTGAAAAGGCTGTCATGTATATCTTCCTCAGAAACAGAAGCAATAGCATTACAAGTCATAACCATCAACATCAGCCGCATCCCATATCATTGTGTTTTCAGGCCACCTCTCACTTGGCCTTCTACTGACTACACTATTGCACATTTAGCACAAAAGGGCATGATCATTTAGTATACTAGAAGGCATGATCACATCTCATTCTAGTCAAGGAATCTAAAACCGTTCTACAGAATCCTCATTACATTCAAAACAACTCAAGTCATGCAGCTGTGAATACCTTTCCTTAATCAACAAGTCCATCTCCTTTTATATGGTGGTGACACAGAAATGCACTAACCCCTAATAATCAGTAATAAAACTCTAAGGGGCTTTATTCTTAAACATTTCGTCGCCCAAGCACAACTATTTGACAAGGCTTTCGTAAGAGTTATGAGCATCCCCATTGGTACTTTTATGACCCTTCTGGGAGTGTGACCCTTCTTCTGTACCATGAACCTAAAGATACATTCATTTTTACCTCCCTGATCAGCTTTTTGGCCTTTGGAAATAGTTAATGTGAGAGGCGGAAGCATCTAACAGTATTAACGTAAGTCCTCCTATACATCTTACCTCAAATCGCGGAGTGAACCACTTTTCCACTTTGATTTTCTTTTCTTCCTCCTGGCCATTAGCGTTCACTTTGATCCTCCACCAGCCAACTTTAGTCAGGAAGGGAATGCCGAAGGACAGGGATATCACGCCTACGTTGGTGGGGCGTGACAGCCATCGACGCAACACATAGCCATCGGGGTCCTGACACAGAAAGGTAGACTCCAGTTAATCATGACTGTTACTGTTAGGCAAAAAAGTAACCTCCAAATAATAATGACTTACTATATTGCAGAAAATGTCAAATAATATCCTTAGAAACAATAACTGCATGCGCAATCGTATTGTCTCATCATCAAAGAATAATATCCAGTTTAAAATATCATGTAAGAGATTTTTAACACACTGATTTGGTATATACACATTTGTTAGTTATCTGAACAGGCTACTAAGGGAAGGACTAACTCAAATCACTTAGATCTTGAAAACTTTTGTGTGCAAGTAGGAAAAAAAGCAGTGGAATTCGTGCTGCCAACTCCATGCCACAATACTTGACTTACCACGATAAAAACGTCCACTGGGTTATCATACGGTTTTAGGTCCATGGTGAGGAGGATCACTCTGAACTTAACTGTGGAGGAAAGGCCACAAAAGGAAAGGTCAGTTCAGTATGCATAGGAAACTTGTCAGTCATTAATCACAATATGTAAAGTACCTACAGGACAATCTTGAGCATTATTACCTAAGGCTGTGTAGATAACAATTAGCCAACAAACAAAGGCTTCATGATAGAGTGTCTGAAGAGGATAATGGTCTTTTTTTCTTGATAAAATTATAGAAGCTCATAGATATTTCTGAACTACACCAAAACCCATTATAATCATTCTCTCTCTCTCTCTCTCTCTCTCTCTCTCTCTCTCTCTCTCTCTCTCTCTCTCTCTCTCTCTCTCTCACACACACACACACACCTGTCCCGCCGCCATTGTACACCGGACGGCTGGTTTGGATGAGGACTGAAAGGAACTGTTTGGAGAAGTACAGTTGCGTCTCGTTGCTGAAAATCGTTCCCCCCGTGGTGCCCAGAACGTTGCCCTCCACATACAACCGGAAGTCTCCCCCAGCGGTACTCCTCGGGATCTGAAACACAAGGGAAAAACTAGTAGGCCTATTTCTCTCATAACAGGCAACGCAGCTCCATTTAACCGATCTTATCTAATCTACTACCTTCCTGGGGATGAGTTTTACCTCCCCTCGTCCCTTTACCCATTTAGTATCGACGAAAATACCAGGTTTTGCTCACTTAAACCTACGAGGCCTCTATGCTGCTCATGTTCCCAGTGACTGCTCCCTACCTAATGCTCCTGCCTAAACACAAGCTGCTTGTATTCTAGTAACTATAATTTTGTCTATTGGTGGTAAGTTCAGGCCGAAGCGTTGGGTGAGAGGCAGTGAGGAAGAGAGACATGGAGAAAATGGCGTCTATGGTGAACCGCGTGGCTCCGTGCGCAGCGTACTACCTCTGGCTTAATTTAACGGCGATCCAGTGAACGAGACGCTGGTGGAGTCGATTTGTTGACAACACCAAAGCCTTCTCAAAGATTTATATGGGGCCAACGACCCAGCACCCTTTGACACAAAGCCCTTGACAATCTCAACCTCTGCAGGGCTTTCATAGTCCATCTAGCCATAGTGCTGGTTAACAACAACGATACAAAAACAACAACAATAACAACAACACCCATTTCTTACAAAAGAGGGTCAATTATTCTTTTTTTATTTCTAAGGTGAGCAATAGTATTACTTTTCATCATCAAATAATGGAATTTACTTAGTACTCCTGGATTTCATAACAATGGCTTGGTCCTCAGCACATTTGTAAAACACCAAGAAATTCAGAAAGGTTCACAAGCTTTTTCGGTTTTATTTTTCAACTCCTGGATGATTTCCATCGATATGACTACGTATTTTGTGTATATTGGATGATTAAATAATTATGTATATGTTTATATGTATGTGTGTGCATGTAAGTGTACGTATATGTATGTGTATGTACGGATGAGTGAGTATAAGGAGGTGGTGAGTATAAGGAGTACGAGGGCGGGTAAGAACAATAGGGACAGGTGACAGGCGGACAGGTGCGTCCCAACCGAAGCGTCGCGGCTCGTCAGGCATGGGGGTCGCGTTCACGTGTTTGGCTGTCAACAACAAAACGTCAACATTCATAGCAAAGGTTCCGAGTATGAAGGTGTGACTTGAATCTTTAGCGTGGACATGTAAGGAGTGTTTTTCAGGTGTCGGCTCATATACTGAAGCTTTACATCATTCATGGAGGCGGGGCTGCCAAAACGATCGGAAAAGTACCAGTGTCGATCTCCCTAAAAATAGTTCACGACACTTTCAGAACACGCAGATAATGAAAACAACAAGAGTCCGTCACATGGCCGAAGGTGAGCTGAATCGCTGAGTATTAAGTAAAAAAATCTGTCAGGTTTTGTCACACCATAGAGTCTTGTACTGCATTTAAACTAAGGGCGGAAAGTTACTGAACCTGGCATTGTGTCAAGACCAGGCACTCCTCCAGTATTATAAAATCTGTCATGTTTCGCCACTCCATAGATTCTTACACTGCATCTAAATCAAGTGCATGTGGAAAGTTACCTAAATCTTGTATTCCTTCAAAACAACCGCACGCAGATACTCGTCCTCCAGTATCAAAATAAATATATCATGTTCCATCGCACCATAGATTCTTACACTGCATCTAAAACAAGTGTGGAAAGTTACTAAATTATGTATTCCATCAAAACAACCGTACGCAGACACTCCGTTGTGATGACAATTATTATATCACAAGGTTGGGTTGACCAAGATTCTGCTGCGTTGATCAGACTGATAATTTGAATATCATCTGATGAATCTGATGACAAGGTGATGTTGACATAAATGATACGTTGAGGTTTACCTAACATCAACATCAATTGACCTCATTAATCTTCTTACTACCTGTGCTAAGCAAAATGCAGTTGAAAATGACATACCGAGGGCAATCTGGGTCAACATTGCTCGAGTCCTTTCTTTTGTCCATTTATCCGCTAATGGTGCTGCTTATATATGACCCTGGTGGTGGTTTGACAAAGCCGCTGTACCATGAACGTGATAAAACACTCATGAGAACCCAATTAATCTCCTTATCGGCCCATGAAAAGTTAATGTGAGAGGTGGAAGCGTCTGAGATTACCAGCCCTGTGCTGGATAAGTCCTTCGTCTTAATGAAGCATAATTCCGTGCAAATAGGAAGGTGATAATTACAACAAAGTCTCGGCTGTGGTGGATGAAAATAAATATCTGGAATGGCATGAGTGGGGAGGGCAAGGAAGAGACACTGGTAAAATATTACGTGAGAGTAACTTGGGTAGATGGTAAGAAGCTAAAGAAGCCTTGCATAGGTGGGAAGAATATCGAAACTACATTGACGATATTTTTTTGGAGAAGAAGGAGTAAATACAATTTTGTAGCGATAAGGAATAAGAAGATTAATTATATTATAAATATATTATAATTATAGAAAGCTTCATTACCTACCATCTCAGAAGATTTTTTTCAAGTATTTGATTTCTTACTTCAAAATTAACACTCCCTCCATCGCCATCACCTCTTACCTGCAGCAGGAGGGTTTCTGGGTAGTTTTTCGTGACGATGCTATGGGTGTCGGCGATTTCCTGGCCGTCCCTCGTGAGCGCGGCACGCACGTCCACGGGGTGATCGAGATGCAGGAGGGTCACCACGCAGCGATACACGGCGCCGGGGCGGACCGTGCGCGGCGCCACGATCATGTGTGTCCTGGGGAGGAAGAAAGGAAGAAAACCTCACTTGACCTCGTAATTCAATAGGATGGCAGGCTTTCATTGTGGCTGAAAATTGGCTAACTCTTTTTCTAGGTGATGCGTTCCAATACCTCGAAACGTGTGTAGGTGAGCGTGTGTTTGTGTCACAAATTGTGTGTAATTACCTAGAGGTGCATTTGCCTAGTTGTAATATACAGAAGGTGAACTACAATCGTTGGGTTCTGTCTCCAAATCAAGTGTTATCAAGTTTAGGTTTGAATTCATTAATGGTTTTGGTTAGATTTAACTATTTCATGCTCGAGTGTGTGTGTGTGTGTGTAAGTAAGTAAGTAAGTAAGTAATGTTTATTGCCATAATATACACACATTGATATATACATATAAATATAATTATAATTCTGGCAACGAATCTAGCCTGTCACAGACTGTATATTTATTTCATTGCACTATTAATATCTTTCTAAAGGTTGCAGATAGCTCCCAACCATAAAGCTAAATACAAATATACAATAAATAACAACATTAACTATAATACCAGATGAAGTTATAATAGTTATATCTAAAATGTTAACTATAATAAGTGTGTGTGTGTGTGTGTGTGTGTGTGTGTGAGAGAGAGAGAGAGAGAGAGAATCGGTATTCAGTAGTCATCCGTATTTTCACAAGTTGCTCGCAAAACAGTTAATTTGTAAACAGATCACAGGAACTTCGATGTTTGCCCAGCATGAGGCTTGTGACGGGAATAAGATCGATATAGCTGTGCCTTCTTTCTTTTCTTTTACTTGTTCATTCATTTTTATTTTTTTTACAGTAAAGGAAACAGCTCAAGGACAATAAACAAAGAAAAACAAAACAAAAAATAAATAAAAGCTCGCTAATCGCTGCTCATAAATTATCAAGCTATAAATACTTTCTTTTCCTTGACATTATAAAGTTTTGTGTTCCGTTATTTTTTTTTTTTTACGGGAATGGAGACAGCTTAAAGAGGTAAAAAAGTAAACAACCAAACCAAACAAAACATAATGGTGCCGCTCCTGCTAATAGTGTTTAATAAGAAAAATAAGAAAACAGGGAGGCCAGGGCACTTTAGTTTTATCTGTGGAACACCGATAAATTACCTTTCAAGACCAACCATTAGTAAATATTTTCAGTTATATTTCCTGATTAATATATATCAAAGTGCTGGCCAAGCTCATTCCATTTTCCCCCTCAAAGAATTGTGGGTTTATTCAAAACTATTTTTATTTTACTTTATTCGCTTCAATGAAATGGGATATGCAGATGACATTTTTTCTTATTAGCGAAAAGGAGTGCAATGCAGCCTATGGAAGTCTACGAAACGTTTACATCGAAACTGGAAACTGGAAGTTGATATCCTGCAGTGAAATAATACAAGCTATTTATCTGTCTGTCTGTCTGTCTGTCTGTCTGTCTCTCTATCTATCTATCTATCTCCATATAAACACTTATAGATAAATAGACAGAGAGACAGATAGATAGATAAATAGACAGGCAGATAGATACATAAAAGGATAGATAGATAGATGGATAGGTAAATAAATGGATAGATACACTCATACATACATATATACATACATACATATGCACAACGCGTCGGTAACTACATAGCACTAACGCTAGAAATCTGAACCCTTGGTGAGAAGAGTAAAGAGCAGGGCGACGCATTCCTCGTCTACACCACAAACACGTACACAGCGTGCGGCCACAACAACGACTTCTGTCACCAGACCTGCATACTAAATTCCAGCGTATTTCACTACTGTATCATTGTTGACTAGAAACAGAATAAGGAAAACAATAAATAAAAAAAAGTAAATATTCCCGGTAAACTGTGGTAACCCGGATGTCACACCTGTCTTGTGTTTCGTAAAGGGTTCTTACACACCACATGCTTGAGAGCTAATGAAACGGAGATGAGTACGGAAGCCGCGCGCAGCAATATCGTATGCCTTAAACTTTACCTTTACTGTACTGAGGCAGATTTATTTTTCCATGTGCATACCAAGTTTATGAGAAGGTAATATGGTGAAGAGGAAGCTAACTAAGAAGTATCAAAGTAATCAAGAAAGATGCTCTAAAGGGAGAGGGAACAAGACAACGGCCACCTTAAGATAGCAGGTGTTTCCAGTAAGGTCATTGTCACACACTTACGGGTGGTCGTATCGGCTGGCCAAACGGATGTTGTTGTGGAGGACGTTCCTCAAGGGGATGACATAAGGCTGGGCCGTGGGCTGGCCTTGGCCGGGACCCTGACCCGCCGCACCTCCCTTCCCCGCCTTCGCTGCCGTCGCCGCTGCCGCCACCATCACCACCGCCCCAAAAACACATATCACCACGTGCCCGCCACCCATGGTGTACACAGGAGTCCTTTACAGGCCTCAACACATCACTTTCAACACGTGTCTCTGCTTCCGATGGTATTCATATTCATATCGCACATTCTGAGTTCAGTGTCGTGGATACGTTTTCAATGGAAGGTCACAACGCCGGAAGGGAAGACCTACAAGAGGCTGCGAGCCAGTCTGAAGAACCATGAAAAAAAAAGTTAAAAACTTTATGGCCTCGCTTCTGTAGTAGTTTAAAACTATTACTTGCTAGCCACTCCGTTCCGTACAGAAAGAGTAAGACTTAATATCAGGCAGAGAGTTTCTCGAATAAATCATTTATAGTTCGTGTAATGTCTAAGAACACGTCACAATGTGATTGTTATCATTATAATATTTACAAGAGCATCAAAGACCATTTAAAACAATAGACAGTTTCCCCGAAAGTAAAAGGAATTTCAGAATGGGGACTGCTCTCCACTGTGCGAGAAGTGAATGGTAGATTGTCCTGCCCTTATCTATATGGTTGCAGGACAGAGGGTTTGAGCGTGCGCTCGTGTTGCCTAGTATCTATATAGCTTTCTTTTCCCATCTACATGTATGCTTGCATGTTTGTGTGTGTGTGTGTGTGTGTGTGTGTGTGTGTGTGTGTGTGTGTGTAGCTACGAATCCGCGGACCCGGGTTCGAAACCCGGCCCGGGCAGTCGTCGTGCAGCTCATAGCAGCTATTCATCCTCCCTGGCTCTGGTCGATAAATGAGTACCTGGGGAAACCTGGGGAAGGTAAACTTTGGTAACTCGGAAGTTTCACTGGCCCTGTGTCCCGGGGTAATGGATTCTTACCCACCACAGGCTCAAGGGCCAAGGTGATGTAGATGAACACTGCGGCCACGCGCAGCGACAATAATTCATGCCCCCAACTTTACCTTTATATAACATATATAATCGTCTATACAGAATAGCAGGATTTCTGTCTAATCATTCCTGTCGGAAACTGAGGTTCTATCCCCTTAAGCCTACAATCCTAGCTATTCTCTGGTGGGCGGACGGAGGTGATGGATCGAGGAGCCCATGCCAAGACTGCCTCGGCCTGGTTCAGGACTCGAGTTCAAACTTTTCGGTTATAAGTCGAGTGCACAAACACCTACACCTAGTGTGTGTGTGTGTGTGTGTGTGTGTGTGTGTGTGCAAACCCGCACTAGAACTTTCCAGGCTCAACATTGTTTCACTTATAGACCAATGCACACAAACACCAATGAAACCACAAAGCCTTCATTCAAGAATTGACTTCGTTTCACTCGTTGTGTGTTTGGTTGCTGTGACAACTTTCATCATAACGCCCGTTGATATGAGTGAGAGCATAACGCGAGTATCGTACTGGCCGTGCTGGCCCCATACATCACCCTCGCGTTGCCTGGGTTTGTTTTGCGTCTTCACGTTGCAAGAAACAAAATTCTTGGATCTCTTATTTAATACACAACTTCAGCTTTCCTTTCTCCTTCTTCGCAAATTTTCTTGTGGAAGCACCTAAACTGGCATGCTTAAAAGTTTTTAATACAAGATTTTGGACACTTGCACGCCAGCTTTTTCTTCGAATCACATGAATGCGAATTGTAGTAGACTCAACGGGTAACTGAAGACCCGTATCTTCAGGCCTCGGTCCATACTGTGGCTGACGACTAATGCATATGGCGCGCGACACGCTGTGAGTTGCCCGCTGCCTCTGATTGTTGTTCTACAACTGTCGCTCAAGACGGAGAACGCTCTCTCGCGGCCTCGTATGTGCCCTTACGTATCACCTTGAAACTGCCCCATATATATACACATGTCTCTGAGGTGTTCCCGAGACATGTCGCACAGAGATTACCTGAATCCAATAATATCGTGATAGCAAGGACGCCTCTGACCGTCTCGTATTAACATTAGCGCCGTGTTGGGGATCTGCGTCACATTAATATACACCATAGATCCCCCGACCTCCTTCGCCCCCCCCCCCCCCTAGGCGTATGGAAGCCGCGTCCTGTCTGACTGTCTGTGTGTCCGAATATTTGTCTGTCTATTATCTGTATGTCTTTCTGCTTATGCACTATCCATGTCTGTCTGTTTGCCTGTTTGTCTCTCTCTCTCTCAATCATAATATACATCCAAATCAATACCTTTTTTTTTCTACCACGCCACCGTGAAGTGGTTAGCGTGGCTAGCTACGAATCCGCGGGCCCGGGCTCAAATCCCAACCCGGGCAGTCGAGGTGCAGCTCACACGGCTGTTCATCCTCCATATAACGCTGGTCGATAAATGAGTACCTGGGGAAACTGTGGTGACCCGGATGTCTCACCTGCTGTGTCCCGGGATAATAGGTTGTCACCTGCCACATGTTCATGGGTCAATGTGACACACACACACACACACACACACACACACACACACACACACACACACACACACACAGCTCTGTTGCCCCGTGGTTAGAGCGCTCGCCTCAACCGAGAGGCCCCGAGTTCGATTCCCGGGCGAAATGGAGACGGATGGGCAGTCTCCTTAACCCGTGCCTTGTACCGCCAGCAGCGAATGGGTGTCAGTCGGGGGTTGTGTCCTGCCTCCAGGGTGTGTGGGTGTGAGGCTTCAGCCGCAGCGGGGAAAATACACTTGCTGGCGATTTCGAGTCTGTCACTAGGTCAGACCATGGTGAGTGGTGAAACATTACACACGTACAGATGTATCCAAAGATTCGTGAATATGAGCGCTAAACTCAAAACGGGGAAGGTTCTGAATGACGATCGCGAGTCCAGTGAATGATCAGACCAAGGTGAACGAGACACACACTCGTCAATTCTTGCGCTGTGCCTAATGAATAACGCGGCGCGACAAACAACTACCGGTGTGCATTGAAATAGACAGCCCGCGCCTCCTTATCGCTGCGCGAGTACGGACTGACACGTCACCCCACGGACTTTTAAGGCTTGGGCTGAGGATAAAAATGGTAGGAAAATAAACAAACCAAAGCATCATAAATACGTAAACTCTTTCAATTGGCAAGCAACATTGATATAATAAATAATAATAATGAAAAAAACATGACACCGCTGTAACAATACTTGATCCTTATATAGGGCTGTTTTTTTGCGTCCGTTTGATTTTCCTGAGGCACTTTTTCAGGTTTTGATCTGCCCTTGGCCTACCCCCTATGCCTTAAGTAAATAAATGAATGCAACAGCGTATTCTCCCCCCCCCCAAAAAAAAAAATCCTTATATTGGGCGGTTTCTGTTGGGCTTCATGGTACAGGAACCGGACCACCCGTGCGGGAAGAAAGATTTGTAAGCACCGTTGCATAAAATGTATAAGGTAAAGCTGGGAGCATACGCTATAGCTGCGTGTGGCGGCGGTGTTCATCTCCGTCCCCTTGGCCCTTTGAGCCTGTGGTGGGGGAGAACCCTTAACCCGACGCAGGAAGAGTGCAACATCAGGGTTACCACTGTTTACCTTCCCCAGCTTTCCCCAGATACCCATTTGTCGACCATCCCGAAAGGAAGGATGAACAGCTGGGTGGGCTGCACGCCAACTATCCGGGCCAGCAGGATTCGAGCCCAAGCCCGCAGATTCGTAGTCAGGGACGCTAACCACTGCACATTCATAAGGTGTGATATAAAAGTATGGAGAGATCGATGTAAAGTTGTAAAGCATGCATGGTTATACTGGAAAAGAAAACGAACAAATGTAATAATCAATTATAACCAAGAAATTAAAATAGGCAAGACACATGTAGGAGAGAGAACAACATATGGACCCCCAAAAGGTGAGAGACTGAGAGATAACAGACCCAAAGGGAGACCGTTCAGCAGATGCATGGTGTGATGAAGTCAATATGTTTAGGGAACGTTTACATTGAATTGGACAACAGAGTCACAGGACAAACGAATGGATATAGTTGAGTGATGTTCATGTTCTATAGAGAAATACTACAGACAACTGATGATGATGATGATTTGTTTTTTACACTTTTGTTCTTAATGACGTGGTGGAAGCAGGCTGTGAGGTTCTGTTGGCCACGTGACAGCCAGCCGCTTTCTGTTACCCCCAAAACAAGTCACCTAAAGTAGCGTCTGATGTGTTCCCTCGTCAAGCTCTTCATATACCTTCTTAGCACAGGCTACTTCCTCTATATCTCTTTCAGCCTCACCAATAGATTCTAGGATTGAAAATTTAGTAGGATTTAAGAAGCGAATGAAGGTAGAATAATTATGCAAAGGAATAATATGCAACAGAATGACAGCTAAGGCAACAGAACGATGTTACTCAGTAGTGGAATGGAAATAAATAGATAAAAGAGTCGATATATGGAGATAACCAATAAAGAGCTGCTGATAATGATGATGATTAGGGTGATGATAATATTATGACAACAATGAATATGGTAATGAAGACAACGCCTCGTTTATTTATTTATTTATTTACTTTCTGCCTATGGCGCCGGTAGGCTTTCTCGATGGGGCCTGATGGTCGGCCCCAGCCCGTTATGGCACAGGCAAGTGTTTATAATGGCGCCATCTTGCTTGACTCATGCTGTCCCCCGGAGCTCATCGTTGGGCTTCTTTTTAGCGAGAGAATCAAGAGTCCTCCTCGACGCCGCGCTCGCACGCTAACTACTCAGCCACCGCCTCCCTAAATTTATAATAGGAAGACGAGCATAATTATGGTGAAAGTTAAAAATATTGTGGCAGAAACCATCCTGGCCTCAAGACCCGCCGCAAACAAAATAGTTCCCCGTTGCATAATAGTGCCGCTTCTCTCCCTATATATACATCAGCAGAGGAGCTTTCCATCATCTTCCGCTACGGCACGTTAAGAGGGTGGGAGCGAATGTAGATACGAGAGAGAGAGAGAGAGAGAGAGAGAGAGTATATGCAAAAGAAAACACGTAATCACACCAAACAAAACAAAGGCGGCAGCATGCAAAACATCGACTTGACTTTCCGCAAGATTACAACACTTATTATCAAACCTTCGGGGCTCCTGTTACGTACGTTTTTCATGGTTAATACATATATGTCGACAGCTGCACAATCACACTATGTATTGACTGCATGGGGGTTGGGATGGCAAGTTCCTTCCCTCTCCTTTGTTGTAAACCTGCAACAATAAACTATCAATCAATCAAGAGGAGCTACGTCGGGTAGTCATGAGTGCTTTTCTCGTTCACAGTTCGGAAGACTTGCAAAACTACTGCCAGGCTCAGGAAACCACCCATGGGAACTCCTTACAACTTCTGCGAAAGCCTTTTGAAGTAGATGGACTAAACCTTTGAGGAGCTTGATGGTAAGGTTCTTCGCAATTAAGATCCCTCGGCCCAGCTTCACCACGCGATCGACGAGCAGGCAGGCGGTAAGATCACAAAGGGCATATTCTTAAAAACATTTCGACGCCCAAGCACACACACTTAATAAGGCATTCGTAGGAGCTGTGGGCATTTTCTGGGGTAGTTTTATGACCCTTCTTTTGTGCCATGAACCTACAAAAACACTCATTAGAACGCGACTGATCTCCTTTTCAGCTCTGGAAATAGTTGATGCAATATTTCGGCGCCTAAGCACTAAGGATGGGCAAGTACCGTTAATTTGAGTACCGGTAGTACCGGTACCGGAACCGGTACCCGAAGAAGTATTTTTTTTATCTTAATGACTTTTGATGAAATTCCCAAATAAATTTCCTGTAAAGAAAACTCTCTCTCTCTCTCTCTCTCTCTCTCTCTCTCTCTCTGAATGAAGTGAATACTTATTTTTTCGATAAAAAAATAGCATGTATAGTTATTATGGATGTACTCGATCATAGTCTAATAACAATAACAATATTTATTAGCAACCTAAAAAAGAAAAAGAATCGGACATCAAGAATTACCCAGTAACTCAAATAAATAAATCAAATAATAAGATAATGGAAACGGGAGCTGTGGTGGAAACGGAAAGCAGGACAAAATGGTGGGAGCTTGGGGAGACGGTCAGCGAGGCAGTGACTCAGCGTCTCCACATAGGCCCATACCGCGTGATACCAAATGGGGGCGGGCGAGCGCCGAGCGTCACAAGATCCAAACGGTACCGGTACTAGCGGCAATGCTCGGTGCCGAGTGATCATGAGGCTTCCCGGCACCCGAGTGATCATGAGGCTTCGCGGCACCCGAGTGATCATGAGGCTTCGCGGCACCAGGTACCGGTACCGGGTGCCGGGAAGCCTCATGATCACTCGGCACCGAGCATTGCCGCTAGTACCGGTACCGTTTGGATCTTGACGCTCGGCGCTCGCCCGCCTCCATGTGGTATCACGCGGTATGGGCCTGTGTGGAGACGATGAGTCACTGCCTCGCTGACCGTCTCCCCAAGTTCCCACCATTTTGTCCTGCTTTCCGTTTCCATCACAGCTCCCGTTTCCATTATTTTATTATTTTATTTATTCATTGGAGTTACTGGATAATTCTTGATGTCCGATTATTTTTCTTTTTTAGATTGCTAATAAATATTGTTATTGTTATTATACTATGATCGAGTACCCATATCACCGAGATAGTGGTGATTCTCTCTCTCTCTCTCTCTCTCTCTCTCTCTCTCTCTCTCTGAATGAAGTGAATATTTATTTTTTCGATAAAAAAAATAGCATGTATAGTTATTATGGATGTACTCGATCATAGTCTAATAACAATAACAATATTTATTAGCAACCTAAAAGAAAAATCGGACATGAAGAATTATCAATAAATCCAATAAATAAATCCGAGCAAAATGGTACCGGTACCTTACCATTTAGCTGGTACCGTTAGTACCGGTACTGGTACCGGTACCTGCCCACCCCTACTAAGCACATACATTTAATAAGGCTTTCGTAGGAGATGCGGCAATTTCCAGGGGTAGTTTTATGGCCCTTCTGGTAGTTTGATCCTCCTTTTGTGCTATGAACCTACAGAAACACTCATTAGGACGTGATTGATCTCCTTTTCAGCCTCTGGAAATAGTTAATGCGAGAGGCAGGAAGCGTCTGAAAATATCGTCTCATGACCGTCACCTGTCGCCTTAGGACCCTTGGAGACGAGCCGGAGATGTCGAAGTTGATGCCTATTAATGCCCGGCTTCCCCTCCGACACAAGCTCGTGGCATGAAATGCAATGCCCCCTTCCTAAGACCGCTCGGAGCACATTTAAATGAGAATGTGGTGACAGGGTGCGTCATTGTTTCTTCCCCGAGGAGCACATGTTTACAATTTTGCTTTTTACTTAATATGCAAAGTGAATTAAAGTCGTTTTATTGCATGCCTGTTCTCTCTATAAATCATTCTTTCGTTCTCCCATCCATTCCTACGCCTATGATTCTGCTCTGCATTATTCAAAGTTTGTTTTATTACCCGTTCACTCTATATCATTCATTCGCGGTCCTATTCATTCCCACTCGATGATTCTATTCTGCATTATTAGAAGTTTGTCTTATTGCCCGTTCTCTCTATATCATTCATTCGTTGTCCTATCCACTCCTGGGCCAATGATTCTATATTCTGCATTATTCAGTCTGTTTTATAACCCGGTCTCTCTATACCATTCATTCGTTACCCTATCCATTCCTACACATGAGATGCATACTCCATAAGAGGGCGGACAGGACATTTGTATATGGACACCCGTGGCTGTGGCGGCGGCGGAGGCGTCCCTACACCCGCCGGGTTTTAAATTGCCCGCCCCCTCTTACAGGGCCGCCTTTGTGCAAAGGCCCTGTCCCCCTTTTTAGAGGGTAAATCGTATGAAGAAGAAGTATCTGGGCGGGGAAGTAGAACTGGAGGCGACGATACAGCACGCTTTTAACCTTGAGTAAGAGGATTTAGCAAGATATGAGGTATGAAGTTTCAAGTTGAAATGCTATGCATGGTCTGTATGTATATATGTACGCGTAGATAGATATATAGATAGATAGATAGATAGACAGATAGATAGACACAGTGATACGAATATAGGGCTATGAAGGAAAAAGTAGACACTGGTACGAGTATTCACCAGAATGTCGGTGCAATGGGTCTACCCTGTACGTAAGAGGCGAAAAAAGAATAAAAACTTCCGGCGCCACATCAAGAATTCATAAGCCTTAAGAGTAGAACGGCCACGACACGATAAAAAAAATACATACGACTTGAAATGAAGAATAAACCAAGTTACTCTTTTTTACAGCTAAGGAAGCACCTCAAGGGTAAAAAATAAATGAGATCAAAATAACTAAATACCTAAATGACGTAATAAGGTTAACGTATTAGGGTGACACAAAAAGGTGAGAAGAAAACGGTAATGCTGATATCGTATGCCGCCCCTACGACCACATTATACGAGCCACAGGACACTTGGGGAATAATATGGTTTGTCTTAGCCCTGTGATGTGCACATAGGTGGTGGTGTTCCTCTGATACTTGGTTATATAAGACGAGGATCTGAACACGACTAACCACTTAAGATTAGCAAAGAAGCACTCATTCTTCTGTTTGTGCATGCTTATTTTGTTTGTTTGTTTGTTTGTGTGTGTGTGTGTGTGTGTGTGTGTGTGTGTGTGTGTGTGTGTGTGTGTGTGTGTGTGTCTCTCTCTCTCTCTCTCTCTCTCTCTCTCTCTCTCTCTCTCTCTCTCTCTCTCTCTCTCTTGGTTAACTTCCTTTTCTTTCCTTTGCTTTGCTTTCCTATACTTTCCTTTCCCTTCTCTCTCTCTCTCTCTCTCTCTCTCTCTCTCTCTCTCTCTCTCTCTCTCTCTCTCTTAAATTTAAAAGGGGAGTTGAATACATATGAGTGTTTTCTCGTTAAAGGTTGGTTGCTCAGTAGCAGCGCACAAGCTTTGTATGACACACACACTACCACACCCCTACGCTGGCTCTGCATACGCCACCCAGCATGTCGGGTCCACATTTATAATTTATTCCACAACAGGAGTATAGAGGGAGAAAGTATAGTGCCTTGAAAGACGCTGAGTAATTGATATTGCCGACACGTATGTATGAGGGACAGCGGAGTATTAGGACATTGCAAAGTTTTGACCAAAGGAAACTATATATGGACGAAATATTTATCCGCAGCGATACTCGGCGATTGGTGGAATGGTTGTTGTTGCTGTTGGCAGCAAGAAAATTAGTTACCATTCCATAGCCAGCTTCTTAAGTTATGAAAGTCACGCACCAAGACATCCATTTAATTGCGACATGCATTCACTTTCGTGCGCCATGCATTCACTTTCGTGCGTTATGTTTTACTGCATTTTTCCTGTTCACTTACAAGCGATGTATCAAATAAAACTCACCTAACCGGGGAATAGTTCAAATTATGATTCAGAGTGCCGTACCAATAGTTAATAGGTCGTCGTCCGCCTAAAAACAGTGTCAAACCTACCGCAACGCAATGCTTCGAAACAGTAACAGCAGCAGAAACAACTAAAATGATGCGCGAGGAAATCATCATCATGCCAACGCAGTGCAGCAGTCAGCGTCCCTTACTACGAATCTGCTGGCCTGGGTTCGAATCTCGGCCCGGGCAGTCGGCGTGCACCCCACCCAGCTGTTCATCGTTCCTATCGGGATGATCGACAAATGGGTACCTGGGGAAACCTGGGTAAGGTAAACTGTGGTGACTCGGATGTTACACGCATGTCCCTGTGTCGGATTAAGGGTTTTTTCTCACCACAGGCTCAAAGGACCAACCGGACGGAGATGAGCACCGCCGCCACGCGCAGCTATAGCGTGTGCTCCCAGCTTTACCTTACCTTTATCTGACCTCAAGTATATCAGAGGTAGTAATCTGCTAAAGGGGCTATTACACTGGGCAAACTTTTCGTGGATCTTCAGTCAATCCACGATTTCCGCTGGCGCATTCTCTCATATTTCCGTGGTTTTCTGACGTGTCCACGATCTTCCAAAGCTACGGTAGATTTCACTGAAGGACGACGGTATTACTCACCATCTTCATCAGCAGCAATAACAACAAACAATTGAGAACCACGCTCGCGGAAATCGTGGTTTGACTGAAGATCCACGGAAAATTTGCCCAGTGTAATAGCCCCTTAATATGATGCAGGAAAAAAAGCACCATCTAACCTCAAGTATATCAGGAGTAGTAATTAATCTGCATGCTTGAATTAAGAGTATGATGGTAGTCAAGACATGGAAGTGTATCGCTTATATATAGCTACACTGTCGCCCTTGCACCGTGTAGGGATAAGCCTCGAATGAATCTATGAATTACACTACAAATCAGGTAGGCTACATTTCACTGCATTAAACTTTAAACTTGCGTATTAATCCATCTTGGGAAAACAAACGATTGCACTGGAAACTTATCACACAAACAATACCGGATCGGCAGTTGATCTTATACAACATTAATGAAGCCTCCCCTTCTCTATCTTCCCCCTCCTCCTCTTCCTCCTTCCTTTCTTCCTCCCCTCTCGCGCGGCGCTGAGTACGGCACGTTGTATGCACCGAGGCTTCAACAACACGCCGAAGGATGAATATGAAATCACTGTCAAGCAGGAGAAAGTTACGAGAGGTTGCAAGACATCTGCATCCAAGACAGTATCAGAATCCATAGATCAGAAAATAGCAAGGTACATCTTTGAGAGTATAGTGATAGTAAATAAAAAGAAATGAAGAACCATCTACCAGTCCTAATCATCAATCTATCATCAGTCGTAGTTGTAGAGATACATAGTTGCTAAGTGACCTCGAAAATATCATGTTTTGTATGTAGTTGTAGAGATACATAGTTGCTAAGTGACCTCGAAAATATCATGTTTTGTATATCAGATAATAGGTATCCAGAGCTATACACTCTTGAAAGTACTAGTGTTATTAAAAAAAGAAATGCGTAACCATTCTTCAGTCATTATCATCAATCTATCATCAGTCGTAATTATAGAGTTACACAGTTGCTAAGTGATCTCGAAAGTACCATAACCGCAAGAAATGATGGATGCGTTACATAATGATAATATTGCTGTACTTTGCTTATCACGGCCAGTTGTCTATCTATCTCTCCATGTTTATCTCTATCCACCTATCCATCTCTTTACTTATCTATCTATCTGCACACACACACACACACACACACACACAAACAAATACACAGATAAACGAAGAAGTCGCTGAAGGAGGTCGGAGGGAGGGGGCGTTTGTCTCCTGTTGGGATACTCGCCTTGGGGACGCCGGTGAAATCGCTGCTCTGATCACTGCTCTTACTCATCACATACTAACAACTTGTCCCTAATGATCACTAGCCTCTCCCGACCCTAACCTCAACACTATCAGGAAAACCACCCCAGCGATGCGTCTTAAGCCATACAGCGTCCGTAGTAGGTGCTGCAGTCCATGCTTATGACGCACCACCCTCCGACCTTCCAAAATCCGGGAGACATCTAAGCCAGCCTGCATGTTAAGTGATGGTCGTTATGTCATCCCTTGGAGCTTTGTGGTGAATAGGGATGAATGATAAACGGAACCACGCCATCAGTATGATAACCTCCTCCTCGATATTCACACCCACCATTACTTCGACTTCCAGATTCCTTTTTTCGACCCAATACCTCCTCCTCGAACTCTACAATCTCCTCCTCAACCCTTACAACCTCCTCCTCGACCTTTACAATCTCTTTCTCGACCTACAGTACTTTCTCCTCAACCTTCATATCCTAAAAATTTACAACCTCCTCCTTGGCTTCAATAACCTCCTCCTCGACCTCCAGAACTTTTTCCTTGACCTTCAGAACCTTTTCCTCAACCTCCATAGAATTCAAGACACACACAAACTCCTCAACCCCAATCAACTCCTCCTCCTCCACCACCACCACCTTCTCAACCCCAAAACAAACTCATCCCCAAATCCCACAACTTCCTCCTCAATCCCCTCAACCTCCCTGCTCCAACCACCACCACCACCACCATCTTCTCAACCCCACAACCTCCTCCTCAATTTTAGCGAGATGTATAGAAACAATATGGTGGCAAGATATATACATGGAAATACAGATGAAGGAAGGCTGTTCAAGTTTACCAGCAAAAGAGGTGAAAGAATGAAGATGCTGGTTAACTCTTGCACAAGGGATTGGGATAGTAAAGGGATGATGAGGAGTAGAAAGTCATGTGGGAAACTAAGATACAGTTCATTATGAAGGAATGAAGATAAAGGTTAACTCTTGCATAAGGGATTTGGATAGTGCAGGGATGAGTGAGAGCGGAAAGTCATGTGGGGAACCAAGGTAGTTCAATATGACTACCTATTTCTACACTACAGCATGCTACTACTTTATGGTTACTCTAGACCAATTTTATTCATACAAAAGAGTGTAACTACATAAAACTTACCTAATGGATATATCTATGAGTTGTCATGTCACTCATCAATCTGTTAGGCCTCACCTTCTTGCCCCCTGAAAGCCCTGGTGTGGGGTCATCATCTCCATGCCTCACTGTACCATTTGGAAGGCTTCAGTGGTGTCTTGGTAATACTGCATTTCAACATAAAATAAACATCAGTTGCTTTCTACTGAGATATGTAATCTTTAAAACACATAAGAAGATTGCATACATGGTTTAAATCAGGCATGTCATACAAAACAAGTGGAGACACCCACACACCTCCTGTCTTCACTCCCTGTGCCGTACAATTCAGACAGTTCACAACATCTGATCATGAATTTGTCCTCACATCCACCCAACTATTCTATCAAAAACTCATCTGGCCACCTTTCAAGAGGAAAACAATAATGTGCATATTTCCAGGACACAAAAAAAGCCTCCAGCCCCATGAAGGTAGATGCAAGCATTGACTAGATTTACTGAAAACAAATTAAAGGTGGATCCTTAATCATCCCAGTGAATAATTTATTTCCATGAAAAATGCTAGTCAATACAATTCAGGTCTCAATTCAGAATCTTCACTTTGGAGAACAAAGGTAAGTAATAAATAAATAGTTTTCCAAATCACCAAGGCTGACTCCTCTTGAGCCTCAGAACAAAGTATTCATGCACTTTACTATAAAAATGTCTTTCTAACTTTACAGCAAAAGTCTCAAGTTTGATGAAACAAACAAACAAAAACAAAAAAGATCTAATATTAGAGGATCAGAGAACTAAAACAAGTAATGTTGCAAGAAATATTATTTTATAATTTCATAAAAAAGAAAATTTTCAACTGGCATTTTATAAAGCATTTTAAAAACATACATCTTATTCATATGGCAGTTTTAAAAATCAAGATAAAGAACAAAATATACTATCCACCTTTCTACAGCTCGGATCAGCTCCTCTTTCCAGGAACTCCTCCTGAGAGGGAGGCTATGGCAGGTCTCCACTACTCTGTTTATACACTCCCAATCTGCAGCATTCAACTCCACCCTGAATCCCACCTCTCGCCTTCATATATTACTCAGTTTTATTACTCTATCTTACAGGTGGTTTCCCTGCCACCCTCCATCCTTTATTTGATATCATTCATCCATCTTACTTATTTCTGGTCAAGATCATTCAACATGTGTCTTCTAAAGATGCACACAAAAGCATAACACTGGCCAAAGATCATGGGGAAACTCATCAGGTTCTTTTTATACTGCCAGCATTAATTAAATCCGGAAACTCATTCTTATCTCCAGTGTCTGGCCACAGTGGTTCATTGTCAGAGCCATTAGATTCATCACAATCTGAATCACTTTCATTTCCCTGGTTGCTCTCATCAGGGGGTGTGCTGGTATCCGTTTCATTTGCAATCAGCAATTTTTTCTTCATTCCCTCAAACTCGTGGCATGAAACGTTGCGCACCACACGTTCCCTGGGGACATGAAGGGATGCCATCAACACACTGTCAAGACCTGACAAGTTACTGAAGGAATTGATCCTTCCTTCTTGATTGTCCCTGTTAGTTAGTAGTTAGTTGTTTCTCAGCTTTGTGTGGGACTAACTTGCTTCACTGTAGCAAAGAGTATTTTTTTCCTACACCTCTAATTTGATTCGCTATAAATGCAATATGATCATGTTGTCTGAAAAATCTGATCCACAGTCAGGTCTCATGTTATACATTCTTAAATAGAATTGTATTAAATAAACAGCCCACTGTATATGATGGATCTACTGTTTTACAAAGAGTAGTACTTTTATGTATATCAAATTTCCCATGATTCACTTCAACATCATTCAAAATATGCCATAATAAGAAGGAAGTAAGAATAAGATTCAAATGAAGTATATCAGGTATAGACCTATTTAACATGAAAAATGTGGTAACAAAAAAGTTTATGGATAAGCTGCACCCCATGTTTACTTAGTCATGTAACATAAGATAAAGTATGGCCTCTGAATATTCTATCTGGATCAATATTAAAGGAACACAATTACAAAAACAGCAATTTTCTAAAAAGAATGTTGAAATATTCATACTGTTAACTTGAAAAAATTATACTGTTCATGATTAAGCCCCAATTTTTTTTTTTCTAGATACTCTTTAACACAAATTTCAGCTACTTTCTTGTCTGACAAAATAAGAGAAATATTATTCTGTGAAAACATACTTACCTTTTACATTTCATTAGACTTGGCAGTCATCTAAAACTTACCCTGGATTAAAGCTTCCATGATTCTTGACAATCTTCTCGTTGACACGCATGTTGGCTCCATCCATGAGCAGACGGATGGCCACCCGGGCAATGTTCCTAGAGTCATCCAGGCCACAGTGTGGCTGGCCCTGGAACCCCATGCCCACATGGGTCAGCATGTCCTTAAGACACATCTGTACATGGAGGAAAATATGGTTTTAGAGTATCTCTATGTAGAAGACAATTGCTGCAAGCAAGTTCATGTTACATAACCTCAATATAGGATGATGAGTTATAATGATGATGGTAATAACTTAGGAAAATCATGATGATGATGATTATGATGATTGGCAAAACAAATGCACATGTAAAAGCCTACACACTTACCCTCTTTGTGTTGTAAAAATTGCTAAAGCTCTTCCTTATGTTGATCCACTTTTTCCCCCAGCTTGGATAAGGCACTTGGGAGATCTGAAATAAAGAAAACGTTTGTCACTTCCCTCACCACACATTTCACTTCCCTCACAGGCAGAATGAGGGAGGAGCCTAAAAATAAAAAATAAATTCACCTTAAGCTAGAGGACAGACTGCCCACTGAAATGGGTCACACTGCTTTCATAGGGTGTATAAGCTTGTATCACTACTAATACTTGTGCCCAAAACATTAATAACTAATAAATGATCTTGACTTCAAATCAGTCCTAAAATATATTAGAAAGCCTTGTGGTAAAAATGACTCTCAGCCTTACACGACATTGCTGGTGGAGGAATCTGCCCATATCCCAGGGCCCATCGGTGAGCACTGTCATTCGGGCCTGGGGAGTGTTCAGCTTGTGGCCCTCCAGCCAAACATTAAACTTCTCAAGAACTTCTGGGAAAGAAGGTGCAAAGTTGACCATATCCTGTCCAGGAGAAAGAAAAATGTGCTATACTTTGTTGTTCATGCTTCTAACTTCAAGTGTTGTAATTAGCATCTAAGCCTAGGATGAGCAGTAGAAATGAACATGTGGAGTAGGGATAAGCATGAGGTGTTGCAACATTTTCAACAATTTCAACATTGGTGTGGACCTTGACAAGAATAAAATATACAAAATAATCTAAGTACTAATGCTTACAACTAAAATATACTGATACAGATCATTTAATTTTAAAATATCTCATAACGGGTAATTGCTAACAACATAGTGTTGGTGGTGGAGTATTTGAGAAATATACAATACCAATATGAAGACAGCAAAACCCTCACTTGAGTTATTCCTGTGAGATTCGTGCAGAAAGTGGTGAGTTTAGGGTTGACCACTGGCCTGACGTGGGAGTGGAATTCATCAACCACCCGGGCTTTCTTTGTGGACACCAGCTGGGCCGGGAACTCTATGATCTCAT
The DNA here is from genome assembly GCF_024679095.1 of Eriocheir sinensis. Classification (NCBI taxonomy): domain Eukaryota; kingdom Metazoa; phylum Arthropoda; class Malacostraca; order Decapoda; family Varunidae; genus Eriocheir; species Eriocheir sinensis. Next base: position 13,687,913 of record NC_066518.1, read on the forward strand.
GTCTAGAAGATGGAAGAAAAATAAGAAAATCATAAGAGTGCATCCAAGCTAACATTGGTGGGAAATGTGGTCTTGTGTGAGCTGCATATGCTCTAGGTATATACTTTTTATGCTATTCAGGAGTGACACTTCTAAACAAGAACAATATTGCATTAGCTACAAGTGTGATAAGGAAATAATATTGGCACTTGATTCAACTTTTGTTAAGGAAAGAGATCGTATCAAATTAGTAAAATTTTCCGATTTTCAGTAGGTGAATTATACTTTCAATCAATTTACACTGAACTGACATTATACCATTCAGCAAAGTATAATTACAACCTGTATGTTGCCTGGTTCTGGCGGTCATCGCAGGTTGCCTCAAAGTCAATCACTAAGTAGTAGTCATAATAGAGATTGCGCTGAATAGTTAACTTGTCCTCTTCATCTTGTTCCTTTAGTTTCTGGGCTCGGAGATGTGCCTTCAGACGACGACGCAGGACATCTATCCTGCCGGAGGTGCTCAGTTTGTGCTCTCTCAGACGACCTGGGATGTCAAAAAAAGTGGGATACATAATTACTAAAAGGGAAGTGATGCTGCTGTTTACTGTAATATGTAGTAAAAGGTATATCTCAGTAAGGACTAGAGAATTGTAAAGTGACAAATAACAAGTTAGGACCAAGTAATAAGGATAAGAATAAAAGGAAAAAAGAGAAAGTTCCAAGTGAGGGGGTAGGACATCAGTAATAAAGATAAAATATTACTACTACAAACTGGACAAGAAACAAGTGAAAAAACAGCTTGCAGTGATTATAATTCAGGCTCTCATTCTTATCCACACAACTTACTTTTCAACTGGGCAACATTTAGCTTATTTATTCTGCCATTCAAGATGGACAGCTCCTTATAAACTGGATGGGAATACTGTGATGACTGTTCCTCTTCAGCCGAAACTGGCTGGTTCTGAAAACAAATATATTTTGAGCACCAAGTATTTCTTTGGTATTGATTTCTGGAAGATATGAAGGTTAGTAGGATACATATATGACAACGCAAGAGCAGTTGATCAAGTAGGAGACAAGATATCTGTGCATTCATAAAACCAATCTTAACCCACACAGATATATTCAGGATAAGTATGACTGTTAGGCTATTATATGCGTGTTATGCACCTGAAAGGTGCCCTGTGCATTAAGATCCAGATCCAGATCTGTATGAGGATATATTTATTGAATACTTTAAATACATATCAATGGGATTGATGATGAGTAATATCTATTCCACACAAGTATAATCAGTTTAAGTAAGACTGCAAAAGGATATATTCATTAGATACTTTAAATACTTGTTGAAGGGGCTGAAGACGGTGCATAATTTTTCTTCCATACCTCTTTGCTCTCCGTCCCACTCTCCAGCTCTTCCTCTGTGGCCTCGTCCTGCCCGTGGCTGCCATCCAGGTCAATCACACTCAAATCTGGGAGCTGGGCAGGTGACTCTGTGGCTTCTTCCATCCTCCTGAAAGTCTCTGTGAAAGAGATGAAGGTGTTGCTGTATTGATGTGGTAATAAAGATGACTTCTGGGGCATTTTAGGGAACATGGTTAGGATTAACATCAGTGGCTATAATAAAGATAGCTACTATTTTCGGTAAAGATTCATTTTAGTACCGTGCCAGTATTTCATTACGTACCTACTTTATGAAACATCACTAGCTCTTCATGTATCTTTTCTACAAACGTTCAACAATCATGGAAACGCTTTCAAAATCCAATTCAAGGACTATTTATTGCTGAAAATAGGGGATAATATTCACAAAAGCGCAGCCTCCTCTGGCGGTGGCCGCAGCGGCGGTGCAGCCGGTGTTGCGGGAAATACCTCCTCGTAGAAATGTCACATACATATGTGGGGAAGCCCCCCGTTAGCAGGCCGTAAAGTTCGGTTGGAGTAGTTTAAATATGCTCCCCCACCCTAAGCCCTCTGCGAGCTATTTTGCGGCTGCGGCGGCACAGCCGCCACCAAAGGAGGCTGCGCTTTCATGAATATTATCCCCTATTTTCAACAATAAATAGTCCTTGAATTGGATTTTGAAAGCATTTCCATGATTGTTGAACATTTGTAGAAAAGATATATGAAGAGCTTGAGATGTTTCATAAGGTAGGTAATGAAATACTAGCATGGTACTAAAACGAATCTTTACCCTATTTTCTTTACTTAGCACGATTCCAGTACGATATCACGAATCCAAGTACATACAAGTACTCAGTTTTATGGCTGAAATTGAGTCCAAATATGAGTACTTTTGCACTGTATTCGAATCCAAGTACTTTTTACTGATTTATCCTCAAGACTTTTCTGCAGCATGTTGTATATGTAATTTATAATATCATGGTATAATTCACTTTAATGATATAACCAGAGTAAAATTTGGAGTCAGAGTACAAGCACGAGTACTTAGGACCGTTCGACCCCGAGTATATGATTTCACGTACTACTTAGGTAAAGTAAAGTTGGGGGCATACGCTGTAGCAGCGCGTGGCCTCGGTGCTCATCTCCGTAACATTGGCCCTTGAGCCTGTGGTGGGAGGGAGCCCATTACCCCAGGACACAGGGCCAGTGTGACATCTGGGTTACCACAGCTGATCTTCCCCAGGTTTCCCCAGATACCCATTTATCGACCAACCCGAGAGGGAGGATGACCAGCTGGGTGAGCTGCACGCCGACTGCCCGGGCCGGGATTCGAACCCGGGCCCGCGGAGTATAAGCCAGGCACGCTGACCACTAGACCACGGAGGCGTATACTACTTAGACGAGTAAATGTACTTGGACCCAAGCCTGATACACACACACACACGCGCGCGCCTCCCTATGCTATACCGGTACTTATTAACGTTTGCCGTCACCACCTTACCGAGGACATGAGAGTGGCGCCGCTGCTCTTCCCTGTTCAATGTTTACACTGTTCTTCTTCTTCTTCTTTTGACCTGTAACGCTTTGCATCGCTTCTTAGGTCCTCCTCTCCAAATTTTGCTCCTCTCGTTCCTCTCTTCGGTTGTGGTAAAGATTCGTTTTAGCACCGAGCCAGTATTTCATTACCTACCTTAAGAAACATCACGTACTAGCGCTCTTCATATATATTTTCTACCGTACAAGCGTTCAACAATCATGGAAACGCTTTCAAAATCCAATTCAAGGACTATTTATTGTTGAAAATAGGGGATAATATTCACGAAAGCATAGCCTCTTTTGGCGGCGGCCGCGGCGACGGTGCCGCAAAATAGCTCGCAGAGGGCTTAGGGTGGGGGAAGCATATTTAAATTACTCCACCCGAACTTTACGACCTGCTAACGGGGGGGAGGGGGGGTTCTCTCCCCCCTTCTCACCAGGGGGGGCGCAGGCTCCCCCTGGACACCCCCTACATGTATTTGCGACTTATTTCTGCGGAGGTATTTCTCGCAACACCGGGTGCACCGCCGCCGCGGCCGCCGCCAGAGGAGACTGCGTTTTCGTGAATATTATCCCCTATTTCCAACAATAAATAGTCCTTGAATTGGATTTTGAAAGCGTTTCCATGATTGTTGAACGTTTGTAGAAAAGATTTATGAAGAGCTTGTGATGTTTCATAAGGTAGGTAATGAAATACTGGCACGGTACTAAAACGAATCTCAAACTAGACTATTATCGGTTATCATGTAAGAATATTACAAGGCATGAACACACACACACACACACACACAAACCTCTTTCCATGGTGCAGTGTAGTGAAAGAGGTGTCCACCCTAAATAGTATCAGTTTTCACTACCAAATTTCAACTTATAAATATATTCTATAGGAAAGAAAAAGTAAATTAGGTTTTCTTCACCAGTTTACTGATCCAGCTATACAATTCCTTATATTCACTAATGTAAACTGATTTCACTGAAACAACACAGACCTAATACAGACTCCACTTGCATAACTACATGATTATTCAGTTTTTTTCTCACATACCTCTACCCATCAACCCCCAGACAGCTGCACACTCCATAATCATGTACACCCTAAGAAAGACCATTACCCGTCAATAACAGTTCTCAAGGTCACCCTTTTCAGGTCTTCACCCTTTCTTGAGGTCGTCCACCCTTAGAGCCAATTTCAGAGTCCAGCACAGTGGGTTTATAATCGCCCAAACCAAACTATTTAATCTTCTACACTCCACAATGGTCAGGTTTTCAATGCAACACCAGATACATGAGTTCCGGTATGGTTTCCTCAACTTTCTTAACTTGAATATGAACCCCAAACACTACATGAGAAATTTTTGAAGTCTTTGGTATTAGTTTGGATTGAGGCTCACTAACCCATTATGGCGAACTGTGAAAGTGGCCCTAAGTGTACGTACTACTGCATTAAAACAGCTGTCCAACATAGATGGTCACCAGTATTTCTTATATCAAATCTAAGCTTATAAATCTACCCTCTAGAAAATTAAGCAGTTTTACTTTCCTAAGCTAAATTACTCTCGTTCTTTTAGCATTGTAAGATACAGACAAACATTTTCTCTGCAGTCATCCACCTGGCCCCCTCAAGAGAGCCTGCTGCTGCTATAGAAGAAAAAAAAGTTTCACAATACCTATAATCCTTACTTTACTTTTTTACTCAATAAGCATAAAAATCATTACATATAACTATTAAAACTATTATAAAATCATTATCAATAGTTAAATTATGGGCCCACCATCCCTGAAACCCACTACATATTGCATAAAAAAAAAAAAAAGACCAACTGCACAGATGTAATTTCCTTAACCCTTAGACGGCAGCAGTATTTGAAGAGTAGCTCCCCCCAAAATGAATCATCTATATATAGTCAATGCCGACCTTAGGACAGTAGCATAAATATAGTTAAACCACATAATGGATGTTTTGATTGTTGTCTATGTATAGGTTCTACTGCAATCAGGAAGTGGTTATATTTCTGCCATACAAAACTGACTGACTGAATTTTGGGCCGCCTATATATAGTTCCACCACCGTCTAAGGGTTGAAGTAAAATATAGCAACCAAGCTCAGCACCCATTCAAAGGGCTGACACCTACAGCAGACCAGTTTTAGAAAGATGCTGACATCCCTGACTTGTTGATTATGTATGAATGATAAATTTCATGCTCTTGATATGCATATGACACACCTCTTGCAAAACCTGTGTCTCATTCTCATGTATTGCAAAATGATTTAAGTAAGTATTGTTGTCTGCAACTGGGGCCTTCATATTTTTCTTTTGATCCTCTAATAGTGCTGAGGAAAGGTCAACCAAGCAAGTAACCACACAGGTCAGGCAAGGACCTTTGTGCACCCAGAATGTTGTGACCAAAGGGAACAAGTTGAAGTCATTCGGTGTTTAAATAATAAGTCTGCAAGGATCTGATCTCTCCATGCAAGGCAGCTCCAAAACTTGTTCATTATTTTGTTACTTTCTTGGGTGAAAAACTATAGAGGTCTAAGTTGAAAGTAAAAATACAATGCCAAAAAAAACAGTGTAACTGGTGTTGTCAGTGGCATTGAGTAACCTTAGATGCTTTCATACTAAAATAATATTTTTCATGAATCATGTATACTTACTATGATAAAATATATCAGTAATATATACTTAAAATTTACATGGAAAGTTTGATAACAGACAATGCAAAGTATGGCAGTGACTTTTTCTAAATAATTCCCTGCATTCACATAAGATTCAAGTTCATGTTAATAGTAGGAAACATATTTTGCTTTGTTCATTAACTTCATCATAATAAAATATTGAGTGCATGGCTGACTGATTAGTTTAGTGAGATTATCAGAAGTACCTATATATCATTTCTTTTAACTAAGTATAATTCTTCCTTCATTTCAGCTAAAATAAATACATCAGAACCATCTAACTGCATCCACTCATCTCCTCATTAGTGTACTGAAATCCATCATCACCTTTATATAAATTTATCTCTACATCTACCTCCACATTTACAGGTTCCTCCACTCTTTCGGCAATCTTGTGCACATGCTTAAGGTGTTGCACTAGGTGGCCTTTCCTGCCAAATGTTTTGCCACACTCAGTACATTTGTGTGTACTGGTGTGTAAGTTCTTATGTGTATTCAAGGTACTTTTTTGTGCAAAACTTTTACCACACTCTTCACATGTATATTTCTTTTCACCAGTGTGGGTAGCCTTATGGACATCCAAGTAGCATTTTCTTGAGAATGTTTTATCACACTCCAGACACTGAAACTTCTTCACGTCACTGTGCACACTCTGTAGGTGGGTGGTGAGGCTGCTCTTTGTGGCATAGTTCTTACCACACTGAGGACACTCCAAGTTTGAGGAAATTAGAAAACTGACTTGGTCTGAAAGTTGATCTTGGGTTGGTAGTGACTCACCATTTGCTTCATACTGCTTCTTGTGTTCTTCCAGGTGCTGCACCAATTGAATATTCTTTTCAAATGATTTTTTACACAATGGACATGTATGTGTATTTTTATGTGACTTCATATGTGTGTTTAAGCTGCTTCTTTGAGTGTAAGATCTACCACACTCATCACACTCATAATTTTTTTCACCAGTGTGGACAGCCATATGCAATTGCAGGTAATTTTTTCTTGCAAATGCTCGACTACATATGGGACACTCATACTTTTTAACATCGCTGTGAACACTCTTCAAGTGCACACGAAGACTACTACTTGTTCCAAGGAGTTTGCCACATTGGTTACATTCAAACTGTTTAATGCTGCTTGAGGATTTGTTGCCTGACCCCTGGGGGTGGGTTCCTGATGAATTATCTTCACCTTTATGGTGTTGTTCCATATAAGTGGAAAACTTGATTTTTTTACATTCACCTTCTGCACCATCACTTTCATTGGAACCTTCATCTCCACTGGTAACAGGTGAGTGTGCATCTGAGTCTGGCTTTTGGTCTACAAGCTGTTCACTCTTGTCTCCATGTGTTTTCTGGTGCAATTCAAGATGAGAGGAAAGAGCAAAGCTCCTTCTGCACATATCGCACTTGTAAATTTTTGGCATATGAATCAGTCGGTGCCTACGAAGGAAACGTTTCAGTCTGAAGCGCGCCCCACACTCCTCACACATAAAATTCTTTTCCTCACTGTGTACACTCATGTGCTGCTGCAAACTAACTTTACTGGTCACCACTTTCCCACACACTTTGCATTCATGGTTTTTACTATCATTGTTTTTACTATCATGCTTGGCTACATGTTTCTTAAGCAACTTTATTGAAGTAAATGTTTTAAAGCATATGTTACATGCAAACCCTGAATCATTTTCGTCTTCAAAAGAATCCTCTTCAGAAGATCCTAATATATTTTGTTGTATTGTAAATCTGTTATTTCGTTTTCTCAGATTACGTGGAGGTAATGATGCAGGATCCATTATCTTGACAGTATTTCAGCCGAACTGGTCCCTGCTACAAGCTTGCTTTCTGCAAATGAGAAAATACCATCAGGGACTCATCTCCCTTTAACCCGTACAATACCCCCTGGTATATAATATACATACATCCATATACCCCCATTTTGGATTTTTCTTTTTGGGGGGGGCTAAACCCACCCCAAATAACCCACAAAGAATGAAAAACACAATCTAAATTCCTTCCGAAGCTTTTAACAGGTTGAAGTTGGCACCTTGAGTCATGTGGTTGCGTCCATAGCTCACCAACACTGGCAGACGCAGCCTAGGGTTGCCACCTTGAGCTCAGAAAAATACGGAACATCTCACTCCCCAATACGGAACGAATCTGTATTTTAAGGGACGGATGACACCCCTAAAATTTCTGTAGCCTGCCTATATTTGACTGCCGCTGCCCGCTGCTGGTGGAGGCAGAAAGAAGAGGGACATTACATCGTGTAGTGCAGTGGTGTCCAAACTTTTTCGCCTGTTGTACCCTGTATTACCTTCTCCTACTGTTACGACTCCATGATCGCCTGTTGTACCCTGTATTACCTCCTTCTCCCTCTGTTCCGTACCCTCTGATTAAACTCAATTATGTTATATTATATTTATATTATATTATATTATATTTAGGTACATGTATATTAGGCGTCCTTCCTCCTCTCTCCTTTCCTTCATAGATCATGGGAAGTTTCTGCTGTGTGTGTGTGTGTGTGTGTGTGTGTGTGTGTGTGTGTGTGTTCCGTTTTTTTTTTTCTTCTTTCTTCTTATGCCTGCGTGCCCCCCCCAGCCGTGGACTACTTTGGACAACACTGGTGTAGTGTACACGTATTTCAGGACGACCCTTGACAAACACATAATTTTACGGACTGGTTTTGAGATTGACCAAAAAATGCCAACACTACAGTTTTAAAATGCTGAGTTTTATCTCTCTTCCCATTCAATTAAGCAGCCAAATACGAAACAAATGGCGTTCCGTGTTGGTTCATGACAGAACGCAACATCTTACGCTTTATGGAACGACTACGCATTTTAAGGAACGGGTGGCAACCCAATATGTCACTATTCCACCTATATCCCTGCCTGACTGACAGCAGCAGCCCGCTGCTGGTGGAGAAAGGAGGAAGGGGGAGAGACGTTGCGACGCTTACCTTACACATATTTTAGGACAGCCCATGACAAATGCAGAATTTTACGGACTATTTTTGTGATTAATTTTATAAATTTCAATTTTAAAATACCGAGTTTTATCTGCTTGATCATTCAGACAGCCAAACATGGAACAAATGGCGTTCCGTATTGGTTCCAAACGGAACACATCATTTCATTCTCCAATACGGAACGATTCCGCATTTTAAGGGACGGGTGGTCACCCTAACGCAGCCAGCCTTGTGGTGCCACCTCAAGCGCATGGGATTACTTCGTTTGCCAATACTTCATCAACCACATTTTTTTTGCTGAAAAATGTTCAAAGTATGTTCAGGTAGTCTATTTACAATACTTGCAAGTGGGAAAGTTTCAGTTTGTGTGCGTAAAATTGTTCCTGTAATTCACTAGGTGGTAATCATCGTAATAATAAAGTCAAACAGTATCATCTCAAGCTTATAGGGCCAAACAGGAGGTATTCTCACCTGGTAGGGCCATACCAACTGGCAACCAGCTTAGACTGGGCAGGGAAGGCAAGGCCCAAAAGTAACAGCCAGACACTCCAGTCAGGCAACCAGGCAGCACTACTAACATAATTGACATAGAGTGACTGGTTGAGTGTCTTCCAATTAAAATGACATAACTTCAGCTGATCATAATATTAGAAATGAACAATAGAATTAAAAATTTATAAAATAAATAGTTAGAAAAGGTATTAAAAGGTGGACAGTTCATCACTCAGAAATAACTGTAGCCTAGACTTAAAAGTTGGAAGGCTGGGAGCATTAACCACATCAGAGGGCAAGGAGTTTCAACTTCGAATCACCCGAAATGAGAAGAATCGCCTATGAGCTTCCATTTCTGTGTGTTGCATCAGGATTTTGAATTGGTGACCTCTAGTGCCCATTGGTTGAACATAGACCATGGAATATTTTGTAGCAGTATATCATGTCTCGCCTCAACACTCCACCTCTGACTGAAAAAAGGGGGTATTATTCTAGTGTTTGCCCATACTCACCCCTCGCAACCAAAATTGGCTAGGGGGCCATTGAGACTACGGGGAATGCGGTGGTAAACATGAAATGCGTTGCAAATGCATAGTTTTTGAGTTGTTGGGGGTTGAAAAATACCCTAGATGTAGGGAAATTCCTTACAATTAATTAGATGTAGGGAAATTTCATACATTCCGTTTTTTTTTTACAACGTACGGAAACCACGCAATTTCACTCACTCTCCATATCAAAGGGGGGTTCGTGGGGGGCAAAGCCCCCGATTACAGCATCTAAACAGTAAGTAATTTACATCATAGGAATCTTACAACCGTCATATACAACTATGTATTCACTTACTGGTAGCACGTACAAACGCGTGAAGCAGGTTTGAATGCAGGTTACTTGTGTTCTATGTCCCTCAGTTAGCTGTTAGGCCGTAAAGTTCAGTTGGGATACTTTAAGAGGGGGGGGGGGGTCCAAGGGGGGGCTGCATTACCAGGAGGGTCAAGGGGGGCAAAGCCCCCCTGTTAGCAGGTCGTAAAGATCGGTTGGAGTAGTTTAAATATGCTCCCCCACCCAAATATCCCGACTTCCCGCGGGTCCCCCAAGATTGTTGGGGGAAGGGGATTAATTCGGCTTCTTCTTCACTTTTAAATACTTCCGCCTTCATATTATGGTTGAGGGACATGTATATTGTTTTTTTTAACTATGATATATGGAGGCGTATCATCATATTCTGGAGGCGCAGAGTCAGTATCCACAATCACCTTGTATACTGGGAATACGAATCCGTGAAGCAGATTCAAAATGCGGTGAGTAAGGATTCACGTGTTCGAACAGCACAGGCAGGAGGTTCGAGAGGCTTCACTTGCTCTAAAACCCGCAGTACTGCTTAAGGCACGGCGTTGGACAGATCACGGCTAGCCGGTGGTTTTGCTTGTGTCAGTGATAAACAATGAAGATACACTGTGTTTGGTGCCACAGACTCTACTTGGAGGACAGAAACCTTACAATGAGGTGACAACCTACTAGAGAGAGAGGGCATGAGTGTGGTGTAGGTGGTTTATGTGAGCGCAGATGGCCTCCGGCGCCATGCCAGATGGTGAGGTGAGCATCATTTGGTGGGTTCACTACGCTTCTCTCCCAAAACAAGCTTGGGGATCCAGTGAGTGCGTTCTTTCCATATGGGAAATACTAAATTCATCGCAAACGCTCATTTTAGTGATGACGGGAGGGGAAAAATCCCTAAATATAGGAAATTTCCTTAGATCTAGGGAGTTTTTATCCCCCCCCACACTAAAAAAATACGTGATTGTGACGGATTTCGTGTCCCCCACCCGAAACCCCATGTTCCCACCAGGTCCCCAGGCTTGTATGGGGGGGAGGGGGGGTATGGGCAAACACTAGAATTTTACCAGAAAGGGTCAAGCCTGTCCAGTCTTTCAGCATAAGAGAGATCCTTTAGCCCATCAACCTGCTAAGTCAACCTACGCTGTACAGATTCCAACAAGTCAAATCTCTCTCAAATTTCTCCTCTTCTTTTCTTTCCCCTTTTCCTTCTGGTCTCCCTCATTTCCTCACTTTCTTCTCACAATTCCTTTTTTTAATCTTCTTTCTTCCTGTCCTTGCCTTTCTTCTCCCTCAATTCTCCTTTCTACTCTTTTATCTCTCTCTCTTATTCCTTTATGTTCTTTCTCCTTCCTAAGTTCCACACAGGGGAGGCAAAGGTGTGAGGCTAGGGAGCAAACAGAGCGGGTTTATACCTCTGGCAGGGTGTGTGTGAGTGCCAGGGTCAACAGCAGACGGGTGGGTCCTCGGCAGGGTGTGTGGGTGCCAGGGTCATCCAAGGTCAGCTGGGGTCCAGTCCAGTGTAAACAAAGGGCCCGAAGAGGAGCGTCTGCCGCGGGTCCTCCGGCCTCGGCGTGACCCAGTGTACGATAATTGTTGTATGAATCAGAGGCACGATACGACAGTTTTTCACACCATCACAAAACAAGTTATTTACAGTTAAGTTAGTATAGTTAAGATGCAATAATCATACTACTACTAAACGAGGTAAAGATTCGTTGTAGGACCGTGCCAGTATTTCATTACCTACCTTATGAAACATCACTAGCTCTTCATATATCTTTTCTACAAGCGTTCAACAATCATGGAAACGCTTTCAAAGTCCAATTCAAGGACTATTTATTGTTGAAAATAGGGGATAATATTCACGAAAGCGTAGCCTCCTATGGCGGCGGCCGTGGCGACGGTGCCGCCGCCGCAGCCGCAAAATAGCTCGCAGAGGGTTTAAGGTGGGGGAGCATATTTAAACTACTCCAACCGAACTTTGTAACCTGCTAATGGGGGGGGGGGGGAGGCTTCGCCCCTCTCGACCCCCACATGTATATGTGACCTATTTCTGCGAAGAGGTATTTCTCCCAACACCGGCTGCACCGCCGCCGCCAGAGGAGGCTGCGCTTTCGTGAATATTATCCTCTATTTTCAACAATAAATAGTCCTTGAATTGGATTTTGAAAGCGTTTCCATGATTCTTGAACGCTTATAGAAAAGATATATAAAGAGCTAGTGATGTTTCATAAATTAGGTAATGAAATACTGGCACGGTACTAAAACGAATTTTAACCTAAACGATAATAAAATCCGATTAACAGAGTACACAGATGGCGAGAAGTGATGAGCCTTACGATGACTTTATTATTATTATTATTATTTTACGTTTCGTCTATGTCGCCGGTAGGCTCTCTTGGTGGAGCCTGATGGTCTGCCCCAGTCAGTTATGGCGCAGGCAAGTGTTTATAGTGACGCCGTCTTGCTTGGCTCGTGCTGCCCCTCGGAGCTCATCTTTGATCCTTTTTTTTAGAGAGAATCTAGAGTCCGGGTTGATGGTTGATGGTCTTCAGGACAGCATGTAGGTAGTCTTACCTGATGCATATGAAGAGAGAGAGAGAGAGAGAGGGGGGGGGGGGGTTAAAGAGTAGAGATGAGAAGAGAAAGGGAATGAAAGAAGGGATATGGAAGGATAAGAAAGCAAAGGAGAGGAAAGAAAAATAAAAATAAAAGGAAGTTAACAGAGAGAGAGAGAGAGAGAGAGAGAGAGAGAGAGAGAGAGAGAGAGAGAGAGATGTACCGCCGGCAGTATCTCAAACACTCGTAACGTTGAAATGTGACCGCTTTATAGGTTTTCTTTAAGTTATTCACCTGCGCGCCAGCCACACACCTGCCTCGATATATCTAGCTATTAGTGATCATATCAAGGGAAGAACACTACCATGGGAGTTTAACACTACTTTGAGGCTTAAAAAGAGCTTATTATTATGAAGTGCTGATGAATGGGTGATCGGATATGGATTGTACATATATTTTACAGTGATTAATGGATCGAGGTTGTTTAAGATCATAACAAAATCAAAAGAAAAGCACAAAACTCTACCTCGATTCTTCTATACGTCTTGAATAAATCTTCCACATAATAACTAATTACTGTTGCTACTAACATTTTTACATCATCACTGCCACAACTGTCATTACCAACAGCCTCCTCCTCCTCCTCCTCCTCCTCCTCCTACTACTACTACTACTACTACCACAACCACCACCACCACCACCTCTATTACCACTGTATACTGAATGAACTCCTACGTCTTCCCTATTACTATACAGCCTAGGGTTAAAATCGGGAATCGGGAATCAGGAATCAGGAATTAAGAATCGTGCTCCTCCTTAGGTCCGCAGATTCCCTATAAAAGAAAAAAAGTGCGAGAGGAAAAACTTACACTACGTTCCCATCCCGTGCAGACGTATTAAGAAGTGTGGGGCAGGATCAAGGAAGAGGAGGAGGAATAGAAGGGCAGAGAAGATTAAGGAGAGAGGGATGGAGAGGGTCAAAGAGAGTGAAATAAGGATGAATGGACAGATAGAAAAGGAGAGAAAGGAGAGAGATGGAAGTAAGAAGGATGGGACAGGATAAAGTATATGAGGGAATGATGGAGTGGAGGAGGAGGAACAGGGAAGAGAGGATGACGAAGAGAGGAAGGGATTGAGAGAGTGAAATACAGAGGAGTGGATAGGAGGAAAAGACATAAAAGGAGAGAGAATGGAGGGAGAAAGAGGATGATGTTAGAGAAAGAAAGAAGGGAGAGAAAGAGTGAGGAGAGGTGAAAAGACTAGAAAAAGAGACGGAAGGGAGAAAGATGACGGAAGAAAGGAAATGAGAAGGGGAACGAATGAGAAAAGAGATGAAGGAGGGAAGAATAGAGAGACGGGAGGGAGGAAGGGAAAATAAGGGGAATGAAAGAAATGAAGAGAGAGAGAGAGAGAGAGAGAGAGAGAGAGAGAGAGAGAGAGAGAGAGAGAGAGAGAGAGAGAGAGAGAGAGAGAGAGAGAGAGCACCATCACACACCTGCTCCACACCTGTTCATTGCGTCACGCCCGCCTGGCTAATGAACTCCCGCGTGAATGGACAGCAGCAACACGCCTGAAAAAGTGCTCCATCAAAACATCGACTCCTGCTGCTGCTTTATGCTACTTTCTGACGCAGCGATGTTTGAAGGACTTTTTCTTTCATTCCTTTCTCTTTTATTTATTTATTTATTTATTTTTCGTACTACTTCTCGCGTCGCCAATATATATAACTTACTGTCTGGCGTACCGATGTTTCACAGACCTTCTTTTCTCTTTGTTTCTTGTGTTCTCTTTTATAATTTTGTCCCTATTTCTTGCCTTATAGATGCTAATAACTTTTTTTTCTGTTTTTGCCCACCGACGTTTTAAGGACTTTCTTCTTATCTTTTCTTTCTTGTTTTTATTTATTTTCTGCTCCTGCTTCTTGCCTTACAGATATTTACGACTTCATTTCTTTCTGCCTCTGCTTTCTACCTCACTGATGTTAATGATTTTCTTTTTTTTCTTTTTTCTGTTCCTACTTTTTCGATCTTTTATATTTACAACCTGTTCTCTTCTTCTTCTTCTAATTCTTCGTTAGTTCCTCCTCCCCTCGTCTCCGATATTAAACACCTTTCTTTCATCTACTCTCCTTTTTTTTGCGTCTCCAAGATATTCAAGACTACCAACATATTTTTATTTTCATCTTATTACAGTTTTCTCTTTTCAATTTTCTTTTTTTCTTCTTTAGTTCCTCCTTCCCTCATCTTCGATATTAAACACCTCTCTTTCTCCTACTCTCCTTTTTTTTTTTTTTTTTGCGTCTCCAAGATATTCAAGATTATCAACCTTTTTTTTTTTCGTCTTATTACAGTTTTCTCTTTTCAAAATTTTTCTTCTTCTTTAGTTTCTCCTTCCCTCGTCTTCGACATTAAACACTTTTCTTTCTCCTACTCTCCTTTTGTGCGTCTCCAAGATATTCAAGACTATCAACCTGTTTTTATTTTCATCTTACTACAATTTTCTCTTTTCAATTTTCCTTTTTTTCTTCTTTAGTTCTTCCTTCCCTCGTCTTCGATATTAAACACCTTTCTTTTCTCTACTCTCCTTTTTTTTGCGTCTCCAAGATATTCAAGACTATCAATCTATTTTTTTTTTCATCTTATTACAATTTTCTCTCTTTTCAACCTCGAGTCGTGTCATCTTGGTCCCCGTCAAGGCTTCTTCATGAATGACTTTATATATCGTTTTTTCTTTATACAAGGTTGACATTAAGTTTATTGTTTCGTTTAATAAAGAAGTCCTGCAATTGAATGCCTATATATGTATATATCTCTCTCTCTCTCTCTCTCTCTCTCTCTCTCTCTCTCTCTCTCTCTCTCTCTCTCTCTCTCTCTCTCTCTCTCGTTTCATACACTGCACACGGATTAAATGAACTACATCAATCAAGAGTTTAATAAAGAAGAACACAATTACAAGCATTATTTTCTCTCTCTCTCTCTCTCTCTCTCTCTCTCTCTCTCTCTCTCTCTCTCTCTCTCTCTCTCTCACCTGTCCATTAACGCGAAAGTAATTATGTCGTTTCTCTCAGACTCAACATGAAGCAATATTTACGAAGATTCTGTAAACACACACACACACACACACACACACACACACACACACACACACACACACACACACACACACACACTGGAGAAAGGATTAATAAAGAGTCTGTGTGTGTGTGTACTTTTTTATTATTATTATGATACGCGAAATCAGAGATAGAAAAAAAAAAGAATTGTTAGTTATATTTTTTTGATAACGATGTACAACGCAAGTAAAAACGAGAAAAGCGAACATACGTAATAATAATAATAATAATAATAATAATAATAATAATAATAATAATAATAATAATAATAATAATAATAATAATAATAATAATAATAATAATAATAATAATAATAATAATAATAATAATAATAATAATAATAATAATAATAATATAAAACAAAGTAAAGTAAGTTAAGGTAAGGTTAGGTAAGGTAAAGTAAGGTAAGGTGAGGTAAGGTAAGGCAAGGTAAGGTTAGGTAAGGCAAGGTAAGGTAAAGTAAGGTGAGGCAAGGTAAAGTAAGGTAAGGTGATTTCCAAGGTCAAGAAAGAATGTAGAAAAGGTCAGGGAAAGGTCAAATGATCAAGATAGGGTCAAAGGGTCAAGGAAGGGTTCACAGAAGGTCAAGGGAGGATTAAGGGGTCAAAGAGGAAGGTCAAATAGGTCAAAGGAGGGTCAAAGGGTCAAAAGGAAAGGTCAATAGGTCAAGGAAGAGTCAAAGGAGGGTCAAGGCAGGGTGTAGAAAAGGTCAAAGGAGGGTCAAGGGGAAAAGGGATGATCACGGGAGGGTCAAGGGAGGATCAGGGGAGGGAAAAGGATCAAAAGGGCAGGGTCAAGGTCGAGGGTCAGGTGTGCGGGAGGTCGAGGCGGCTGAACTTGTACCGGCAGGGCCAGCGCGTGTCGATGTCGTGGATGGGAATGATCTCTTCGGACGGAGGCTCCACGGCTAGCTCCTCCTTCACCTGGGGGAGGGAAGGGGGGAGGAGGAGGAGGAGAGAGTGACAGAAAGCGAAAAGAAGAGATGAGAAAAGGGGCAAAGATGAGAGGAGAGGAACAGGAGAGAAGAGGAAAAGAGAAGAAAAGAGAGAAGAGAAAGGAAGATGGAAAGAGGCAAAAGGAGAAGAGAGACAAAGAGAGAAGAGGAGTTGGAGAGATGAGGAGAGAGGGAGGAGAAAGTATTGGAAAGAAGAGAGGAGAAGGAGAGGAAAGGAGGGATGAGATGAGAAAAGGGACAAAAAAAGAAGAGACCGGAGAGTGGAGGAGAAGGGAAAGGAGAGGGAAAAAAAGAAAAGGAAAGAAGACGACAAAAGAGGAGAGGAGAGAAAAGGAGACGAAGAGAAGAGGCAAAGAGGAGAAGAGAAGGGAGGAAGAGTATTGGAAAGGAGGAGAGAGGAAGAAAAATAGAAAGAGGAAGAGTATTGGAAAGGAGGAGAGAGGAAGAAAAATAGAAAGAGAAAAAGAGAAAAAAAAGAGAGGAGAAAGAGGAGACGAAGAGAAGAGAAGGGAGAAAGAGTATTGGAAAAGAGGAGAGAGGAAGAAAAGTAGAAAGAGAAAAACAGAAGAAAGAGGAGGAGAAGGAGAGAGGAAAGGAAAATAGATTGCTTGTGAACTGGCACTGAAATAACGACTCTAGCTTCTCCTAAACGAGTCTCTATATATATGCACAAAAACTACTTTATATAAACGCTGGTTAAAATAATATTCTACTTTCCATGTTAATTAAAATACTCCACCACCACCACCACCACCTCTACTACTACTACTACTATGGCCTTCCCTTCTAGATACACTACGTTTTATATTTACTTAGAAACAATACCATGAACTTTTTGAATAAACTTTTTTGCAAGCACTTCATTTACTCGGTCTTGTTAACCCACCATTCAGTCTCTTGTCTCTCTTTTTCTACTTTCTTTTACCTCCACACATACCTTTCCCTCTTCATCTCTTCCTTTCCCTCTTCTCTCATAGTCTATCCTTGCCTCACCTCCATCCCTCTCTTTCTTCTTCTTATACATTCTTAATCTTTTATCATCTTCCTTTCCTCCCAGACTCCTGTTCGCTTCATTTTCTATTCTTTTCACTAATTCTTCCCCTTTCTCCCCTCTCTTCTCTCTTCTCATATCTTGCATAGCCCATCTTCAACCCATCCTTCCCCACTTTTCTTGCCTCCACCAACCTTGTACGTATCCATTGCTTTTCCTTCTGCTTCTACTCTACTCTCACCCCTCCAACACACACACCTCCTCCCTACCCCGCAGCCTTACCTCCTCCACTTGCCGCATCACCCGCAGGAGGTTGAGTCCCGCCAGCTTCTTCAGGTCTTGCAGCGACCACGAAGCGTCCTTGAGCAGCTCGGCGAACACCTCAGGGTAGCGGCTGGCGTCCTCTAGGCCCCGTGGCGTACTGCAAGGCGGGGATAGTGACCTTAGCTTATGTGCAGCGTTGCCAGATTATCGTATTCACCACATTGTGTTTATCATTTTTAAGCCTCAAACTCTCGTACCTACACAAATAACGAAAGAATATTAAAGTTAGCGTTAAAACTGCTATTTATTGATGTTTGTTTTGTTTGGTTTTTGCTATAGATATCAGTCAGAAACTACGAAAATGGAATACGGTGTGTACGATAATTTGGCAACGCTGCTGATGTGGTAAAACTGTCATTGATTTAAACTGAGGCCCATATTGCCAGACACTTCGGGGCTTACACACACATACTGGATAAGGCTTTTGTAGAGGTTGTGGGTGTCTCCAAGGGTAGTTTTCTGAAGCTAGTGATGGTTTGACGAGATTTCTGCACCATGAACGTGAGAAAACACACGAGAAACTGACTAATCTTCGTTCTGGGCTTTGAAAATAATTGTGAGGGCCGAAAGTGTCAGTGAATATGGGCCTGACTTGATGATGAATAGGTGAAGGTAAAGTCGAGGGCATATGCTATACCCGCGCATGGCCTCGGTGCTCATCACCCTTACCTATTTTTTTTCACTCGCTTAATTTGTATTCACCTTTACCTCGCTTACCTGGTTATTAATATCCATCTCAGGTATTAATATTCATCCTTGCAGTAGTGCGAGTATATTCTTCCTTACTCACGTTATTAATCTATTCTCGGCCCTTGCCAAACATTACCTTTACAAAGTCTATACACACACAGACGCACACACACACACACACACACACACACACACACACACACACACACACACACACACACACACACATACATACACAATGGTTCCTCTTTCACCTGGGAGAGAGAAAGGAAGGAGAGAGAAGGGGAGGGGAGAAGAGGAGAGGAGATAAAGGAGAGATGCAAAGGAGGGGAGAGGAGAGGGATGAAGAAATGAGAAGAGAGAGGAGGAGAGATGAAAATGAGAGGAGAGAAGAAGAGAGATGAGAAGAGAGAGAGGAGGAGGAGAGGAGATGAAAATGAAAGGAGAGGAGAAGAGAGATGAAGAGATGGGAATAGAGAAAGAGGAAGAAAGGAGAGATGAAAATGAAAGGAAAGGAGGATAGTAACGAGAAAGGAGAGGAGAAATGAAAATGAGAGGAGAGGAGAGG
This sequence comes from Eriocheir sinensis, assembly GCF_024679095.1. NCBI lineage: Eukaryota > Metazoa > Arthropoda > Malacostraca > Decapoda > Varunidae > Eriocheir > Eriocheir sinensis. Next base: position 13,707,007 of record NC_066518.1, read on the forward strand.
AGCGGCCATACCCTTTTTTTCGCCCCTTCCAAGGCTGGTCCAAGGCTGGTACACAAACAAAGGCTTCCAGTGCTCGTATTCGCTCTATGAAATTTCGAGTAAAAAGTCCGGATGCAATTTCAATCTTGGAGGCGCCTTCTTTGAGCGTGCCAGTGTCTTTTTTTTTTCGTAGAGGGGGATGGGAGAAATGAAGGAGGGAAGAAGAGGAGGAGGAAGAAGGGTGGATAAGGAAAGAAGGGAGCGAAGGAGGGGCAGGAGAGAGAAGATAGAGTGGAAAGGGCAGAAGAAAGAAGGAGAAGGAAGGGACAGAGAAAGAGGGACGAGTAAGTGTGGAACAGGGTGGAAATGAGCGAAAGAGAAGGGTAGGAGGGAGGAGTTCGGGTGAAGATGGCAAGAGAAAGAAGAGGAGGAGGGATAGAGAGGAATGAAGGGGAAAAGAGTGGAAGGAAAATGAGAAGAAAGAGAAGGAGGAGGAGGAATAAGAAGAGGAAGAAAAGGAGGAAGGAGAGGAGAAAGGAAAGAGGAATAAGGGCGGAAAAGGCGGAAAGAAGAAGAGGAAAAGAGGAAAAGAGGAGGAGGATGGATAGAAACAGGAGTAAAATGAAGATGAGAGGAGAGGAAAGTATGGGGGGAAGGAGGGGGAGAAGGTGGAGGAGAAGGAGGAGGAGAAGGAAGAGGAAATGAGGATGGAAAGGAGAAAGACGAAAGACGAGAAGAAGTAGGATTAAAATAAGCAAATAAAAAAAGATTAATCCCAGAGTTAAGCAATACACACTTCCAAAAAAAGAATATTGTAATACCACTCAGGGCAGATATTTACATGACAAACGGGCGAGAGGGCGGAACAAGGTCGAAAATATATATGGAGTGAAGTGGCGGCCAGCGTGAGCATTACCGTGAGAGGAGAGCAGCGGAGTGGAGGCGTGCGCGAGGGAGTGAGAGGTGGAAACAGGCAAGGGGCAGAGAGGGGACCTGGGTTGGCATTTCTAGGCGCTTCCTCCTCTTGCAACAACTATTTCCAAAGGCCGAAAAGGAGGTTAATCGGGTTCTAATGAGTATTCTTTTAGGTTCATGGTATAGAAGAAGGGTCAAACTAGCACCAGGGACATAAAACTACCCCCTGGAAATGACCCAAACTCTTACGAAAGCTTTGTTAAATGTGTGTGCTTGGGAGCCGAAATGTTTGAAAATACAGCGCTTAGATGCATGCAATCTTTTCTCAGTGTAATCCCTAGGCATCCCCAATTCACTATCAGTCACTACACTAACTCACTATTACAAATATTCTACCCCGAACTCACTATAATATCGATCTTTCTTAGAATCATACGAGCTTCCCACATTCACTCTTATTGTTTACTCCGCCGCATTGAACCTGAATTTGCACGTGGGAGTTTTCGTCTACCAACCATCACGTGTATAATTAAGCTGTCTCATTAACCTGTTAGCGGGGCGTAAAGCAGTAATAGAACACCATGACCTGCGCAGTTTAAAGTGAAGTTATACTGGTGGAAGTTACGTCAATCAGCCATCGCGTTCATAATATGCTGTTTCATTGACCCCGTTGCCAGAGCGTGTAGCTAAAATATAATACCATCAGCAGGATCATTATCATCATCAGCCGCTCATGTTCTGCCTCATTACCTCACGAAGAGCTAACTGAGCGTAAAACAGAAACATTTAATCATCATCATCATCATTACTATCAACCATGCACTGCCAATTCACTGCAGGATATAGGTCTTTCTCAACGCTCATTACCCATTTTGTGAGTTAGAGTTCGCCAGCCTGTTTCAGTAAGTGTTCTAATTTCATCTCTTTATTTGGTTCTGTCTGCCCTAATTTCCCTT
>NC_066518.1:13713856-13718856 GCF_024679095.1 Eriocheir sinensis
GGTCATCGAATTATATAAAAGATCAAATTTTGCTAGAAAGGATACAGCGACGAGCAACTAAACAAATTCCAGCGCTTAATAGATTCGAAAACATTAACCCAGATAGTCTATTTCAGAGAGACACCAACACAATAACACGCAGCAACGGTATGAAGTTAAAGGGAAACCGATGTAACACATTGGCGCGCAGAAGTTATTTCAATAATAGAGTCGTCGATCACTGGAATAGACTCCCACCGTCAGTAGTTAGCGCACAGAGTATCAATAGCTTCAAGTCTTTATTGGATATGTACTTCAGGGATATAAGATTTTACTGACCCTTTTTTATATGTTTCAGGCAGTGAGGTGTGGGAACAGTAAGGTTAACAGGATACTGGAGCGTACCCCTGTACCGAAGGTAAACGAGGATCAAGCCTCTACCGGTAACCCCTGAAACTACATCTCACCCCATCGTGAGCAGTCCAATTTAATACTAGCTTTTATTTATTTATTTATTTTTTTTATTTTTATGACTCAACTACATACACTGTTTACTGACCCTTTTCCGTTTGTCTCAGGCAGCCTGCAGCACGAGTACAACCTGAAGACATTAGTTTCCCCCACAGCTTAGGTCACCAGTAGCGTAAGTTAAGGGTAGTAATTTCCTCTTATTTCTCTCTTTACTGTGAAATTTCCACGTCCCTTTCTTCCTTAAAGGCACATGGTGTTCTCTTCTAACTTTTTCCTGCCGGCACGTTGCCGGGGGGAGAGGTGGGTGGGGAGGAGCCTTCATCTATTCTGTCCTGTCCTACCACACGTAGTTTACTAGTAGTAGCGGTAGTAAACAGACACCCTCGCCATAGACCGACAGGTCTTCTGGTGTCTGTTCTTCCTATGTATTCCTATGTATTCCTCCTTTACCTGGTCCTCATTAACAGGTGTGGGCCTTCTAATCCTTCTCCTCCTCCTCCTCTTCCTCTTTCTTCTCTTCCTCTCCTCCTCCTCCTCTTCTTCCTCACTCTCTCCTCGTTATCATATTTCCACCTCCTCCTCATTCTCCTACTCTTCTCTTAATCCTTCTTTCCCCTTACTCTCATATCTCCTCCTCCTCCTTCTCCTCTCCTCTTCCTCCTCTTCGTTTTTCTAATCCTTCTCATTCCCGACCGTCTCTTCCTCTCCTACACTTTTCACTCCTCCTCCTCCTCCTCCTCCTCCTCCTCCTCCTCCTCCTCCCCCACTTCATCAGCATCCTCATAAAGAAAGACCTTGAGAATCGGAGGAAATATTGCCAGTGGAGGGAAAGAGGAAGAAAAGTGTGGGAAAGGAGAGAAAATGTGAGGTTTGCTACTGAACAAGGTCTCTCTCTCTCTTTTCATCCTTTTATTTTCCTCGTTCTTTCTCTCACACAATCTCTTTTTCTCTCTCTCTCTTTCGCTTTCTTCCTTCTCTCTCTCTCTCTCTCTCTCTCTCTCTCTCTCTCTCTCTCTCTCTCTCTCACTCTCCACCACTCACTCTCTCTCTCTCTCTCTCTCTCTCTCACTCTCTCTCTCACTCTCTCTCTCTCATCCTCTTTCCACTCTTCTCCTCTCTCCTCCTCTCCTCTCTCTCTCATCTCTCTCCTCACCTCTCTCACTCTCTCTCCTCTCTCTCTCTCTCTCTCTCCTCTCTCTCTCTCTCTCTCTCTCTCTCTCTCTCTCTCTCTCTCTCTCTCAAATTACGAACATTCTTCTTTATTAATTGCTTTTTCCTTCACTTATGTCCTTCCTCCTTCTCTCTCTCTCCCTTCTCTCCTCCACTTTTATTGTATTATCCCATTAATTTCCTCTTTCCCTCCCTTCTCTCTTTCCTCTCATGCATTCTTCTTTTCTTTCTCTCTTCCTTCTTCTCTATTCCATCTATCACTTTCTTTGCCTCTTTGTAGCTATTTCATTTCTTCTTCTTCACTGATTCTTTCTCTCTCTCCTTCCTACCCTTTTTTTCCTTCTTCCTTCCTATCTCTCCTTCTCTTTATACATCAGTCCTTCATCCATTCCATTCCTATCGTACCGTTCCCTTTCCTCCCATTCTCTCGTCTCTCTCTCTCTCTCTCTCTCTCTCTCTACTCCTTCCAGTCTTTCCTCCCTTTCACCCTCCCTTCTTTTTCTGCCTACTTTCCTCCTTCCCTCCCTCGCTCACACCCTTACCTGTTAAATACGTTGTAGCCGGCACCGAGCCCCACGTGGTCCACTCCCGCCATGGTCCGCACGTGGTTGATGTGGGCTGGGGAGGAGAGTCAAGATAATGATGATGATGATGATGATGATAATGATGATGATAATTAAAATAAGAATAGGAATACAAAGAAAAAGGTCCTCCTCCTCCTCCTCCTCCTCCTACTACTACTACTACCACTACTACTACATTTACTTCTACTTCTACTACTACTACTACTACTACTACTACTACTACTACTACTACTACTACTACTATTACTACTACGCAACCACCACCACCACCACCACTAACACCACCACCAACAACAACAGCAACAAAAATACCAATACTAATAACAATAACAATAACAACAACAATAATAAATCCGATAAGTCGTAAAAGGCTATGGATGAAAGAAAACGTGGGCGCACTGAGGTAAGCTTCGTTAGGGCTTCTTCAAGGGGGGACTAAAGGAAGCTCTGGTGCTGGTGGTGGCCCTCACGTGACCGGACTTACAAGAGGCGAGCGAGTGAGCGAGCGAGCCAGCACTGAGGTTGGTATTCTTAAAGGCTTCTTTCTCTTGCATCAATTATTTTTAGAGGACAAATAAGGGGTTAAACGCATTCCCATAACTGTTTCTTTACCTTCATGATGCAGAAACTTTGTCAGACTACCACCAAGGTCATAAAACTTTGTCAGACTACCACCAAGGTCATAAAACTTTGTCAGACTACCACCAAGGTCATAAAACTTTGTCAGACTACCACCAAGGTCATAAAACTTTGTCAGACTACCACCAAGGTCATAAAACTTTGTCAGACTACCACCAAGGTCATAAAACTTTGTCAGACTACCACCAAGGTCATAAAACTTTGTCAGACTACCACCAAGGTCATAAAACTTTGTCAGACTACCACCAAGGTCATAAAACTATCCAAATTTTACGAGGGTTCGGTATCCTAAGACGCTTCCTTCTTTTACATCAATCATTGCTGGTAAAAAAAAAAAAAAAAAAAAAAAAAAAAAAGGGGTTAAACGCGTCCCCATGCATGTTTCTTTACGTTAATGGTGGAGGAACTTTGTCAAATTAAGAACAACAACAACAACAACAACAACAACAACAACAACAACAACAACAACAACAACAACAACAACAACAACAACAACAACAACAACAACAACAACAACATCTAGAACAACAAAAACAGAACTAATACATTTGAAAAAAAAAACGGATAAGACTATGAGAGAACGAGAACGAGAGAAAACGAAAACGAGACCGAGAGCGAGACATGTACGTGCATACATACATACAGACAGACAGACGGACAGACAACCAGGGCAGAGATAAAAAGGGGGTAAAAACACTGTGATATATACGCTAGGGGGCGGACTGACTGACTACCTGCAGGGCTGTCATATAAATTGCCGCTAAGTATGGAAAGAGCGGACAATATATTCGGTAATTAAGGGCATGGCGGTGAAGGGCGAGGAAAGGCGAAGCTACACTCTCCCCTCTCCCTCTCCCTCTCTCTCTCTCTCGTGCAAGAATTATGATCTATTGTGATTGGAGAAAGTGAGAAAGAGGAAAAATATGAGTGACTTATTAGATCAAAGTTATTTATTCGTCCCTAAACCACGTCTGTCATGGAAATTTTGAGAAAGAGAAAGATAGATAGGTAGATATAGAGGAGGAGGGAGAGGGAAAACACACACTCACACTCACACACACACACACACACACACACACACACACACACACACACACACACACACACACACACACACGTAGATAAAAGACCAATTTATGTCTCCTTTGGGTCGTAATTAATTTAATGGCTAATAACTTTATCCATTAGTAAAACAAAAAAAGAAAAAGTTCACGGCCCAGACTATCAGTAACTCCATTTTCCTCCTATTTGAGTTTGCTCCCGGATGCTGCGGAGTGTGAGATGAGGCCAGATGAGATGAGATGAGATGAGATGAGATGAGGAGGTGAGATGACACTTAGAGAGATGAAATGAGTGATGCTGAGTGATGAGACCAGATGAGATGAGATGAGGGAGATGAGATGAGAATTAAGGAAGATATGCTGCAATGTTAGAAGTGAGAGTTGTGTGAGACGAGATCAGATGAGATGAGAAAAGGTGAGGTGAAATTAGCTGGCATATATCACAAGTATTCTTTCTTGACAACTAAGGAGAGATGCTGCACTATTAGAGTCGAAAGTTTTGTGTGAGATGAGAGGAGATGAGATGAGGTAACAGGTGAGCTCAGGTAACATTACAGTATAAGAGCATTTCCTTCCTCTCTGACAACTAAGCAACTAGGAAGAGATGCTGCATTATCAGAGGCGAGAGTTTTGTGAGATGAGATCAGACCAGATGAGATTAGGTGAGGTGAGATTAGCTGGCATATATCACGAGAATCCCTTCTTGTCTGACAATTAAAGAAAGATGCTGCACTATTAGAGGCGAACGTTTTGTGAGATGAGAGACAAGGCAAGATGAAATGAGACGTTCTGATGTAATACTATAAAAAAAATATAGCAATCCTTCATTCTTTTGTACCAGTAATGGGAAATAAGGAGTCAGTTAAAACGTATATTACAAAGCATTCATACGCACTGCAACACATTTACTCGACTCAATAACAAGAACAAGGATGAAATTGAGATGATATGAGTTGACGTGAGGTAGAAATGAAGTCCCTGTCACCCACCCACCCACTGTCACTATCAAAACCCTTATCTCAATCACCACTCCCATTTTCAACTTCACTATCGCCCCCCTCCAAACACACACACATACATACACACACATAACCAC
>NC_066518.1:13721356-13738856 GCF_024679095.1 Eriocheir sinensis
CGGACGAGGTAGGTAGGTGCGTGGGTTAGAGGTGGGTTAGAGTACGTGGGACTTTCAGAGCTACGTGCTGAGGAGTCAGAAGAAGGATTGAGAGAGGATGAACAAAAATTCTGAGCCGCTAAATGCCTCTCCCACAAATGAAGGAAAAAGAAGAAAGTAATAGAATTTTCCTCCCTCACTCCCTCTCCCATCGCCCCCCTTCCCTCTCATCTCCCTCGCTTCCCTCTTTTCCTTCCATTCCCTCGCCTCCCTCCCTCCCCGATCCCCTTATCTCCCTACATCTCCTTGCCTCCCTCTTGCCCTCTCGCCTCCCTCCCTCCCACGGTAAAAATGTTTGAGGGTCAATTTAGGTCAGTTAAACTCGCTGGCGGCTATGAGGCGAGGTGAGACGAGGCGCGCTCTTTGATCTGATGTGCCACCCTGCTCTGTTCTGGCGGTTTCGAACGCGCACGAACACTCACACACGCCAACCCATATCCACATACAACTGAGAGACCCTGGGTTCGCTTCTCGGGCGGAGTGGAGAGGGAAGGGCAATCTTCTTCCACCTCTGTCTCTGTCCACCCAGCAGTAAATGATTCCCGGGTATTAGCAGCGTCTGTCTGTGTCCCGCCCTCCGGCATAGTGGCAACCTAATGGTGAAGTCCCAAAGCCCTCAGACTAGAGATACATGGGTTTGTGGCTCGGTCCAGGAAGATACAAGTAAGTGAATTACACACACACACACACACACACACACACACACACACACACACACACACACACACACACACAGATAGATATATAGATTGTTAGATAGACGTTTAGATAGACAGTAGATATAGATAGATAGGAAGGAAAAAAAGAATGGAAGAAGAGTAAGGAAAAATAGGGAGGAAGAGAGGCACATTAGCATGAAATAGATGAAAAAAATGTTACTATACGAAGGAATATAAGGAATATCAAAAAGATAGATAGATAAAAAGACAGACAGATAAACAGGGATAGCTATTAGAAGGCTAACCCAAAGGAAAGTCGCAAGAAAAGAAGAGAAATGAAAGATGGAAAGAAGAAAACGCTCGCAGTCACAAAATCCTCGCCGCAAAATCCACCTCACCCTTCCCTTCGCGACGGCAGACTGAGTTAGCCCCGAGGAGGATGAGCGAGGAGCGAGGGTGGAGGGGGCAGAGAAGAGCAGGGTAGGGATGGGGAAAGGAAGGAGAGAAGGGCGGACGTAGTTAGAAGAAGTAAAACGTGTGAGTCAGACGGAGGAGCATTCAAGTGTGAGCGAATCTTTCCGTTAATTGGTTAGTTCCCTTGATTCTGCCTCCGTCGTCTCCCTTTCCCTCTCTCTCTCATCCCAAGCGTCAATTTTCTGAAGGTGATGTGTCTTGATGGGATATTGGGTCGTATTCTGAAACATTTCGGCGTCCAAGAACACACATATTTGGCAAGGCTTTTGTAGGCGTTTGAGGCATTTCCAGAGGTAGTTTTATGACCCTGATGGTAGTTTGAGCCTTCTTCTGTACCGTGAACCTACAAAACACACATTAGAACCCGACTGATCTCCTTTTTATGGCCTTTGGGAATAGTTGATGTGAGTGAGAGGTAAAAGCGTCCGGGAATACCAAACATATATAGACAGACAGATACACATATGAGTGATGTACGTATTGTTGTTATTACTACCATTATTACGAGTACTATCATCATTGCTATCATTAGTAGTAGTAGTAGTAGTTTAGTAGTTTCTTCATAATATTTGAGTAAGTGCAAAACGACACAGAGGGAGAAATAAAAAAAATAGACAGACAGACAGACAGACAGACAGGCAGGCAGGCAGGCGCGCAGGCACTGACACATATTGACAGACATTGACAGACAGCCAGACACACAGACGGAGAGAGAGAGAGAGAGAGAGAGAGAGAGAGAGAGAGAGAGAGAGAGAGAGAGAGAGAGAGAGAGAGAGAGAGAGAGAGAGAGAGAGAGAGAGAGAGAGAGAGAGAGAGAGAGAGAGAGAGAGAGAGAGAGAGAGAGAGAGAGAGAGAATAAGAGTCGGGGCGGAAGAGGAAGGAGTGGAAGAAAGGAAAAGAAAAAAGAAAGGAGGAAAAGAGAATTTGCTGCACAGATGAAGAAAAAAATTAAAAACAATATTGAGGATTAAAAAAAGAAGTAGGCCAATTTAGTCAACTCTTTCATACCCGGAAACACGAAAGGCAGTTTACGATCTTTTATGGGCGTGTAAATTTTTGTTTCCAGCTAGATTGAAAAAAAAAGAAGAAAATTGTAACCGGGCTTCTGTTCATTCACTCATTCGCTTCATTCACTTTGTATTCAACGCCAAGCCGATGATGAATGAACAAATAAACAAAAAGTGAGTTATTTGTTATTTTGTATTAAGACCATAAGTTGTTTTTTGTTAATTATCTATATCGAGTATTGTAATAAACAAGAACAAATGTATCTAATATTGTAAATGATTGTTTATTTTTTTACTGAAACAAATGGAAATAGACACACAGATACACGCATGCACACACACACATTTTTATCTCTTTCTTTCTAATTGTCTGTCCATCCACTTATTTAGCTCTCAATCATTCACCATTATTACATACCTTCTCTCTCTCTCTCTCTCTCTCTCTCTCTCTCTCTCTCTCTCTCCTCTCTCTCTCTCTCCACCCCCATATCTCTCCACCCCTCTCTCTCCATCCCCTTCAGTACTATAAACTACAAAAAAAGTAACGCAGGGAACACTCCAATAAAACCCTTAAAAAAATAATTAAACAGCGCTTGGCAAATTCCCCCATCCGTTGCCTTGCCCAATTAGCAGGGCCGTGTCATTTAATTATTTTTTTACGTGTCATCAAAACTGCCACTATAACAATAATAGTAATAATAATAATAATCATAATCACTAACCGGCATAAAAGCATTCCCAGTATTATGCAAATGGGGTTCGGCCTCTTAAAACGGAGCACTGCCAAGCGAGCGAGGGTTCAAAGAGCGCCGCTCGTATAAATGTATCACTGAAATGACGGCCTTGTTGTATTACCTCACGGAAGATCGGGACAAGAATCTAATGCCTTTATTCCTAAACATTTCGGAGCTTATAGATTCACATTGGATAAGCCTTTCGTAGAGGTTGTTCTAGCTTATAAAATCACATTGGATGAACCTTTCGTACAGGTTGTTCTAGCTTATAAAATCACATTGGATAAGCCTTTCGTAGAGGTTGTTCTAGCTTATAAAATCACATTGGATAAGCCTTTCGTAGAGGTTGTTCTAGCTTATAAAATCACATTGGATAAGCCTTTCGTAGAGGTTGTTCTAGCTTATAAAATCACATTGGATGAGCCTTTCGTAGAGGTTGTTCTATCTTATAAAATCACATTGGATAAGCCTTTCGTAGAGGTTGTTCTATCTTATAAAATCACATTGGATAAGCCTTTCGTAGAGGTTGTTCTAGCTTATAAAATCACATTGGATAAGCCTTTCGTAGAGGTTGTTCTAGCTTATAAAATCACATTGGATAAGCCTTTCGTAGAGGTTGTTCTAGCTTATAAAATCACATTGGATAAGCCTTTCGTAGAGGTTGTTCTAGGTTATAAAATCACATTGGATAAGCCTTTCGTAGAGGTTGTACTAGTATTTCCATGGGTGGTTCTATAAGCCTAGTAATGAATTGATATATATTAGCGAAATGACGGCCTTGTTGTATTCTCTCAAGGAAGGCTGGGACAAGAATCTAATGCTCTTATCCCAAACATTTCGGGGCTTATACAACCATATTTAGGGCTTTCGTAGAGGCTATGTTAGTATTTTCATGCATTTTCTTTGTGGCCTTTGGAAATGTTGTGGGAGCAAAAAGCGTCTCAGAATACAATAGATTCTATGTAACACAAAAATACGGGAAAAAGAACAAGGAGATACGACAGTCATCTCAACACACACACACTCACACACACACACACACACACACACACACACACACACACACACACACACACACACACACACACACATTACACACACAAGCATGCATACTTCCCCCTCCACCCCTCACAAACACAAACAAACACGCTCCCCCCTCACAAACACACTCGCCCCTTCACACCCACACCCACACACTTCCCCCCACCCATAAACACACACACTCCCCCTCCCCTCCAACACACACACCCACACACACATACAGACACCCTCCTCACCCACACACAAACACTTCCCTCCCTAGCACACACACTTACCCCGCCCCCCCCCACAAACACTCACGGTCGCTCATAAACCCTCACCTTCGCCCCTCCTAAGCAAAATACCTCCCCGATGCCTCTTCTCCGCCCCCTCCGCCACCGTCACCGCCCGCCCCCCTGCCCGCCCTCTCGTGGCCGGCTAATGGCAACGAAAATTCCTCCCCACGAGCACACAAACTAAAAAGTCCGGACGCTAATTTGCGGACTGGAAAAACACAGGGGAAGTAAGCACCTTAAGGCCTGGCTGTGCGGCTCGGTGGTTGGCTGGCCGGCTGGTTAGGCTGAAGAAAGAGAAAAGGGAAGGGAGGAGAAGGAGAAAGGAGACGAAGGAAGGAGAAAGAAGAGGACGAAGAGAGAGGAGAAGAGAAGAAAAGAGGAAGACTAAGAGGAAGAAGGAAGAAGACGAGGAGAATCACTAAAGGTAAAGAGAAGAGAAAGAGGGAAGAAGAGATAAAAGGAATAGACGAGGAGGAAGAGGAGACAGAAGATAAAGAAAGAGGGAGAGAACAAGGAGGAAGATGGAAGAAAAGGAGGAGGATGAGAATTAGTATGGGAAAAAGGAGAGAAAGACGAAAAAAGAGAGGAAGAGAGGAAAAGGTGAAAGAAGATAAACAAAAGACGAAAGGCAATGAGAAAAAAAGGAGATAGATAGATAGATAAATAAATAAATAGAGAAATAGTGAATGTGTGTGCGTGTGTGCCCCAGTTAGCACCTTTCACGGCAGACACACCCCAATTTGAGATCAACGAACCATAATTTTTGAAAAAGTAGGAATGGAATAAAAGACGAATAAAAAGCCGTGGCAGTGGAGATGCAAAGTGGAAAGAGGCAAAGGAGAGAGAAAAGGTGAAAAGAAGAAGAGACTAAAGGTAAGGTTATATTTTGAAGAAGCAGAAGAAAAAAAGAGACGTGGAAATGAAGATGCAGAGTAGACAGAGAAGCAGAGGAGAGAAGAGACTGAAGAGAAACTAAGATTAAGGTTAATTTTGAGAAGCAGAAGAAAAAAAAGACGTGGAAATGAAGATGCAGAGTAGACAGAGAAGCAGAGGAGAGAAGAGACTGAAGAGAAACTAAGATTAAGGTTAATTTTGAGAAGCAGAAGAAATAAAAAGAGGTGAAGAGGCAGAGAAGAAAATAGGCAGAAGAGAGAGAAAGCTGAAGGGAAGCTAAGACAAAAGTTCAAGCAAAGAAAGAACGAGAAAAACAGATAAATCAAGAAAGAAAAAAAGAGAAAATAATAAATCCAGACGTAGAAGGCAAGACAAGACATGAGAGAGAAAGTGAAAAGGAGAACGTAAGGTTAGTATAGAAGACCAGCGAAGAACCAAAGACTGACCAGAGTGGAGAGGGTTTGGTCGTGGAGGTTGGTCCGCGCGGGGCAGAGGGCGCGGGCGGCGGCGTGGGAGACGATGACGGGGGCTCGGGAGGTGGCTAGGACGTCGTGAAGGGTGGAGGCAGAGGCGTGGGAGAGGTCCAGTAGGAGGCCCACGCGGTTCATCTCCAGCACCAACTCCTGAGGAAGACGAGGAAGAGAAAAGGGATGAGGGAAAGAGGTGAGGAAAGGGATGACAGAGGATGGCGGAGAGGAAGAGGAAGAAGGAAAGAAGGAAAGGAGGGAAGGAAGAGCAAGAGAAAAGGTTGGATAAATAAAAGAAAGGGGATAAAGAAGGATGAAGGGTTAGAGAGCGAAGGAGAAAGATTAGAGAAAAGGAGGAAGGGAAAGAGGAACAGGAGAAAAGAAAAGGAGAGAGAAGGAAAAAGCAAGAGGAGGAGGTGAGGAAGATGAAGGAAGAGGATGATGAAGGGAGATTAAGGAGAGAGAGAGAGAGAGAGAGAGAGAGAGAGAGAGAGAGAGAGAGAGAGAGAGAGAGAGAGAGAGAGAGAGAGATAGAGAGAGATAGAGAGATAGATAGAGAGAGAGAGAGAGAGAGAGAGAGAGAGAGAGAGAGAGAGAGAGAGAGAGAGAGAGAGAGAGAGAGAGAGAGAGAGAGAGAGAGAGAGAGAGAGAGAGAGAGAGAGAGAGAGAGAGAGAGAGAGAGAGAGAGAGAGAGAGAGAGAGAGAGAGAGAGAGAGAGAGAGAGAGAGAGAGAGAGAGAGAGAGAGGAAAAATGAAAGTAAGTAAAGGTTTATGAAGAAAAAAAAAGAGGAAGATGAAGAAGACGGGAAGTGGAGGATAAAGAAGTGCTGTTGTTGTTGTTGTTGTTATTGTTGTTGTTGTTGCTGTGTTTTCACAAGCTTGGAAGTCTGCTTATGCGCCCTTGAGGAAACTGGAGGAAGAGGAGGAGGTGGAAGAAGAGGAAGAGGAGAAATATTAAGAGGAAAAAGGTGGAGGCTCATGTGAAAAAGCTGAGGAAGAGGAAGAAGACGAGGAAGAGGAAGAGGAAGAAGGTGGAGACTCAAGTGAAGAAGATGAGGAAGAGGAAGAAGAAGGTGGAGGTTCAGATAAAGAGGAGGAAGAAAGTGAGAATGAGGAAGAAGAGGAAGAAGAGGAGGAATAAGAGGGGGAGGTGGTTCAGATGAAGAAGAGGAGTAGGAGGAGGAGGAAGAGGAAGATAAAGTCACGCTTGACCTAACCAACCATGGAGGCTCAAACACACACACACACACACACACACACACACACACACACACACACACACACACACACACACACACACACACACACGAATACGAGAAATCTTAAAAGGAAGGAATCACTCAAGAGGAAAATTAAATATGAAGATGACGAATAAAATAAATAAAGAAATAAAAGAAAAGAAGGAATAAGTGAAAGAAAAGAAAGGAATAACGAGGGGGAGCAGTAAAGAAAGATAAATTAACAACGAAGAGGAGGGAGAGAGAAAGAGGGAGGGAAGGACAGGAGGAGAGAGGTAAGGAAGGAGATGAGAGAGAGAGAGAGAGAGAGAGAGAGAGAGAGAGAGAGAGAGAGAGAGAGAGAGAGAGAGAGAGAGAGAGAGAGAGAGAGAGAGATAGAGAGAGAGAGAGAGAGAGAGAGAGAGAGAGAGAGAGAGAGAGAGAGAGAGAGAGAGAGAGAGAGAGAGAGAGAGAGAGAGAGAGAGAGAGAGAGAGAGAGAGAGAGAGAGAGAGAGTAAGAGGAGGAAGAAGGGAAAAACAGATTAAAGAAGGGGAGAGGAAGGAGGGGAGGAGGAAGGGGATGAAGGGGAGGAAAATTACAGGAAGGAGAGAGGAAGAGAAAGGGATAGAGGGAAAGAACGAAAGTGCGGAGGGTTAAAAAAGGAGAGGAAAAAGGGGGAGAGAGGGAGAGAAGGGAGGGAGGAGAGTACACACAAAGCATGAAACAGAGAGGAACGGAGGAAGGAAGAGGAGGGGAAGAGGGTGTGGGAGACAAGGATGGAAATAAAAATGAGATAGAATAGATAGGATAGGAGACAGGATAGAAGAGAAAGGAAAGATGAAGGAGAGGGAGAAAGGGTCAACGGAAGAAAGAGAAGGAAGGAGGAAAGGAAGGAAGGATAAAGAGGAAGAGAGGAAGAGGTGGAGGAAGGCGAAGTGAACAAGGGAAGAGGGATAGAGATAAAGAAAGAAAGAAAGGAAAGGAGAGGAGAGAAACTGAAGAAAGAAAGAGAGACGGATATACAACGAAAGAGAGAGCTGGGAAAAGGGAAAGCCAGGAAAGGAGAGAGAGAGAGAGAGAGACAAAAAAGAAAGAAAAGAGAAGAAAAGAGAAGAAAAAAAGAAAAGAAAAACAAGCATAGAAGAAGAATGAAGAGTCAACAAACGAAAGAGACAGACAATAGACACACAAAGTTATAATTCAAACAGTAAGAAGAAGAAGAAGAGGAGGAGGAGGAGGAGGAGGAGGAGGAGCAGGTGAAAGGGAAAGGTAAGACACGCCGCAGGAAGAGTCAACTAAGGAGTGTCAATGGAAGACTAACGAAGAGGAGGAGGAGGAGGAGGAGGAGGAGGAGGAACACAAAGGAAGAACAAACAGCAGCAGACCTGCTGGTCCTTACGAGGCTGTTTGTGACAAGCTACACTAACTATCTAATCAAAGGTGGAAGATGAAGGACAGCAAAGGCGAAGGCTCCTCCCCACGCCCCCATCCCCCCAGCCAAAGCTGGCAGGAAAGGAAAAAGAACCATGCAGCATGGAAAAACTGCATGGAAATTATGTAGGAAAGAGGAAAGAACTACCATTACTGCTACCACTAACCGGGCAATAAAAGCGGACAAGGACACCAGTATTCGAAAGAACTTAACGTTATTACGACAATGAGTAATATCTAAGTTGCTGGTTGGATTCAAAACACTTGTCTAATCTATTCTTGAAGGCCGTAACTGTTGTACTATCAACGACATCACAAGGTAGAGAGTTCCAAACATTAACAACTCGATTGAAGAAGAAGTGTTTAGCTTCGTGCGACGAGAATCTTTTACCACTTATCTTCAAATTGTGATTTCTTCTTGTTCTATTTGATCGATCAATTGTAAAGTAATCTTCCGCATTAATATCACTGAATCCTTTAAACATTTTAAACACTTCTATTAGATCGCCTCGCATTCTTTGTTTTGATAGACTGAATAAATTTACTTCTTTAAGCCTTTGTTCATATGATAAATTTATCAACCTAGGAATCATCTTTGTTACTCTTCGTTGAACCCGTTCCAACTTTTCTATGTCTTTTCTGTAGTAGGGAGACCAAAACTATACACAGTACTCTAGACGGGGTCGAACCAACGAATTATACAGTTTTAATATTACTTTTACCGATTTATTTATAAAGACTCGTCCGATGAAGCCAACCAATTTGTTTGTAGTTTTAACTACCTCTGAACAATGCTGACCTGGCTTTAAATCGCTTGATATAGTGATTCAAAGATCCTTTTCTTTACTTACTGCAGAAAGTTGTTGGTCATTCATTACGTACCGAACGCGATTGTTATTTTTTCCGATGTGCAACACTTTACATTTGTCAACGTTAAATTTCATTTGCCATTGATTGGCCCAACGTGCAAGTCGATGTAGATCTGATTGTAATGCTTCTTCGTCAAGTGTCGTAGTTACCTTACTAGCGATTTACGTGTCATCCGCAATTTTTTTTATTTTGCAAGTGAACCCATCATCGATATCATTAACATAAATTAAGAAGAGCATGAGGCCAAGCACTGATCCTTGAGGTACGCCGCTTCTGACGTCGAGCCTGTTAGATGTAACACCGTTTAGAACTACTCTCTGTTTCCGCTCAGAGAGCCAGTCCACAAGCCAATTGTGAATGTTACCCGAGATATCGTGTGCCAATACTCTGCTGAGCAAACACACACACACACACACACACACACACACACACACACACACACACACACACACACACACACACACACACACACACACACACAGGGATTACGCGAAAGAGAAGAGGAGAAGAGAGAAAGGGAGAACAAAGAGAAAGGAGGAGGAAGAGGATGAGGAGAATCAGTAAAGGAGGAGAAAAGAGAGAAGGAAGGAGAGGAAAGGAAAAGCAGAAAGGAGAAGAAGAAGAAAGAGAAAGAGGGAAGGAGAGAGAAAAAGAAATAAAGAAGGAAAAGGCCTGCAGATCAGGAGAAAAGGAAAAATAGGAGAG
The DNA here is from genome assembly GCF_024679095.1 of Eriocheir sinensis. Taxonomy (NCBI): domain Eukaryota; kingdom Metazoa; phylum Arthropoda; class Malacostraca; order Decapoda; family Varunidae; genus Eriocheir; species Eriocheir sinensis. Next base: position 13,731,171 of record NC_066518.1, read on the forward strand.
GAGAAAATGAAGAAGAGAAAAGAAGGAGCAGGAATAGAGAAAAAAAACTAAGAAGAGCAAAAGATAGAAGGAAGGAAGGAAGAAATGAAGAAAGAAAAATGAAGGAAGAACTAAAGAAAAGCAAGGAAGAAAAAAGTAAGAAAGAAAAGGAAGGAATGAAAGAAAGAAAGAAAGAAAGAATCGCAAAGAGTAAATAAAAGTAAATATATAAACGAAGTCAGAGTGACTGGAAAACAAAACCAGCTAGACACATAACACTCGGAGTGCACACGTCTGCCAAAGGTCGTCCTGAAAATTGGTATGGGCATCAACTGTGATCCTATGCATCATATGGAAGCATTTGTTTCGGAATTTAATGAAATTTTATTTTGGGGGGAAACTTTGACCTTGGGCAAACTTTTCGAGGTTAAGGTTAAGGCCATGCAAATTGCATCATATGGAAGTATTTGTTTCGAAATTTGATGAAATTCTATTTTTTGGGGGAAACTCTGACCTTGGGCGAACTTTTCGAGGTCAAGGTCAAAGGTCAAAGTCAAGGCCATGCAAGGTGCGTCTTTCCATGAGCTAAAATGTGAACCAAGTCTGAAGTCTCTACGATGATGAGAACAGAAGTTATGGCCAATCTGACGTTTTGTGCGACCTTGACCTTTGACCTTCGACATAAAAAAATTAATGAGTTTATTCTGGATGGACACGAAGCTTCCCTGAAAAATCGGTTGAGATATCCGCAAAATTGTGCTGAGGAGACTGTTAACGAACAAGCAAATAAATAAATAAACATACGAGTACTGACCGGACAGAATATATAACCCCCTCCAACTTCGATGGCGGAGGTAAAAATTGGAAACGAAACAAATAGAGAAAAAACATCAGGAGAGAAAAAGAAGAAAAGAAGAAAAACGAGTGAAAGACATCGAGAGAGAGAGAGAGAGAGAGAGAGAGAGAGAGAGAGAGAGAGAGAGAGAGAGAGAGAGAGAGAGAGAGAGAGAGAGAGAGAGAGAGAGAGAGAGAGAGAGAGAGAGAGAGAGAGAGAGAGAGAGAGAGAGAGAGAGAGAGAGAGAGAGATCGTAATTAGGGCGTGGACAGAAATAACAGCTGGGGTCAAAAAGGAAGGAGGAAGAGGAGGAGGAGGAGGAGGAGGAGGAGGAGAAAGATGAAAAGGAAACGAACTGGAGGAAACGGATGGAGAAGGTAGAGAAGGAGGAGGAGGGAAAACGAACAGTAGGAAGAGGAAGAGGAGGGATCAAAAAGAGGAGGAGGAGGAGGAGGAAGGCAAACACGGCACGATTCCTTCAAAAGACATGAAGAATCTTCCTCCCAGAATCAGAACTATGAGAGATATTAGCTAATTTTTCCGAGTATGGGAGGAGGAGGAGGAGGATGAGGAGGGAAGGAGGGAAGGAGGAAAGGGAAGAAATGAGAGCGGTGAAGGAGAGGAATTGAGTGGGGGGAACGAAAGGGAAGGAAAGGAAAGGGAAGGAAGAGGAAAGGAAGGGAAGGGAAGGGAGGAAGAGAGAAGGAGAAGGGAAGGGATTGAGAGAGAGAGAGAGAGAGAGAGAGAGAGAGAGAGAGAGAGAGAGAGAGAGAGAGAGAGAGAGAGAGAGAGAGAGAGAGAGAGAGAGAGAGAGAGAGAGAGAGAGAGAGAGAGAGAGAGAGAGAGAGAGAGAGAGAGAGAGAGAGAGAGAGAGAGAGAGAGAGAGAGAGAGAGAGAGAGAGAGAGAGAGAGAGAGAGAGAGAGAGAGAGAGAGAGAGAGAGAGAGAGAGAGAGAGAGAGAGAGAGAGAGAGAGAGAGAGAGAGAGAGAGAGAGAGAGAGAGAGAGAGAGAGAGAGAGAGAGAGAGAGAGAGAGAGAGAGAGAGAGAGAGAGAGAGAGAGAGAGAGAGAGAGAGAGAGAGAGAGAGAGAGAGAGAGAGAGAGAGAGAGAGAGAGAGAGAGAGAGAGAGAGAGAGAGAGAGAGAGAGAGAGAGAGAGAGAGAGAGAGAGAGAGAGAGAGAGAGAGAGAGAGAGAGAGAGAGAGAGAGAGAGAGAGAGAGAGAGACCTGCGATGAAAAGGAAACGAGGGTGAAAGGGAGGACCCCCCAAAAAACAGGAAAAAGAAAAAAACAGAAAAAGTGTGTTGGCAAAAATGATAAATCCACAAAGAAGAAAAAACTGCTTGAAAAAAAATGGTCATGTGCATAAATTATATATAAAAAAAGATTATTTGACCAAGCGAGGAGGAATAGGAGGAGAAGGAGGAGGAGGAGGAGGAGAAAGAGAAGGAGGAAGAGAAGGAGGAGGAGGAGGAGAAAGAGGAGGAGGAAGAGGAAGAGAAGGAGGAAGAGAAGGAGGAAGAGGAGGAGGAGGAGGAGGAAATTGTGGCTGACTGGATGACTGATTAACTAACTGAAAGGATGAAGGAATGGCTGACTTACTGACTTACTGACCGACTAACTCACTGACTGACTTCCTTCCTTTATTCCTAACTCTATTCCTTATAAACTTCCTTCCTTCCATTCTTTCACCCTACCTACTTCCCTTCCTTCTTTTCTTCACTTTCTTCCTTCCTTCCTTCCTACTTTCCTCGTCTCTCCCTCCTTCTTTCCCTCCGTTCCATCACCCTACCCTCCCTTCCTTCCTCCCTTCTGTCCCTACCTACTTCCCTCCCCTCCTTCCTTTCTACTCTCCTCGTCTCTCCCTCCTTCTTTCCCTCCGTTCCATCATCCTACCCTCCCTTCTATCCTTCCCTCCGGCCTACCTCCCTACCTTCCTTCCCTTCCTGACTGACTGATTGCCCTGACCCCAAACTTCCTAAGCCGCCACTACCAACACGAGTAATATTTATCAACGGGCCAACTCACACCATTCTCCCTCTTCCTCCTCCTCCTCTTTCTCCCCCTCCTCCTCCTCCTCTCATTGTTAAAGCCTGGCATCATACACACGAAGTTTTAATTAAAGCCACGCCAAGAACTGCTCTTCTCAGTAAAGCTTCGAAGGATGGAGAGAAAGAGAGAGAGGGAGGGAGGAGGAGAAGAGCAACAATGAGAGGGCTAAGGAGGAGGAGGAGGAGGTTGAAGAGGATGCAAGAGGATTACAAGGAGGAGGAGGAGGAGGAGGTGGAGAGAGAGAGAGATAGATAAAGGAAAAGAAGGAAAAGAGGATAAGGATGAGATAGAGGAGGAAGAAGAAGAAAACGCAGAATAACAAAGAAGAACAAGAGCAAAAACAACAAGAACAAGATGAAGAAAAGCAAGAACAAAAAGAAATAGAACAATAACAAAAACAACAATAAGAACAAGAAAAAGAAAGAAGAAAAGAAGAAAAGGAAGAAGAGGAAAAGAAGAAGCAGAAGAAGCAAGAATTATAACATGACGAAGAATAACAAGAGCTACAAAAATAAGAGAATGGAGGAGACAATAAATAATGAAGAGGGTGAAGAAGCAGAACAAGAAGAAGAAAAAGGAAAAGTAGAAGAGGAAGAAGAAAAGGACGAAGAGGAAGAGAAAAAAGAGAAGAAGAAGAAGAAGAAGAAGAAGAAGAAGAAGAAGAAGAAGAAGAAGAAGAAGAAGAAGAAGAAGAAGAAGAAGAAGAAGAAGAAGAAGAAGAAGAAGAAGAAGAAGAAGAAGAAGAAGAAGAAGAAGAAGAAGAAGAAGAAGAAGAAGAAGAAGAAGAAGAAGAAGAAGAAGAAGAAGAAGAAGAAGAAGAAGAAGAAGAAGAAGAAGAAGAAGAAGAAGAAGAAGAAGAAGAAGAAGAAGAAGAAGAAGAAGAAGAAGAAGAAGAAGAAGAAGAAGAAGAAGAAGAAGAAGAAGAAGAAGAAGAAGAAGAAGAAGAAGAAGAAGAAGAAGAAGAAGAAGAAGAAGAAGAAGAAGAAGAAGAAGAAGAAGAAGAAGAAGAAGAAGAAGAAGAAGAAGAAGAAGAAGAAGAAGAAGAAGAAGAAGAAGAAGAAGAAGAAGAAGAAGAAGAAGAAGAAGAAGAAGAAGAAGAAGAAGAAGAAGAAGAAGAAGAAGAAGAAGAAGAAGAAGAAGAAGAAGAAGAAGAAGAAGAAGAAGAAGAAGAAGAAGAAGAAGAAGAAGAAGAAGAAGAAGAAGAAGAAGAAGAAGAAGAAGAAGAAGAAGAAGAAGAAGAAGAAGAAGAAGAAGAAGAAGAAGAAGAAGAAGAAGAAGAAGAAGAAGAAGAAGAAGAAGAAGAAGAAGAAGAAGAAGAAGAAGAAGAAGAAGAAGAAGAAGAAGAAGAAGAAGAAGAAGAAGAAGAAGAAGAAGAAGAAGAAGAAGAAGAAGAAGAAGAAGAAGAAGAAGAAGAAGAAGAAGAAGAAGAAGAAGAAGAAGAAGAAGAAGAAGAAGAAGAAGAAGAAGAAGAAGAAGAAGAAGAAGAAGAAGAAGAAGAAGAAGAAGAAGAAGAAGAAGAAGAAGAAGAAGAAGAAGAAGAAGAAGAAGAAGAAGAAGAAGAAGAAGAAGAAGAAGAAGAAGAAGAAGAAGAAGAAGAAGAAGAAGAAGAAGAAGAAGAAGAAGAAGAAGAAGAAGAAGAAGAAGAAGAAGAAGAAGAAGAAGAAGGAAGAAGAAGAAGAAGAAGAAGAAGAAGAAGAAGAAGAAGAAGAAGAAGAAGAAGAAGAAGAAGAAGAAGAAGAAGAAGAAGAAGAAGAAGAAGAAGAAGAAGAAGAAGAAGAAGAAGAAGAAGAAGAAGAAGAAGAAGAAGAAGAAGAAGAAGAAGAAGAAGAAGAAGAAGAAGAAGAAGAATAAAGAAGAAGAAGAAGAAGAAGAAGAAGAAGAAGAAGAAGAAGAAGAAGAAGAAGAAGAAGAAGAAGAAGAAGAAGAAGAAGAAGAAGAAGAAGAAGAAGAAGAAGAAGAAGAAGAAGAAGAAGAAGAAGAAGAAGAAGAAGAAGAAGAAGAAGAAGAAGAAGAAGAAGAAGAAGAAGAAGAAGAAGAAGAAGAAGAAGAAGAAGAAGAAGAAGAAGAAGAAGAAGAAGAAGAAGAAGAAGAAGAAGAAGAAGAAGAAGAAGAAGAAGAAGAAGAAGAAGAAGAAGAAGAAGAAGAAGAAGAAGAAGAAGAAGAAGAAGAAGAAGAAGAAGAAGAAGAAGAAGAAGAAGAAGAAGAAGAAGAAGAAGAAGAAGAAGAAGAAGAAGAAGAAGAAGAAGAAGAAGAAGAAGAAGAAGAAGAAGAAGAAGAAGAAGAAGAAGAAGAAGAAGAAGAAGAAGAAGAAGAAGAAGAAGAAGAAGAAGAAGAAGAAGAAGAAGAAGAAGAAGAAGAAGAAGAAGAAGAAGAAGAAGAAGAAGAAGAAGAAGAAGAAGAAGAAGAAGAAGAAGAAGAAGAAGAAGAAGAAGAATAAAGAAGAAGAAGAAGAAGAAGAAGAAGAAGAAGAAGAAGAAGAAGAAGAAGAAGAAGAAGAAGAAGAAGAAGAAGAAGAAGAAGAAGAAGAAGAAGAAGAAGAAGAAGAAGAAGAAGAAGAAGAAGAAGAAGAAGAAGAAGAAGAAGAAGAAGAAGAAGAAGAAGAAGAAGAAGAAGAAGAAGAAGAAGAAGAAGAAGAAGAAGAAGAAGAAGAAGAAGAAGAAGAAGAAGAAGAAGAAGAAGAAGAAGAAGAAGAAGAAGAAGAAGAAGAAGAAGAAGAAGAAGAAGAAGAAGAAGAAGAAGAAGAAGAAGAAGAAGAAGAAGAAGAAGAAGAAGAAGAAGAAGAAGAAGAAGAAGAAGAAGAAGAAGAAGAAGAAGAAGAAGAAGAAGAAGAAGAAGAAGAAGAAGAAGAAGAAGAAGAAGAAGAAGAAGAAGAAGAAGAAGAAGAAGAAGAAGAAGAAGAAGAAGAAGAAGAAGAAGAAGAAGAAGAAGAAGAAGAAGAAGAAGAAGAAGAAGAAGAAGAAGAAGAAGAAGAAGAAGAAGAAGAAGAAGAAGAAGAAGAAGAAGAAGAAGAAGAAGAAGAAGAAGAAGAAGAAAATAAATTCTAGAAAGGTCAAATTGGCGAACACTTTCCATTGCGGTCAAACTAATTTACATAGATTTACATAGATCTACATAGACGTTCAGGAAGCGATCAAAACCCTTTATCTCTAGCCCGGAAGGAAGGAAGGAAGATAGAGAGAGAGAGAGAGAGAGAGAGAGAGAGAGAGAGAGAGAGAGAGAGAGAGAGAGAGAGAGAGAGAGAGAGAGAGTAACTTGCTTGCTCTACATAGACGGTGATAATAGTGGTGATCTCTCTCTCTCTCTCTCTCTCTCTCTCTCTCTCTCTCTCTCTCTCTCTCTCTCTCTCTCTCTTTCTTTGTGCATTACCAGGAAGATGAAGTAGAAAAAATAGGAGACAGAGGAGGCGAAGGATGAAAAGGAGAAGAGAGAAGAGGAGGAGGAGGAGGAGGAGGAGGAGGAGGAGGAGGAGGAAGAGAACCCAGAACTACGAACCAGCCAGTCAATCAACACAACAAACTTAGAATGCAAAAAAAAAAAAAAAAACAGTAAACAAAGCCCAAAATACACGAAGACTCAACCATAAAAAGAAAAAAAATACAACAACGAACGCCAGAGAAAGAAAAAATCACTCACTAATGAACGCACCATCACAAGCAAGCATTCAAACATAACATTCACCGATTATTTGCCATTTCCCTTTTATTTCTCAGGCTCTCTTATTTATTTTGCCCCGACGTTGCATAGGCGGACTGGAGGAGGAAGGAGAAACTTATATAGTGACCAGGCTTATTATTGCAGCTTCATTGGCGAGAGATTATACTGGAAACAGGAGCGTAAAAGTGTACTACAGCGAATGGACATGATAATTGGACGTAGCTTGATATATAAGAGAGGGTTCCTTAGGTTAAAGAGACGAGAAAGGATGGAAGAAAGGAAGGAAGGAAGGAGGGAAGGAAGAAAGGAAGGAAGGAAGGAAGGAAGGAAAAAAAGAAAATAATGCGAGAGAGAAAGAGAGAGAGAGAGAGAGAGAGAGAGAGAGAGAGAGAGAGAGAGAGAGAGAGAGAGAGAGAGAGAGAGAGAGAGAGAGAGAGAGAGAGAGAGAGAGAGAGAGAGAGAGAGAGAGAGAGAGAGAGAGAGAGAGAGAGAGAGAGAGAGAGAGAGAGAGAGAGAGAGAGAGAGGAGGTGGAGTCTTTGATTAAATTTAAATAGATCGGGACAAATTAAGAGGGTGAACCAATATGTGCAAATGGAATACGTAGAGAGGAGGAACACGAGAGAAAGAAAGAGAGGAGAGAAAAAGGAGAGAAGAAGAGAAAACGGGGAAGAGAATCTGAGAGAGGGGGAAACGAAGGTAAAATTGAGAAAGAATAAGAGCAGGAGAAAATAAATAGAGGCGCGAACGATGCCAAGAGGGAAGAGAAAAAAATATAGAGAAAAATCTTATCGAAAATTACAAGACTCGGAAAAAAAAATGGAAGCTTAGAGTACGAAATAAAGGGAGGGAAATAAATAAAAGGAGGAAATATAGAAAGGTGAAAAAATAAAAACAGGGCAAAGGGAAAAAAAGGTAAGAAGGTAGAAGAAAGAAAGAAGAAAATACAGAATACGAAACAAAGGACGAAAAAATTAAGAGTAAGGAATAAGAAGAGAAAAATAAAGGAAGAAGGTGAAGAAGACGAGGGAATAAAGATGCAGGAACAGGAAAGAAAGAAAAAAGGTAGAAGGAAGGAAGAAGAAAATAAGGAAAGGGGAAGAAATATGAGAGGAATCAGAGAAAAAGAATAAATAAAAGTGAGACCAAAAGAAAGAAAGAAAGAGGAAGA
>NC_066518.1:13746356-13751356 GCF_024679095.1 Eriocheir sinensis
CAGGGTAGAGAGTTCCAAACATTAACGACTCGATTGAAGAAGTGTTTGGCTTCGTTCGACGATAATTTTTTACCACTTATCTTGAAATTGTGATTTCTTCTTGTTCTATTTGATCGATCAATTGTAAAGTAATCTTCCGCATTAATATCACTGAATCCTTTAAATATTTTAAACACCTCTATTAGATCGCCTTGCATTCTTCGTTTTGATAGGCTGAATAAATTTACTTCTTTAAGCCTTTGTTCATAAGATAAATTTCTCAATCTAGGAATCATTTTTGCTATTCTCTGTTGAACCCGCTCTAACTTTTCTACGTCATTTCTGTAATAGGGAGACCAAAACTGTACACAGTACTCTAGATGGGGTCGAACCAGCGAGTTATACAGTTTTAATATTACTTTTTTCGATTTATTATTAAAGACTCGTCTGATGAAGCCAACCAATTTGCTTGCGGTTTTAACTACCTCTGAACAATGCTGACTGGGCTTTAAATCGCTTGATATAGTGATTCAAAGATCCTTTTCTTTACTTACTGCAGAAAGTTGTTGGCCATTCATTACGTACTGAACACGATTGTTATTGTTTCCGATATGTAACACTTTACATTTGTCAATGTTAAACTTCATTCGCCATTGATTGGCCCAACGTGCAAGTCGATCTAGATCTGATTGTAAAGCTTCTTCGTCAAGTGTCGTAGTTACCCTACTAGCGATTTACGTGTCGTCCGCAAATCTTTATATTTTGCAAGTGAGCCCATCATCGATATCATTAACATAAATTAAGAAGAGCATGGGACCAAGCACTGGTCCTTGAGGTACGCCGCTTCTGACATCAAGACAGTTAGATGAAAAATCGTTTAGAACTACGCTCTGTTTCCGCTCAGAGAGCCAGTCCGCAAGCCAATTGTGAATGTTATCCGAGATACCGTGCGCCAATAGTTTGCTGAGCAATCGTTTGTGGGGGACGTTATCAAATGCCTTTTGAAATCCAGATATATGATATCTACTGATCTGGTTTCATCGAACACCTCAAAAATGTAATGAAAAAAAAAAAAGGAGCAGGAGGAGAAGGAGGAGAAGGAGGAACAAGAAGAGGAAGATGAGGAGAACGAGGAGGAGGAGGAGGAGCAAGACGAAGAGGGATAGAGGAAGAGAAGGAGAAGGAGAGAGGGAGAGGGAGAGTGGGAGGAAGAAAGGGAGGAAAGGAGAGAAAGGGGAGGGAAAGATGAAGGAAAAAAGGAAGAAGTTGAAAAAAAGAAAACAAAAAAAAGAAGGAAGACGAAAAAGCAGAAAATGTAAAGAAAGACCGAGAACAAGAAGGAAAGGAACAATAACAATAACAACAACAACGAAAACAATAGAAAAAAAAGTGGCATTCCATAGAGTTATTGGCGTGGGGAGACATGCAGCAGGTGGTGGTGGTGGTGGTGGTGGTGGTGTAGGGAACGTCAGGGGGAAGGGGGGGAGGGGGGACTAAGGTGACTCTGTACCCTGATTTCAACTCCCTAAATGTCGATAAGGGCTTACAGGAGGAGGAGGAGGAGAAGGAGAAGGAGGAGGAGGAGGAGGAGGAGGAGGAGGGACGGGAGGAAAGGTCAAGAGGAAAGAAAAAAGCCGTAAGAATTAATGAAGAAAGATTAAAGGAAAGAAGGAAGGGTAGAAGAGAGGAAGAGAAGAGAAGGGAAGAAGGGAAAAGGAAGAAGGGAGAAAGGAAAGAAAGAAGGGAGGAGGAAAGGAAAATGATAAAGGGAAGGAGGAGAACGGCAAGGAAGAGAGAACGAAATAAATGAAGAGAGAAAGAAAGAAGTAAAAAGCTTAAGAGAAAGTTAGAAGTAAGGAGAACATTAAAGAAGACAGAATGGGAAGAAGGAAGGAAGAGAGAAAGAAAGAAAGTAAGCAAGCAAACAAGAAAGAACGGAAGAAAGAAGCAAGAAAGGAATAAAAAGAGGAAGAAGGGTAGCAAAGTAACGAGGGTAGGAAGGAAGGAAGGAAGAAAGTAAACAAGCAAACAAGAACGAAAGGAAGGAAGGAAGCAAGGAAGGAATAAAAAAGGAAGGAAGATAGCACAGTAACGAGAGGAGGAAGAAGAAAAAGAGGAGGAAGAGGAACAAGAGGAGGAGGAGGAGGAGGAGGAGGCAGGTCAGGTATGGGAAAATCACCTGTCGACCGTTCCTCCAATCAGAAAGTGATGAGTTACCTGCCTTTAGCGTGTCCTGGTAAAGAGAAGGAGGGAGGGAGACAGGGAGGGAGGGATAGAAGCAAGGAAAGGAATTTGCTGGGAGAGGAGTTGAAAAGGAAGGAGAGGATGGGGAGAGGGAAATAACAGGGAGGAGAGGAAAGAAGGAGGGAGAAGGGAGGGAATGGAGGAGAGAAAGGAGGGAGGGATAAAAGAGATAGAAGAAATGTGGTGGGAGAGGAGTAGAAAATGAAGGAGGAAAGGAAAGGAAAATGAGGGAGAGAAGGAGAGGAAAGAAAGAAGGAGGAAAAAGGAGGGAGAGGAGGAAAAGACGGGATAAAGGCATGCGGAGGGAGAGGAATGGAGAGGGAAGAAGAAGAAACGGAGGGAGGGATGTACGAAAGGAAGGGAAAGGAGAAGGAAGGAAAGGGAAGATAAGAGATAAAGAGAAGGAAGGAAAGGGAAGATAAGAGATAAGGAGAAGGAAGGAAGAGGCAGAAAGAGGAGGAAAGAGGAAGGGAGGGAGGAATGAGTGAGGAAAGGAGAGGAAATGGAGGAAGGATTAAGGAATGGAAGAGAAGAGGATGAGAGGGAGGGATTAAAGAAATAAAGAAGATGAGAAAAAAGATAAAGAAAGGAAAGGAAAAGGAGAAGAGGGGGAGAGAAAGAGAAGAGGGAAGGATAGCTGAGGAAGGGGACAAGAGGGAAACGGAAAAGAAGTGGAGAAGAAGAGAAAGAGGAGAGGAGAAAAGAGGAGGGAGGAGGGAGGGAAGGGATGGGGAGGGAAGGGAAGGGAAGGGAAAAAACGGGTTAAAAGTGAGGAAAATGAAAATAATATGTGAGAAAAAAGGGAAGGAAAATAAAAGAATACGGGGAGAAGGGAAGGGAAGGGGAAGAGGTGGGAAGGGAAGGGGAAGAAAGGGAAGGAAAGGGAAGAGGAAGGAGTAACTATAAGTGGAGAGGAGAGAGAGGGGAACGGAAAAGGAGTGAAGAGGGAAACACAAAGCAACACAAAGGAAGAACAAACAACAGCAGACCTGCTGGTCCTTACGAGGCTGTTTGTGACAAGCTACACTAACTATCTAATCAAAGGTGGAAGATGAAAGACAGCAAAGGCGAAGGCTCCTCCCCACCCCCCCACCCCTCCAGCCAAAGCTGGCAGGAAAGGAAAAAGAACCATGCAGCATGGAAAAACTGCATGGAATTTGCGTAGGAAAGAGGAAAGAACTACCATTACTGCTACCACTAACCGGGCGATAAAAACGGACAAGGACACCAGTATTCGAAAGAACTTAACGTTATTACGACAATGAGTAATATCTTAATTGCTGGTTGGATTAAAAATACTTGTCTAATCTATTCTTGAAGGCCGTAACTGTTGCACTATCAACGACATCACAGGGTAGAGAGTTCCAAACATTAACAACTCGATTGAAGAAGAAGTGTTTAGCTTTGTGCGACGAGAATCTTTTACCACTTATCTTCAAATTGTGATTTCTTCTTGTTCTATTTGATCGATCAATTGTAAAGTAATCTTCCGCATTAATATCACTGAATCCTTTAAATATTTTAAACACTTCTATTAGATCGCCTCGCATTCTTCTATTTGATCGCCTCGCATTCTTCGTTTTGACAGGCTGAATAAATTTACTTCTTTAAGCCTTTGTTCATATGATAAATTTCTCAACCTAGGAATCATCTGTTACTCTTCGTTGAACCCGTTCCAACTTTTCAATGTCTTTTCTGTAGTAGGGAGACCAAAACTGTACACAGTACTCTAGACGGGGTCGAACCAACGAATTATACAGTTTTAATATTACTTTTTCCGATTTATTATTAAAGACTCGTCCGATGAAGCCAACCAATTTGTTTGCAGTTTTAACTACTACTGAACAATGCTGACGGGCTTTAAATCGCTTGATATAGTGATTCCAAGATCCTTTTCTTTACTTACTGCAGAAAGTTGTTTGCCATTCATTACGTACCGAACGCGATTGTTATTTTTTCCGATGTGCAACACTTTACAGGGAAAGGAAGAGGAAGGGGAGAAGGAGAAAAGAGGAGGAAGGAAGGGAGAAGGAAGGGGAACGGAAAAGGAGTGACGAGGGAAAGGAAGAGGAATAGGAGAAGGAGAAAAGAGGAAGAAGGGAGGGAGAAGGAAGGGAAACGGAAAAAGAGTGGAGAGGGAAAGGAAGAGGAATAGGAGAAGGAGAAAAGAGGAAGGAAGGAAGGGGGGAGGTGGAGGGAGACTTGGAGGGTCGGGAAAAAATTAGGGAAGGTCGATTGAACCACAAACTGCCCTAAGAGCAACGTAAACTGGTCCTTAAGGAGGAAACTGTGTGGCAGCTGATGATGGCAAGGGAAGGGAGGGAAGAGGAGGGAAGGGAAGGGGAAGGAAGGGAAGGGAAAGGAAGGGAAGGGGAAAGAAGGGAAGGGAAGGGGAAGGAAGGGTAGGAAAGGGAAGGGAAGGGAAGGGAAGGGATGAGAAGGGGAAGGAAGGGATGAGAAAGGAAGGAAAGGGAAGGGATGGGAGGGCAAGGATAAAGAAAGGAATGGGAAGAGAAGGGAAGAGAAGGGAAAGGAAAAGAAGGGAGGGGAAGGGAAGGAAAGGGAAAAGAAGGAAAGGGAAGGGAAGAGAAGGGTAAGGAAAGGAAGGGAAGGTTAGCGAAGGGAAGAAAAGGGAAGGGAAGGGAAGAGAAGAGGAGTTGGAAAAAAAGGCTATTGGAGGAAGTGAAGGAGTGGGGGAGAGGGGGGGAGGAGGAAAGACAAAGAAAAGGAGAAGGAGGAGGTGGGGGAGGAGGAGGTGGAGGAGGAGGAGGAGGAGA
>NC_066518.1:13753856-13988856 GCF_024679095.1 Eriocheir sinensis
CTAGAGAGTGTGCTAAGCTCTGAGGACGCTGTCAGGAGACATCTGAGGGGCGTCAACACCAGGAAGGCGCCAGGCCCTGACAGCGTCAGTCCATACTTACTGCGGCGATGCTCCGATGAGCTCACCAGCCCCCTCGCCCAGATCTTCCGGCGATGCCTGCAGAGCGGGGTGTGGCCTGCACAGTGGAAGGAGGCCAGAGTCACACCCGTACACAAGAAAAAATCCAGGTCCGAGCCAGGCAATTACAGGCCAATATCACTCCTCCCAATCATCAGCAAGATATTTGAAAGGATCATCGGGGAGCAATAATCATCCTTCCTCGAGGAAAACCACCTGCAGTCACCGAAGCAGTTTGGTTTTCGGAAGGGCCGCTCTACATCAGACCTCCTCCTTCTCCTCTCAAAGTCCTGGCATGACGCCCTTGATGACGGCCACCCCTCTCTCGTGATTGCCCTGGATATAGCTGGCGCGTTCGACTCCGTTTGGCACCGCGGTCTGACGGCGAAGCTACAGCAACTAGGTATCACGGGGGACCTGCTGCGCCTGCTCTCAAACAACCTGTTAGGCAGGAGCCTCCGCGTAGCAGTCAACGGAAGCACCTCGACCAGCTTCCCGGTGGAGGCCTCCGTTCCACAGGGGTCCGTCCTTGGACCTATTCTGTGGAACATATACTTTAACGACCTCCTGCAAACCATCCCGGCAGCAAGCGCCTACGCCGACGACTGCACCCTCTCCAGAACATACAAGAGGGAGGAAGCCCAGGACGTGATAGAGTCCGTCAACAGACAGTTGGCAGACATAATGGCCTGGGGAAAGAGGTGGCAAGTCAGGTTTGCCCCTCACAAAACCCAGGCCATGGTAATATCACGTTCTCGGGAGGACGCGAGGCAACTCCACGGCAGATTGAGATTCGGGAACGACACCATCCCTCTGCAGGCCAGCGTCGACATCCTGGGCGTGGAGGTGGACTCCCAGGTGCGGTTCGACCGTCACCTTGAAAGGGTGGCGCACAAAGCCTCCCAGAAGGTGAACCTCCTGCGCCGCATGAAGAACCTCCTCGATGCTGAGGGCCTGAACACCCTCTATAAGGCACAAGTCCGTCCAGTGATGGAGTATGCACCGCTCACCTGGATGGCCAGCGCCCGCTGCCACCTCAACCTGCTAGACAAGGTGCAGAGGAGGGCTGAACGCCTCATCAACGGCACCCAGCACCACCGACCGAGCCAGTGGGAGACACAGCGACAACAACATCGACAACAACAACAACAACAACACCCACACGAGGGACGGGCAAGACCAGCCACGAACCAGCTTGGAGCCTGGAGCACCGTCGCCGCGTCGCTGCCCTGACGGTGCTACACAAGGCACAAGTGGGCCTAGTGCCCCACCTGACGGAACTGAGGGCTACCTGGAGGAGGTCTGAGCGTAGCACGAGAACGGTGCTGAGCAACGCCTCCCTCCTGGAAGTGCCAATGGCCCGCTCCAGCACCCACCAACGTGCCTTCTCCATCGCAGCGGTGGTGTGGTGGAACAACCTCACTGCTGATGTGGATGTGACACAACTGTCCACTCAGCAGATGAAGGTTGCGTCCCACAGGTGGCTACTCCTACACCCACCGTAAACATGTATATAATTGTATAATATAATCGGCAGAAGCTTTTAAATAGCTTCCCAAAGGTCGAGGGAAACTTTAGCATAGAAAAATAATACTGCCATGTACTAATGTACTGAACATGTTTAAATAAAAAAAATAAAAAAGAGAGAGAGAGAGAGAGAGAGAGAGAGAGAGAGAGAGAGAGAGAGAGAGAGAGAGAGAGAGAGAGAGAGAGAGAGAGAAAAATTATAATGACCCTTCTAATGGTCCTCTTCCTAATCGTTTAATCCCTTCATCATCGTCATCACACACACACACACACACACACACACACACACACACACACACACACACACACACACACACACACACACGTAGGAATAAAGTTTTACGGATTTGACCTCTCTTCTCTCCATCTATTTATCTTTCTATCTATCTATCTATCTATGTACAAAAGTCAGAAGGGAGAAGAAAGAGGAAAGACAAGGGAGAGAAAGAGGAAATAGATCAGCTTTCCTCTATCTATCTATCTATCTATCTATCTCTACTGTTCAACATTCACCGTGATAAAAGTTTGGGTATTGGAACTTTTATTTTTCACACTTTTTAATATTACTTTTAAAATAATATTCTTCATTTTGGCTCCCTTCGTCCTCCTTCTCCTCTTCCTTTTCTCTGGTTATTTTCCTCTTCCTGCAATCCGCTTACTCCTCTTTACCTCTTCCACCTTTCCTCATATTTTTTCCTTCTTCAAGTATCACTATTTTTTTTCATAACTTTCTATTCCTTTATTTTCTTCTCCTTTTCTTTTATTCGTGTTTTTTTTTCTATTCTGTTATCTTTATTTTTTCTTCTTTTTTCTTCCTTTTTTGTTTCTCTGTTCTTGTTATTCCCTTTCTTTGTCTGTTTGTTTCTGTTTAAGCTCTTCTTTCTTGTTGACTTCTTCTTCTTCTGCTCCTTTTCTTCCCTTTTTTCTTCTCCGCCTCTTTCACTTCTTCCTTTTTTTCTACTCTTCCTCCTCCTCCTCTTCCTCCTGCCCCTTTCCATTATAATTCTCCTGTGTCCTTTTGTTCCCCTTCCTCCTAATCCTCCTCCTCCCTATTCTTCTTCATCTTTTCCTCCCCCTCCTCCTCCTCCTCCTTCTATTTCTCTTTTTCTATTTCTTTATTGTTTCTTTCCCTCTTCCTCATTCGCTAGGATTAATTTGTGTTGCGACGAGAGAGAGAGAGAGAGAGAGAGAGAGAGAGAGAGAGAGAGAGAGAGAGAGAGAGAGAGAGAGAGGATCAAAAGGTGTTTCCACGAGTCATTATCACCTGTTTCAGTTTCTCCTTCTAAGTTTAGTAATTGAGGGATTTTCGTCTCTCTCTCTCTCTCTATATATATATATATATATATATATATATATATATATATATATATATATATATATACCTCTCTTTTTCTATTATCTTTTTTTCTCTATCTTTGACCTCTTTTTCTCTCTCTCCTTCCTTTATTTTCTTTGTTCTATGTCCCCCTAGTTTATATTTTTTTCTCTATATCCTTTTAATTTTCCTACTCAATTAATATTTTTCCTTCTCTTCACTTTTTCTCTCATTTTTTTTCATTTTTACGTTCTTATATCCTTTTATCCTGTTTTTGATTCTTCCCCTCTCTTTATTTTTTTCTCCCTCTTCCATCTTTTTTTCTCATTTTTCTCTCCATTTCTTTATATCCTATCTCTTCCTCTTTATGCCTTTTTAGTGAAATACCTTTCATCCATTTATAAATCTCGATCAAAACTTCACGCACTATTCGCCTTTTTAGAGAATGCAAGTTTGATAGTGCAAGTCTTTCCTCATATGGGAAACATTTTAGTCATCCTCCTCTGTACCGATTCTAACATTTTGATGTCGATTCTAAGGTGACAAGAACTGAACCGCATAATCAAGATGGGGTCTAACTAACGCCAAATATTGCTTGAGGATGACTTCGGCGCTTCTATTGCTTACACTCCTATTTACCTCAATCAATCAATCTATCTATCTATCTATCTTTCATCACTTTTACTCTATTTACAATATCACAACCCTTTCCAATACTTCACTACCACCACCACCATCACCATCACTACTCTGTCACACTGCCTGCTGCCATTATGAACCCAATTAACACGAGTCCTCCTCCATCCCTTCTGTCTATTATATAAACACTCGTCAAAAACCTTAATGAGAGCAAACATCTCCTTAGTTCACTCACCCTCGCCTCATCTCAGCTCCCTTCCCTCATCTTCTTCGCCAGTGACCAAGAAAAAGATTATTAACCTTATCATCTCCGTCCCTCCTCCACCTCCTCCTCCTTCTCCTTTTCCGCCTGCTCTTCCTTCTTCATCATCTTCTCTAATCCATCTTTCCTTCTTATATATTTACTATCTTTCCCTCTTCTCGTCCCTTTATTTTTCTCCTCCCCTTCCCCTTCTCCCTCATTACTTATACTTTCCTCTCTCTCTCTCTCTCTCTCTCTCTCTCTCTCCACCTTTTTCCTTCTCCTCCTCCTCTTATAATTCGTTTCATCCCCCATTACTTATATAATTTACTCTCTCTCTCTCTCTCTCATAATTTTCTTTCTCATCCTCCTCTTCCTCCTCTTCCTTCTCCTCTTCGTTCTTTTCTTCCTCTTCATATTCTCTTTCATCATATATAGTCTCTACTTTCTCCTCATGCTTCATTTTTTTTCTTTCTCCTCGTCCTCGTCCTCGTCCTCCTCCTCCTTCTCCTCCTCCTATTCCGTCTCCTCCTTCCCTGACAATGCTTCAATTGGTCGAGTTAACTCCTGCATTGAATCGCCCTCCACTCTCTTATTATTTTTCCCCCTCTTTAACCTTATTATATCGAGCCCTCTTTCTCCTCTTTGCTTCATCCCTATTCTGGTCGTCTTTCCTCTCCTTTTCCTCCTTCTTTACTTTTCCTTCCGTCTTTCTTTCCTTTTCCCTTCCTTTCTTTTCTCCTTTTCCTACAATCTTACAAGCCCAGACTTAGCTACAACCTACATCAACCTACCTTCCTTCCTCTAAATGATGTTATGTGCTGCTCAAACCTATGGCATTATCAGCCTTTAATGACTCTTTCTTATATCTCATCCCCTCCAGCTCCATTACACACACCTGTCTCCTTCTCCTACACTCCTGAAAGCCTCAATCTATTTCCTCCTTCCTTCCCGTAAAAAGAAATTATAAGCTATTGGAACCTATAGGATCGTCATTCTTATGTTGATGCCACCTTTCCTTACACTCCTTCCCCTTAGACATCATGATACACACCTTCAGTTTCCTCATTCTTTTTTACACTCCTAGCTCCTCCTTTCTTCCCTCAAAATAACTAATATGCTACTCAAACCCATACTATAATGCATAATGCTCAATACACAGATAGATATTTATTGACCATAACTTACAATAAAACGTATCAATCTCTATTTTACAAAATGGTCCAAAAACTAGCATTTCTTTAAAACTCAGAATGAAAATATACACTAAACAAAAGCGCAGAATACGTACAAGGTAATAAGAACACTTAGCACCACAAAACATACAGCACAGAAAGCGAATAAAACACACAAGAAACACGTTAAAAAAAACTAAAACACTTGAAATCTATAAAGCACCCACGGCACATAACACGCGTCTAACCTAACCTTACCTTTCCAAACAAAGCTTCTTACAAACCTCGTCTGACTTACTCCTATGCACCTCTCTCCCCTACCACCTAAACTCAAACAAGTATCGGTCTTTTACATATATCTAGCTACACCTCTACCACTCAGCCACCACCATCACCACCTACAAAGTCTTTCAATCAACATTCCTTACCTGCGCCGCCACCATGCCGCTCCGTAGCTGCGCCCCGAAGTCCGTTGTCCCGTTGAGGCGCTTGGCTGTCGACGGCACTGTGTTGTGAAGCCTCCACGCCACCTTGCTGTGTCTGGGAGGGCGAGAGACGAGGCGGGATGTAGTGTTGTAGTGAAGAGAGAGGGAGAGAGAGAGGGGGAGGGAGGTAGGGACAAAGGGCAGCAGGAAGGGTTCGTTGGATTGAAGGAGAAAGTAGATGGGAGATAGGAAGGAAATTAAGGACTGTGTCTGGGAGGGCGAGAGACGAGGTGGGATGTAGTGTTGTAGTAAGGAGAGAGGGAGAGAGAGAGAGGGGGAGAGAGGTAGGGACAAAGGGCAGCAGGAAGGGTTCGTTGGATTGAAGGAGAAAGTAGAAGGAAGATGGGAAGGAAATTGAGGTGAGAGAAAGGCGAGAAGCTAAGGGAGGGAGGGATGGTAAGGAAGGGAGGGAAAGGGGCGATCAGGAAAGGTTTGAGGCTTTGAAAGAGGGAAGTAGAAGGAACACAGAAAGGAAATTAAGGAGTGAGAGAAAGGGGAGGAAGACAAGGGAGAGGGAGGGAGAAGGGAAAGAGGGGGAGGAAAGAGGGAAGCAGGAAACGTTGGATGGAAGGAGGAAGTAAGAGAAAGATAGGGAAATTAAAGAGTGAGAGAGAATGGGACGATGAGAAAGGAGAAGAAGGACGGGAAGGAGAGGGAAAGAAAGGGAGAAAAAGAGGGAATCAGGAAGGGTTGAATGGTTTGAAAGGGGGAAGTAAAGGAAAAGAGAAAGGAAATCAAGAAGGGAGAGAGGGAAAGAGGTAGAGAAGGAGACGGGAGAGAGAAACAGAGAGAGAGAGAGAGGGAAAAGGGGGGGGAGGGTAAGGAAGAAGGAGAGCAGAAAGGGTTGGATGGTTGAGAAGAGGAAGTGAGAGGAAAATAGGAAGGAAATTAAACAGTGAGAGTGAGACGGAAATGGAAGAAGGGAAGAAGGGACAGGAAATGTGGTAGATAGATAGACACAGCTAACTAGATAGATAGATAGATAGATAGATAGATATAGATAGATACACACTTAAAAACATAGATAACCAGAGAGATAGCAAGAAAAACAGAACAAGATGGTAAATAAAAATAAAATGATAAGTACAAAACGTTTACAGATGAACACAGGCAAATTTAAACGTGCAAAATGACAAATAAGACAACAGACAGACAGACAGACAGAGAAGAGAAGGGTGAAACTCAGAAATCGAGGGAGAAAAAAGCCACAGAAGGGAAAGTTGGGAGGTGAAAGAAAAGGAAATAAAAATTGTGTGAAAGATGAAAAGTTAAATCTCGCAGTATTGATAACTCAGAGTGAAGAAAATATAATTAATAATCTCTCTCTCTCTCTCTCTCTCTCTCTCTCTCTCTCTCTCTCTCTCTCTCAATATCTACATCTCTACCGTACTAGTTCTCTCTCTATATATATTTCTTCTTCTTCTGAAACACCTAACCTTTTTTTCTCTCTCCTATCTCTCCTTCTCCTCCCTCCTCCCCTCCTCCACTTTTTCTCCTCCTCCCATCCTGCCAATTTCTCTTCAATGGCCTTGTCCCTCCGTCCCTACATCGCTATTATCTCTCTCCCTTCTTGCCCTTCCTCCATCTCTCCTTTCATCTGTATCTTTCTCTCCGTATCTCTCTTATTTATCTTCGTTTCCGTTGCGATCGCTTGGTGCGTGTGTGCGTGTGTGTGTGTGTGTGTGTGTGTGTGTGTGTGTGTGTGTGTGTGTGTGTGTGTACCCTTCCCCCCTTCCATATTTATCATAGTTTTTTCTGACCATCCTATTTCCATAGTATGCCATTCCTACGTCTCTCTCTCTCTCTCTCTCTCTCTCTCTCTCTCTCTCTCTCTCTCTCTCTCTCTCTCTCTCTCTCTCTCTCTCTCTCTCTCTCTCTCTCTCTCTCTCCTCATTCTTTCTCTCTTGTCTCTCTATCTCTCAATTTATCTACATATCTACCTGTGTCTCATCACACACACACACACACACACACACACACACACACACACACACACACACACGTACCCGTCCACTAGAGGAGAGCTGTTGAGAAGTCTTCGTGCAGCCTCCAGCCTCTCGCGGTGGGGGGCGGCGGCGGCCACTCTCACGGGCTGGGGGCTGCTACTCCTGTCGCTGCTGGCCGACCCCCGCACCCTCACGCTCACGTTGGCCGCCCCCCGCACAGGCTGGCCGCTGACCCGGAGAGGCAACGCGGATACGACCATCGCTGCCATCGCCGCCACTGCCACCCCTGCCACGAGAGGAAAACAACTGAGAGCCACTGAAAAGGTTATTGTAAGAGAGAGTCCCAGGTTGAAAGAATGGAATATAGCTTTGTTTTGGGAATGAGTCGTCACTGCTATCCGTGCCAAGAGAGAAAAATAGACGACAGCCACTGGAAAAGTAACTATAGAAGCTAGGAATCCAGTTTAAGTGAATGGACTATAGCTTTGTTTTGAGTATGAGTATTTAGAACGTAATGTAACAAGAACCTAGACAAAACAATGACTTCTTCAGTAACGATAGATTCTCTCTCTCTCTCTCTCTCTCTCTCTCTCTCTCTCTCTCTCTCTCTCTCTCTCTCTCTCTCTCTCTCTCTCTCTCTCTCTCTCTCTCTCTCTCTCTCTCTCTCTCTCTCTCTCTCTCTCTCTCTCTCTCTCTCTCTCTCTCTCTCTCTCTCTCTCTCTCGTTACCTATGTATCTATCTTTTAGGATCCAGTTTATTTGAATGGACTATAGTTGTGTTTTGGGAATGAGCTTTTGCAGCGTTAGGGAACAAAAACTTTGACAAAACAATAACGTCTAGAGCTATGAAAGATTCCCTCTATCTCTCTTTAGCAATCTATTTATCTATACATTAATACACTAGGGAAAAAATGCAATGTGTATAGAGCCAGTTAATTGTTTTCAAGTAATAGCGTCGCTCCCCCACGTTCCTTTCCTGCCCATGAATTAGGTGAGCAGCCCGCCAGTCATAAGCGTTCCAGCACAGCGCGGCGCGGGGAGGGGCGGAGCTGGGCACGAGGTCATAATGTATCTTGCCGGCGGGCCTCGAGGCGCTGCCGGTGCACTCACTACTCAGGTGTAAATGAAACGAAAAAAAACTCTGAGAGCCAAGATAAGCGGGCGGTCTGCCTCGGCCGATTTCATTTTTCACGCGGATATTGCTAGCTATTTCCTGCCAGTCGCTTTGGATTCGACTCTGGTTTGTGCTGGAAGTGTGGGCGTGCACAGCTGCGTCTGGGGATGTGGATTTGCTCTGAAACGTTTACCTGCATTACCGAGGAGCAAAGGCCACTGACCTGGTGCTGGTTGACGTGTGTGGCAGAACAGGGGAAACAAACACATGCATTGGTGGTTTGTGTTGAAAGTCTGGACGTGCAACGCCGCGTCTGAGGATGAATATCTGTTCTAAAGAGTCTACCTGCACTACTGAGGAGCAATGGCCACTGAACTAGGGCTGTTTGACGCGTGTGACGGATTGGGCAGACGAGGACATGGATTACAGGCAGATGTAGTGAAATGTGGGAACCATTCATCGTAGACTTTTACCCGGACGCTTGTTTACATGTAGTTACACATATACAAAGATTGGTAGGCAAAGGCAAATACACACACACACACACACACACACACACACACACACACACACATACACACACACCACACGTCCGTAATCCCTCGGGGTCATGAACGTTTCCCAGCGCCGAGTGTGGCCAGCCAGGTAGGTGTATCGCTCCCCTCCTCGCCTCACCTCGCCCCTCCCTCGCGCCGCAGTGGTGGTGTTACAAAGACTGCGGCTTATCAGGGGTGGAATGCAAGGGATAAGAGGCATAAACGAACCTAACAATGAATAACGTGATTTCTGATTGACAGTGTGTGATATACATGTATAGATTCAAAACTCATCGCATGTACGTTTTTAGTTGACTGGAAACGAATACTTCAACTGGAATACGATAATACCTTTTTTTCATGTCTCATTTCGTACCTGCGAATTCTTTCTTCTACCTTTAGCGATTCAAGAACCTCCTTCCTTATCTACAAATCTCCTATACTTATCCACAAAGGTTCTATTGACAAGTACAAACATATTATTAATCTTTTATCGTTGCAGGAAACAGATTAAATACTCTCTTCTCCCAAATGTTCTATTGACAAGTATAATCATGTTTTTTTTACAGGAAAGGAAGCAGCTCAAGGGCTCGCTGTATATATATCATGTTGCACAACAAGCTTAAATTTACTCTCTTCTCCCAAAGGCTCTAATGACAAATATACACATTTTTTTACAGCAAAGGAAGCCGCTCAAGGGCACGCTTTACACATCATGTTGCACGAATCAACTTGAATTCACTGCTCACTGACACTGAGAAGCCACATAAATGAGCGTCCACAGCATCGAAATTAGTTACCGTGACCTAATTTCAAGAGACAGAGAGAAATCAAGATACGGGGTATGATACACAACACGGCTGCCTTTGCGTTAGTGTATGTGTGTGTATGTGTGTGTGTGTGTGTGTGTGTGTTGGGCTTCAGCTAATCATCATTTACTATGTTCCACGGACTATGCATTGGCTGAAACTCTCATTATGTGCCTTTGTTTAGAGTGGATCACAAGGACGCGAGCACACACACACACACACACACACACACACACACACACACACACACACACACACACACACACACACACACACACACACACTGTTTCAAAGATTTATGAGAGCAAAAAAAATAGTTAATGTACAGGATAATATTACGAGCGTCACTTCGTCCAATAAAAATGCAAATGGGCAAAAGACATACAGGTAAGAACACACACACACACACACACACACACACACACACACACGCACACAGACACACACACACATACACACACTTACTCTGACCCCCCACCCCACATACACACATATACTAAGAATATCGATGGAATAGTAAATATCAATGATTTCTTGCGTCAGGTATTTATAAAGAGACTCATTTCGGCAAACATACATTATCCTTTAGCGTGGAAACTGCATATACGTGTTTGTGCTTTGGATAACGTTAATACTATGCATGTGTAAGGTTTCAGTAATAGGAGAGTGAGCACACGCGATTAATAGCAGCGATCACACATGTAATCCAGATCCGTCTCGGTTAATGCCACACACATGACCTGCGGTGTTTAATGGCTTCATCCTCTCGTTTGCTGCGCCGCTCTACCATTGTGAGGCGTCTTTCTGAGTAGCGAAATATTAAGAGCAGCGTATCAGGGAAAAAAGTTCACAACACGACGGGAGGAAGCGGAAAGAATAGCGAGAGATTGAAGTATAAGTAAAGAGAGAGGAAGAAGGGGAGAAATACAAGATACGAGGAGAAACGCGGAAGATGATGAATAGGAAAAAAAATATGAAACTGAATATGGAGAGAAAAAAAAGATAGGAGAAAACGGAGATAATGGCTAGAAAGAGGAGACATTGAAGTATAGGCCCCTTTCACACGGCGCGGGCGAGGCCCACGCCCGCGCTTATGAGCGGACCTGCGTAAACTTACGACTGATGTTTTCTATGGAACCTTTCACATGCCGCGGACATCGCCCACACGCGGGGGGATGTCCGCGTGCGGGCGAAATTCAACGCGGGTTCCCTTTGGGTCATCTGCAGGCGGAAAAAAAGCCACAAAGAGTACAGTGTTCAATGCGTGTCTTCACAGGGCGCGGGCGATGCCCGCGGCCCGCAAACTCTCCAGAGAGAACTCATTCAGTATTCTGGTTGATTTCAATGTGATATGTTGTGCGTTCATTTTCCTGTTTCCTTTTTTTTTTTACTTTATATATAGGAAGAATTTTATACTCGTCTTCCTCGTGTTTGCTTCCTCATCTTTCCTCTCCCTTCTCTCCTTTTTCCCATCTTCACCTTTTACTCTGCCATCTATCTTAATTTTTGGTCTTTCATTTTATTAATTTTATTCTTTTATCTCCCTTCCTCCTTCAGCTCTATTTCTGCCGCTCCTTTCCTCCAATGAATGGCCTTCCTTTCCCTGGCTTTCATTCCACCTTCCTAAATTTCTCATGCTTCCTTCCACCTTCGTGCAGGTGGTGAGCAGTTTTCAACCGCGCCGTCTGAAAGAATACACGGGGAGGCCCGCGTCCGCGTTACAAGCGCGGACGCGGGCCTCGCCCGCAAGTGTGAAAGGGGCCTAAGTAAACAGAAAGGAAGAAGAGGAGGAAGAGGAGGAACACGAGGATAGAGAAAAGTGGATGAGGAAAAAATAGTCAAGACAGATATATGGAAGAAAGGAAGTGGTTCAGACTTGATAAAAACTGAAGCTGGAAAAAAAGATTGGAGAAAACTGAGTGGCGAGAATGAGGAGAAATCGAAGTATGAGTAAACAGAAAGGAAGAGGAGGAGGAACGCAAGGAAAGAGGAGAAAATGGCAGAAAGAAGAAAAAAAGACAAATATTTGGAAAAGGAAATAAGAAACGTCCTGCTATAGATTGAGATGGAGAGAAGGAAAGAAATATGATCAGAGGAAGCAGAAGGAATGGCGAGAAAGAGGAGATACTGAAGTATATGTAAACGGAAAGGAAGAAGAGGAGGAACACGATAAAGGAGAAAAGTGGAAGAGGAAATTAATATTGTCGACAGATATTTGGAAGAAAGGAAATAGAAAATATTTTTAAAAATGGAGATAGTGAGAAAAGGAAATAGGATAGGAGAAAACTGAAAAGGTGGCGAGAAAAATGAGATTGAGGCATAAATAAAGAGGAGAAAGATAAGGAATTCGAGAAAAAACAGATATTTGGGAGAAAGGCAACAGGAAAAGTCTTGATAAAAAGGGAGATAGCTACAAAAAGATATACGATGGAAGGAAACGGAAGGTATAGCAAGAAAGAGGAGAGATTTAAGAATATACGTGAACAGGAGGAAGAGGAGAAACACGAGAGAAGAGGAGATAGAGTGAGAGGAATTAAACATTATACAGATATTTGGAAGAAGGGAATAGGAAAAGTCTTGATAAAAATGAAGATAGAGAGAAAACGAAATAAGAAAGAATGAAACGGAGGGTATAGCAAGAAAGAAGAGAGATTGAAGTATAAATGGACTTGAGAAGACGGACGCATGACTACTCCCTTTCTGTCAATGACCCAATCTAAGACGCTCCCTCCTTACACTCCTTCCTCTTTGTCACTAAACGAACCTTCCTTCTTGCACCCTTCCTCGCATCAACCAATAACCAAGTATACCACCACGTGCAAGAACAAGACACTCACCACAATCTAGGACAGCCGTAAACCGCTCCAACTACCCCCACACCTACCCACACCCACCAGGTAACCAGCCCCTCCCTCCCTACCTCCACGCCTCCCACCCGCGCCCACCTTTCTCTCACCTGCAGACCGGCTAAGGTGCATGGCTGGCGGCGCCCCTCAAATCAAGGCTCTCAGTGTCGGCGCCTTGTTTGCCTCATCCTCCCGCTTGACTAATTATCCGCGCGCGCACATCCTCACACACTCACTCCTGCCGGGAAAGTGAGGTTGAGTGGCACCCGAAGTGAGCGCGCGTGAGTTCTTGTAGCTTTTGAATTCCTCGCGGCACTGGAAAACACAAACATGCACTTCTTTCACTTTAATCCACGTCGTCGGCTCGCTGCATTCCTTTATTACGCCCATGAAACTTTTATGGCTCCTTGGCGAGGGCTAAATCAGATCAGGGATGGAGAGGGAGGCTGCGAGGTGGTGCGGGTCATGACAGCACGCGGGGGAGGTGTGTGGCCGCACGTCTAACCCCACCTGCGTCTCCCTTACGACTGGTCTGGCTGGTTTTCAGGGTTCAGGGTTCTTCCGCCTCCACCACCCCCATCGCCACCGCCGCACATTTTATCCTTCCCTTCCTTCCTTGTTTCCTTGCTTCTTGCTTCTCTTCCTCCCTCTCTCCTGCTCCTATCTGTCACCATCTTGCTTCCATCCCTTGCTCTCTACCATTATCACATACCTCGTCCTTCCCTCCCTTCCTTCCTTCCTTCCTTGTTTTCTTGCTTCTTGCTTCTCTTCCTCCCTCTCTCCTGCTCCTATCTGTCACCATCTTGCTTCCATCCCTTCCTCTCTACCATTATCACACACCTCGTCCTTCCTTTCTTCCTTGCTCTTCGCCTCTCTTCCTCGCCTATCACCATCACCCTTCCATCCTTTCTTTCCATTACCTCCATCAACATTCACCTTTCGCATCCTTCCTGATTTCCTTTCTCTCCTCCTCGACCTTCCCTCCATCTCTATCCCTCCCTTACCATCACTTCCTCCCTCCTGCCTTCCTTCCTTCCCTCCTGCTGGAATATTCACATCCCTGCTTCCTCCTTTCCCTCCCTCCCTCCTTCCCTTCATCCATGTCAGAGTTGATGTTCCTGATTTTCATATCTTGGGGAAAACATTGCACGCACAAATTTCCAATATTAACCATGCCCGCACACTCCCGTCGGATTAAAACTCGCGCCTTGATTAAATCTTACAAATATAATACAAGCGGCGAGCGAGCGAGCGGCCACGTAGCGCAAATCCCTCATCGCCATAATGCACGGATTTATTTTTTTTTTCACTTTTTTTGTTTGGGTTTGGGGTTGATTTTTTTGTTATTAGTTTATGAGGTGAGTGGCAAAACCGATTTTTTCTTCCTCTTCTTCCTCTTTCTCCTTTTTTATTTTCTTCCTCATTTTTCCTTTTTCCTTCCTTTTGGTTCATTTACGTCTCCTTTTTTATTGTTTGTTTTCTTATTATTTTTCTTTTTCTTCCTCTTTTTTTATTTTAGCTATTTCTTCTTTTTTTGCTTCTTCTTCTCCTTCTTGTTCTTCATTTTTTTTTCTACTACTACTACTACTACTTTTTTTTCTCTTTCTTATTTTCTACTTCTTGTTCTTCATATTTTCCTTGTTTTCTTCATCTTCCTCTTCCTCTGCACCACCACCACATCCTCCTCCTCCTCCTCCTGCTCCTTCTCCTCCGCGGCGTCCCTCGAAGACTTAACAGTTTTGGAGTTATGTGAAATTACCATAATGGCGGTCATAATTTAATTGGATAATATGCATAATGAACGGGGCAAACAATGCGGCGTCGCCCTGTGTGCCTGATGAAGGGTGTGTGTGCTTGGCCGATGCTCACGTTCATCCTCGGAGGTCCCGTTTACCACCACCCCACCCACCCCACCCCACGGCCTGATCATGTGCTGGACTCGCGACTATACCCCAGCCTAGGCACGACATTCAGTACCCTCCTTGTTTTGATTAAATTTGGAGCTACATATTGACTTGTGTGTGTGTGTGTGTGTGTGTGTGTGTGTGAGAAAGAATGATACACGCACATAGTTTCAAGACACCTCTATACCCGAATTTGACCTCCCTTCTGACCTCTCGTTTTATTTTCTTATGTCAGAGCAGCGTCTAGAGAGCTTTTTTGTTGCCCTTTTTTTGTTTTTTTGCCCTTGAGCTGCCTCCCTTAATGTCAATGAAAATACAAACACACTCACATAAACAGACAAACAGACACTCAGATGAACAGACACATAGACAGACAGATCACCCAACAAGACCGTCACATCCTCCCCTTTTCTTCCTAAACTTTAATCAAATAATAGGAACCAAATAGGCCTAAAGAGAATTCCCTTCCTTCTTTATTTCTCTCCTTCCTTCCCTCTCCCTGGTATCTCCTTTTCTCTTTCTCTCTCTCTCCCTTCCAGCCTATCACCATATCTTCAGACGACCTTCTCCTCACCGCCCTTCTTGACTCTCATATTTGCTAACCTTCTCCTCCTTCCCTCCTTCCTTCCCTTTCTCCTCGCCACACTTCCCAATTCCCATATTTTCCTAACCTATCCTCACTGCTTCTTTACTTCTTACTTCCTTCTCATCCCCCTTACTTCCTTACTTTCTCATTCTTACTCACTTCCTTCTTCCTTCTACTTTCTCTTAACTTTCTTTCCTTGCCTGCCCTTCCCCATCTTTACTCTCTCCCTCCTTCCCTCTATTTCTCCTAACTTTCTTTTCCTCTCCACCCTTCTTACTCCCTTGCTTTCTCATTCTTCCTCACTTTCTCCTTCCTTCCCCTTCTCCTTACTTTCTTTACCTTGTCATCCTCCCATATTTTCTTATTTTCCTTCTCCGTCCCCTCTTATTTATCCTTTCCTTCCCTTGCTTCTTCCTTCCTTCTCCTCGCCGCACTTCTCTAGTTCCTCATTTTCCTACCCCATCCTTTCTCTCTCCTTATATCCTTTTCTCCTTACTCTCTTGCTCTTCCATCCCCATCCTCCCTCCCTCTCTCTTACCCCCTGACCCTGACCTAACTCTACACTTCATTACATTCCAATCCCTTCATCCCTCCCTTGCTCCACCCTCCTCCTCGACTATGGATCTACTTGGGTTACGAATCACCGGCAGCCACGATTCAGTAACTTGACGATGCGGAGTCAACTCATTAGCGGTTCTGGCGTGTTTGTGTTGAACTAGCGCTAAGAGAGAGATCAATAAAGCCATGGTGTAAACAGGCACGGGACGGGACGGCATAGCAAGCAGGCAGGGGAACAGGAAAACAGGGGAAGCAGGAAGAGAGGGAGGGGGAGAGGTGGATAAACAAATAAATAGGTTGGGCAGAAAGGTAGATAGGTGGGTTGGAAGTTAGGAAGGTAAGGAGATGGTGAAATAGAGGGAAGGGAGACAGGTAGAGTAACAAAGACAGATGGACAGGTAGATAGGTAGAAATGTAGTTTTGAAGACATGAAGGTGAGGCGATAAATAGACAGGGAAACAAGTAGACAGACGAAGTAGGAAGGGAGGGAGGAAGGGAGATAGATAGAGAAACAAATAGAAACACAAGCGGACATATAAACAGACGGAAAGGCAAGTTAAAAGACAGTAAGGAGATAGATTAGACAGAGAAAACAGTGATATAGGCAGGTAGGGAAATAGACAGAAAGGAAAACAGACAGATAAACAGAGAGAAAGGTAAGTTGAAAAGGCAGAAAGACAGGAGACATATAGGTAAGCAGGCTGGAATTTAAGCAGGTAAGAAAAGCAGAACGAGGTAAATGCACAAGCAGACAGAGAGAAAGATTGGCAAGCAAGTAGGCACACCACCACCAACCCCACCTCCTCCCAGCTCCTTCTTCTTCGTCCTCCTCCTCCTCCTCCTCCTCCTCCTCCTCCTGGCTTTCTTCCTCGGGCTCATTCCTCCGAGGATGAGGTGCAATACGCTGTCTCGGAGGCGGCCATATATTTCCTCCTTTATTGGACTTTTCTCTTTCTCCTTCTCTCCTCTCTTTCCTATCTCGCCCCGCTCCTGCTACTCGTTTTCCCCCTTATCTCCGTCTCTTATAGTTTGTTCGTTCGTGTGTGTGTGTGTGTGTGTGTGAGGGAAGGGGGATGGTGTGTGTGGGGGGGAGGTAGGGGGGCTTGTGAGTGTGTGTGTGTGTGTGTGTGTGTGTGATCAGTGGTATCATTCATCACAAACTACTTATATATACGTTTGTTCGTGTCTGTGTCTGTGTGTGTGTGTGTGTGTGTGTGTGTGTGTGTGTGTGTGTGTGTGTGTGTGTGTGTGTGTGTGTGTGTGATTGTGTGTGTGTTCCCAGTGGCAGCAGCATCATTTATCACAACCTACTTACTATATATACACGTTTAAACCTCCACCACCACCACCAACAACAACAACAACGCATTAAGTAGAACAATAATAATAAACTTCAAGCATAAACTACGTAGCTATCTATATAATCCCGTGTAATGAATATGATTTAAAAAAACGCTCACGAGGATTCACAAGCTAACTCCTTTGCATAATACTCTTTGTCAACCCGAAACTTTTATTAAGAAGACTAAAAACCTGAAACATGGCAGGTATATATATTTTCTGTTCTCTAAGGAAGGCGAGGCTGAAACTGTTTGGTCCGGTAGTGAGAAGAGAAGATGAGGAGCGTAGTAGAAGATCAGAGAGAGACACGGTTGAAGAAAGAAGAGAAAGAAGAGCAAGAGGGACAAAGTACGATATAGAGATTGTAGAAGCAGCATTTGGAGCCTGTTAGAAGACCCTGAAGAACCCTATTGAAGAACGAAGAACTAGGAGACGCAGAGTACGAAGAAGTAGCATTTGGACTCTGTTAAAAGACCCTGAAGAACCCTACTGGAGGAAGAAGAGCAGGACGGAGACGCAGAGTACGACGTAGAGATTGTCGAAATAGCATTTGGACCCTATTAAAAGAGCCTTGAGAGCCCTACTGGAAGACGAAGATCAGGACGAAGACGGAGAGAACAGGGTTTATTGTAGGAGAAGCATTCACCAGATTTTCCTTTCTCTCGTTTTTCTTATTTGGTTCATTTCCTTCTGCCGGAATAGACAGAGAGCAGCAAGAAGACTTAATAGATTATAGGAGAAGCATTCGGCAGGAGGTTTTATTTTCTCTCGTATTTCTTAAACTTTTGGTCTGTTTCCTTTCACCAGACTAAACAAAAACAGATACAGTGTCGAGACTTTAGGATCAACATTCACCCGTAGGTCTTCGTTTATCTCCTTCCTCCTCTGTTCTCTTCTCTTTTTCTCACTCTTCTTTCCTCTCTCTTCTCTCTCTTGGTCAGTCTCCTCCTTTACCGGAATAAACAAAGAGATAAATAACAAACGCACTCCAACTGAGATCTCCAAGTTTCCAGCAATGCCACGCTAACACACTAACCCACTACCTAACCCCTGAACCCCTCCCCCACTAGCTAATCTTGCACCCACACTCGTACCTAAACCCTTACACACTCACCAGCTAACCTCTGCACCCCATCATCCCGAGCTCTCTAACCAACAAGCTACAGGCTCAGGGAACGGCACCTAACCCCGTGACGGACAAACCAGGAATGGGATGCAAATGACTTCGTCCAGTGGTTAATAATAAGCTGCAGTGTGACCAGAATAGCCAGACAGCCAGTAACGGGGAATTCATAACAAGCCATTACCATTACGAGCAAGGCAGCCACGCACTCCACACCACTCTGCCCACACGAAGCCACTCCCACAACAGTGTTTATCCCTAACAGCCCCTTCAGTTCACCGCCAGAAGAGGATCATCCAGCGAATCCTCGGTAACGTGTAAGAAGCCAAGAAGCACCTCTGGGCCGGTCATGAAGACGCAGCATCATCGAGGGAGTGTAAACGAGGATGAACAGGGTCGTGAGGGTAACACCACCCGAGACTCGAAGTGGGGTGTGAAGCTTTCTGGGTGTTCTGTTGAATTTCGAGTATTGCCGTCACGATCCATTAATTGTCAAGCCTCTCGACGGTATACTTAAACCTGTGTGCCTCCTGGTTACTTCCTTTCTTTCCCATCCCCATCATTCCTTCTCCTCCTCTCTCTTCCTCCCCCCCCGACCTAACCATACACCTCATTACGTTTTTATCCCTCATCCTTCCTTCCCTCCCTCCCTTCCTCCTCCTCCTCCTCCCAGCGAACAGTCTAACGTGGTCTACTTTGAAGAATATTGCCTTAGACCTAGAGGAGATTCGGGAGAAGGGAATAAGTGAATCGACTATGTGTGTGTGAAGGAACTCTAACCCTCACCCAATGTTTCGTAGTCCAGAGGTTGACACATTCGACCCACCACTTAGAGATACTGGGTTCGTTTCCTGGGCGAAGTGGAGACACGTGGCTGTTTTCTGACACACAGGGCCCTTGTCCACCTAGCAATGAGTGGGTGCCGGGGTGGTGGTCTGCTGGTATACCTGCCTCGGCCGGTAAACCAACGGCGCAAATCCAAGGCCCTAAATCCGGCCTCCGCTAAACAATGCGGTAATGCCCAGTGAACTATGAAGCGAAGCAAAGCCGACACACACACACTCATGTAAGCCTCACCCTCGCCGCCTCACCGCCCGCTGCTCTCCCCTCCCCCATCACTTTCCTCCTCCTCCTCCTCCTCCACCTCCTCTCGCCACCCACTCGTCAACCTCCCACAATCTGAAAGTCGTTATGTAGATCTATATTTTATTTTTCGTTCGTAGATTATGCTTCCCCTTTATGGAAATATGATGGGCAGCTGTTTAATTTCCGTACTTTGCATAATACAAAATAATATGGATGGTGGTGTTTATAATTAATATTTTAGTGTTGGTCTTCCCCGCGCGGGAGCAACACACCACCGGCTCATGAAATGTTACTGGCATCCATGGAAATGATTTTGTTTCATTGCTGTTGTTTTTTTATCTATAACACGAATTTTTTTATATAGTGTATGAGCGCTCGCGTGTTTGTAGAAAATAAAATCATTATGTGTTTTGAACGCTCATTTAATTTAAGCTCAACTTCATGAATCTATAGAATACGTGTTTACATATATATTGAAGGATATTACGCCCTTCAGATGTCCAGTTCTATTGATTTCAGCTTCAGAAATTTGCAGTATATATCTTATCTCATTAACAGAGGTCGCTTTGCCTTTCAGATGTTCAGTTCCGTTCATTTTAACTTCAGAAATTCGCAGAATACATTTCGTTTTAATAACAGCGGCCATCGTGCACTTTAGCTGTCCAGTTTTGTTAATTTCAACTTCAGGACTTACAATTACGGAAGTCTTGGGGAAGTGGAACACTCCGGGGCCGCGTGGGCGCCCTCCGCCCGCCGCCTCGCCCACTCCGGCACGACCCACACAGCCGGCCGTCACGCAGTGCCTCCACAGAATGAACTTTACTAATAAAACATATATAATAGTCCATAAAAAGTCCCCAGTAACTCACACACCGCCTGCCCGGTATGACGCCAGGCTTGCATCGTGACCCGTGACTTAGAAAGGTTCAAAGAGTTCAAGAAGTCCCGCAGCGCCTTTCCAGAGTATGAGTCGAGACTTGCATACAAAAACCTTCGGCGTAGAGCATTTTGAGTAGTTCAGAGACGCCAGTAAGCCACGCCGGGTCTTTGAGGTGCGAGTAGATGCTTAAGTTTACTGATAAAACGTTTGACCCGGTCCTAAACGCCCGTATTTTATTCAACATTTCGTCGCCCAAGCACACACATTCGACATGGCTTTCGTAGGAGTTAAGAGCTTTTCCGCGGGTAGTTTTTGAACTTGGTGGGAAGTTTGACCATGAAATAAATATAAAAAATCACGAGAACGCATTTGACCTCTTTTTTTTTTTTCTTTGTCCTTTAAAAAGAATTGATTTGAGAGTCGGTAGCGTCTAAGAACACCGACCTAAGAGATGCTATATAGTACGTCACACTGGACCTAGAAGCTTAAGTTTACTAATAGATTGTTTGCCGATGGTCCTCTGAGACACCAGGAAGCCATGCGAGCGAGGCCTTCTGAACATGACTTGAGGCTTGCGACAAGTAACTTTACTAATAAAACCTTGCAAATGGCCCAGAGTTACCAGTAAGTCAAGCAGCGCCTCGGGGAACTTTACCAATAAAACATTTCGAGTGGTTCAAGGAGGAATAGTGGTTCTCCTTCCTCCTCCCTCCCCCCCCACGCCACACACACACACACACCCCTCGCCTCCACTTTCCCTGACCCACCAACACTATCCTCTCTATCCACGTGACTATGATCTTTTATGTATGCTCCGCTTGTTTATTCATGAAAGACAACATGGATTCAAGTCTCTAAAGTGTCATAAAAGGCCATTTTCTCAAGTATTTTAATTCTTGCACACCCACACATTTGGTAAGGCTTTCGTAGAGGTTGTTGTGGGTATTTCCATGGGTAGTTGAATGACCTAGTGATAGTCTGACAAGGCTTCTGCACCATGAGGTTAAGAAAAAAAACACCCATGAGAACTTGAATAGTCTCGTTTGTGACCTTTAAAAATATCTGTGGTGAGAGCCAAAAGAGTCTGGAAATGCAAATCGCGGCAGAACATTTTATCTTCAACTTTAGGCAACTGTGAATTCATGTCTCGTGTGTCATGGAGTTTTATAACGTAGCCCCTTCCTTTCCATCTGGGTGATTTAGGTCCATTTTCTTAAACCCATCGGCTCCCATTACGACTATTTTCCAAGGCCACAGAGAAGATTAACCGGGTTTTCATAGGTGGATTCATATATCACGTGAGTCGTTCCATTTCATAGCTAATTCTATCCTTTCCATCTTCATAACTAACACTCTTTTCCGCTTTCTTTGTTTCCTGAAGACTCATATCTCCTCATCTCTCACAATCTTATGCCATTCTCTTCATCTCCGTAACTAACTTTCTTTTTCGCTTTCTTTGTTTACTGAAGACTCAAATCCCCTCATATCTCATAATCTAATGCCATCCCCTTCATCTCCGTAACTAACTTTCTTTTTTTCCGCTTTCTTTGTTTACTAAGGACGGACTTTCATTTCATAATCTAATGTCATCCTTTCCATCTCCATTGCTAACTTTCCTTTTCGCTTTCTTTGTCTACTGAAGACGGACGGGAACTGTGAACTCATAATCCTCTAAGTGTGTCATTTATAACCTGCTCGGAAAACACTTAAAGTTGGCGGCGGCGGCGACGACGACGGAGACGGTGGCGGCGACGCTGTAATGCCCTGGATAAATCTGGGACATGTAGACAACACACAAGTCCGTAATAATTATTATTCGGTACTTCTATTATCAAGCATGTCGTCGCCCGAGCACACATATTTGGCAAGGCTTTCGTAGGAGATTTGAGCCTTTCCAGGAGTAGTTTTATGACCCTGGTGGTAGTCTGCCCCTTCTTCTGCACCGTGAACCTAAAACAAACACTCATGAGAACCCGACTCATCTTCTTTTTGGCTTTTGGAAATACATTACTAGTTGACGAGAGGGGCAGAGTGTCTGACAATGCCGACCACTGTCTCCCTCTTTCTTGTACGGTGCAGACTCCTATTGTACGGATAAAGGATGAAGAAGCGCTTTCCTCCACAGTAAATAATATATATACTTATGATGCAACGTGAGGTATAAATTCCAAGTCGTTTATAATGCATCAAAAAATTAGATGTGTGTAGACTATTGAGCCGAACTTCCAGGAAAGCTGCATGAGCCATTTCCATAAGCTACGCAAATTATGCCTCCAAAAAGATGTATATGCATTCAGATATTCCAGGAAAGCTGTTTGACCCCTTTCCATAAACTACGCAGATTCCCATTTTACGGCCAAAGACTGAAGTGCTTTCCTGCTCAGTAAATAATATATACATCCTACTTGTGATGCATCTTGAGGTACAAATTTCACGTCTTTTATCATCCCTCAAAAAGATATATATGTATTTAACCTTCACGGAAAGCTGTATGAGCGATTTCCATAAACTCCTACTCAGTGGATAAAGGATAAACTAAATAATATGTATACTACTTGTGATGCAACGTAAGGTATAAATTTCACATCTCTTATTATGCCTCAAAAAAGATGTAGACGTATTCACCCGACCTTCCCGGAACATTAAAAAAGCGATTTCCAAAAACTCCACATAAAGGATGGCGTGCCTTCCTCCTCAGTAAAGAACAACATATATAAACTTGTGACGCTACTTGACTTAGCTATAAATTCCACACCCAGAACCTTCCTTCCATATGCCCACAAAAGACGTATTCAATTGACCTTACCTTACTTAGCAGGAGCGCCCGTGCGAAAACTCTTCTTTACTTTTCCAAGCTCTCTTTATATATTCAGGGAAGAGCTCTTTTTTTCCTCCCTATATCCTGAAGGTGGCAAGTGCTGATGCTGATAATGGTAGTCCGAGCTTGACCTAGTGTGAGAGAGGAAATACATACGACGACTGAGTGAAAAGAAATGTAAGCTAGGAGGCATGGTTACTAGAGTAGGCTATGTGTTTTGTTAGTATCGTTACCAAGTATGTTTAAAAACTTTGGTATACGCTGTCGCTAACATCATCTTCATTATCATTATTATTTTTATATTTTGTTTTGGTTACACACTCATTATCACTTCTATCATTATCTTTACTGCTTAAGTTTTGGTTCACGGTCACGATCATTATCATTATCTTGACTGCGTACGTGCATAGTTGTGGTTATCAGTATATTGTTATCAGTGTCATTTTTCCTCGTGGCTTATCTCATAGTCATTCTTATAGGTGTTACATCAAGCCCCCTCTTCCTCCTCCTCCTGTAGTTCTCATTTATTAGTCTTCTGATGTCAAAACCTGCCTCAATCTCGTCCTCCTCCTCTTCCCCTCTTTCTCGTTTTGTCTTCCGTCGCAATATATGAAAGTGTCACGTTGGCCGCTGTCCAGCTCCTCCTCTTCCTCATTCTTCTTTATCTTCTTATCCTCCTCTTTCTCGTCAGTCTATCTCACAGATAAGTCTTACGTATAACTGTTGAGGTGTTGGACTTATGCTGGCTCGTCAATTTAAGGGGTCTTATTCTTCAACATTTCCCGTTTCTGTCACACATATCTGAGAAGGCTTTCGTAGGAGTTACGGGCATTTCCAGCAGAGGTAGTTTTATGACCCTGATGGTAGCTTAGCCCTTCTTCTGTACCATCAGCCTAAGGATACACTCATTAGAACCCGATTGACCTCCTTTTCGGGGTTTGGAATTAGTTGATGTGAGGGGCAGAGGCGTAAGACAATGCCGACCTGCCTTCTCATTTTCCTCCTCTTTCTCTTCAGACATTTCAGCAAGTGGAGGTGTTGGACTGGCCGACGTCACATAACGCTTTCTTCCTTCCTCCTTCTCCTCCTTCCTTCTTCTCTTCC
The DNA here is from genome assembly GCF_024679095.1 of Eriocheir sinensis. NCBI lineage: Eukaryota > Metazoa > Arthropoda > Malacostraca > Decapoda > Varunidae > Eriocheir > Eriocheir sinensis. Next base: position 13,778,007 of record NC_066518.1, read on the forward strand.
TCCGCCAATCTCAGCCGCGGCTTAAGTGCAGCTCAACAACTCCCTAACTTGTTAAATTAGCTGCCAGTTCCCACCGATCGTGTAACTTTCACAAACTCGAGGGTTCGCCATCGCGCGCTCAAGGGAAATTCAACTTCAGTGTAGGTATAGAGTCTCAAAGCCCACAACGAAGGTCACTCAAGCACCTTTCTATGAGCATAACCTGTATTGCGCTTGCTTCGTTGTATAAAGACTCAACGTAGTGTTTTGCATAATATATTTATCCTACGTTCTCCTCCTCCTCCTCCTCCCCCTTCTTCTTTAGACTTATGGCATGTTATGAAACGTATCAGTCTCCCATTACGACTATTTCCCAAGGCCACAGAGAAGATTGATCGGTTTTTTTTTCCGTTTATAATGCAGAACTCCCGTAAAACTATCACGAGGATCACAAAGCACTTTTTCTTCTTCCTCTTGTTCTTTTTCTTCTTCCTCTTATTCTTGTCCTTGTTCTTTGTTTTCTTTTTTAGACTGCTAGCACTTTCTATTGCTTTTTCGGTCTTTACACCTTGATCACCCTTCCTTTATATGCTTTAATTCCTTTTCGCTATTCGTGTTTCAACTCTCAATCAAGAATGCCCTACCCCTCCTCTATCCTGCCCCACCCCGACTAGCCAACTTAAACTAGGCCATATTATTAAACATTTCGTCGCCCAAACACACACACACACACACACATTTGACAGTGCTTTCATATGAGTTGTGGGCCCCTCCATAAGTAGTTTTTTTTTACCCTTCTGGTAGTTTGACCCTTCTTCTGTACCACGAACCTAAGAAAACTCTCATTATAACCCGAATGATCTTTTTGGCCTTTGAAAGTAGTTAATGTGAGTGGCGGAACCGTTTAACAATACCATGGACCTATATAGCCCCTTGCCTTAATTCCCACCCCGGCCTGCTGTTCCGCCTAGTAAGTCCTTCCCTTCCTCCCACCCCGTTCCCAGGCTATTAATCAATGTCACTTGGCCGCCCATGGCTTCACTCTAATATTCCTAACCTTGGTCGACGTAAATTTCAATCTCTCTCTCTCTCATTAACGTCGCTGAGTAGGCAACGAGAGAGAGAGAGAGAGAGAGAGAGAGAGAGAGATTCCTGGAAGCGATTCTTTAGTATTCCTATAAGCCGGTGGCCTCTCTCTCTCTCTCTCTCTCTCTCACACACACACACACACACACACAAAGTTAACAATGGCTGTATAGTGATTTCAGTGCTTACAAGTTTCTCGTCACCTCATTAAACAACAAACACACTAATACATAATGATTCAGAACAGTAAAATAGATCAGGATAAAGAAGCAACAAGAGCAATTTTTACATTTATTTACAAAACCCTCAGTAATAAAGGTGTTAACATGAGCCACATATAACCAAATGCTCAGATATTTTCTCACATGACCAATAAAATGTGTAATCCTCATTCTATATTTGTTTTACAGCATTCACTTACTAAAACAATTAACATTAAAAAGTCATATTCCTTTAGTATTATTTACGGCTAAAATGACTGAAAATATCACGGACATTAGAGCGAATTATGTACACTTCTTCATTCTTTTTAAAGCTCTGATGCTCTTGTATTGTTGGCAATGCATGATGATGAGTTAAATAAAAAATATCTTAGCACTAGGGCCCACATTCTCAAACATTTAGGGGCATACACACTCACATTTGACAGGGCTTTCGATAAGGTTGTTTTGGGTATTTCTATGGGTAGTTTGGTGAGCTTACTGGTAGTCTGGCAAAGCTTCTGGACCATGAATGTGAAAATGCGCACGAGAACCCGAATGATCTCCTTTGTGGCCTTTAGAAATATTTGTTGTGAGAGCCGAAAGCATCTGAGAAAGTGGGGCTCAGTAACACAGACCATGTAGTGCTAGATATAACACAATGAACTAGGGAAATAAAGTGGGGCTAAGTAACACAGACCATGTAGTGCTAGATATAACAATGAACTAGGGAAATAAAGTGGGGCTAAGTAACACAGACCATGAAGTGCTAAATATAACACAATAAACTAGCAAACGTTTTGATTAGTTTAACAGAATAAACTACAGCATTCAAAACATACTTTTAAATTCCTTCAAGCAACAACAGTAATTTTCATCTAAAGGAGACTTTCGCTTCTTCAGTTGAAAAATTACAAGTTATTTGAGCCGAACCTTTTAGTCTTTTTTTAAGCCTTTTCTTTTTAGTTGTTTTTAGCCTTGGTTAAGGATCACTAATGTTGAAACAGGAATGTGCATCAATAAGTCTATGTGGAAACCAATACACTTTAGTTTAGGAATGACACAGATGAGATATTAAGACATTCACAACTATCATCTTGGATTTTCATGCTCATGCACATAAGTCCAGAAGTCCAATAATCCAAACGTCCTAATACTCCAAATTTGAAAAGGCCGGAAATTATAAGACGAAAATATTTACAAATGTCTGAATTTTGAGTCCAGGAAATTGTTAAGATACAAAAACAATTAAATGTGCATTCTGGAAGGACCTGCTGCTAATTAGATCAAAGGACTTCTATATTACTGAATATGGGAAAGGAAATAGCACAAAATAATAATTCTGAGCATGTTAATAAAACAAGGTGGCACATCGCTGGGCTGCATGGCATGTGTAATCCTGCAATGTGGTGAAAGCACATTTGACACTCAGGGTGTGCACAGCTTTGCAAAGGTATGATACTTCTCACTGCAAACCACAGCACACAAACTATGTAAAACTGGGTTTGTAAGAACACAAATAACTAACTTGGAGTCAAAGGCACTGAATCAAAGCAGTTAAGTGTATCTTATAACACATGTGAGCAAGATTTACAATCTGCTTAGTCGATTCAATGTGCTTTTTAAAGGTTGAGGCAACACCTCATTGGAAAATTTACCTTTAATTGTTGGGCCACTAAGACATGTGAATATACTTGTAGTCTCCCCATGGGAAGGCTCTGCACCCTCAACCCACTATGTAAGTCACTAAATGATGGGTGAATTATTTGTAACCTTCCTGTAAACCCCTCGACCTCCCAAGGGTCACTAAAGGGCAGGTAAATATACTTATGCCCTCCCTATGGAAGACACCAGATGGCCTAATGAGGTGGGGGTGATTGTAATGAAATGGTTTAACTTTCTACAAGGAAAATATATCAATTCAAAAGGACATGTTGCATTGACCTTTAAAAGGCACATTAAATTAAATACATATGTTATATCTTGCACACATGAAATAAACACGACTGCTCTGATTGTGTCTTTGACTCCATCTCTGTCCCTCTCGGTGTTCCTGTGAGCCGTGTAAACCTTGACCTCACACAACCAGGTCTCAGTACACATACATAGATCTATTAACAAGCATGTGTGCCACATTTCAATTAGGACTTGTTTCAAGATACAACAACTTTGAAAAATTGAACTGCAGTAGACAAAATAATACTTACAAAATAGATAAATATTCCCTATATTAATACTTGACATTTGTGTCAAAAGTTCATTTTTATACTTCAGCTCCATTTTCCAGAGTACTTTTCTCCCTGACATGAATACTAGTTGCAATGGTACATACAAAGTAACAAACATCTTACAAAAACTCCACGGCAACACTCAGGATCGGAATTTCTTGAATAAGTAATGCTGATGATCCTTCTTTGAGCCTTTTCTCTTCTCTCCATAGATGGAATCATCAGCCCCTGACAGGGAGCCCATGTTGCCCATCCTGCGCTGAGAGCCTGGTCCCCGGTCGTTAAAGACGCCCTCTTCATACATATCCGACTCTGAGGCCGCCAAAATCTGCTCCAACAAATGGACCTTTTCCTCCTTTGTGGCATAGTGCAGCTGCTCCTCATCCATGCCAACCATCTGGGCTGGAGTGATCACCTGGTAGGCATAGCCTTGGTTGATTAGGAAACTCTGTCGCTTGCGTGAGTATCCCATTTCTCGGGTATCCTGAGACAACAGCGCATAGAAGAAAGCATTGAAGTTTTCTGCTATGGCACCTTTCTTGGCCCTCAGAATACGTCCTAACCTCTGGGCTTCCTGTCGACGGGAGCCTCCTTGTGAAGAGATTTCGATCAAGACGTTTGCCTCTGGGATGTCAAAGGATGTGTCAGCAACCCTACTGAAGAATATTGTGTTCACTTTGGGATTCAGTTTGAAGTTCTGAATGATGGTCATGCGCTCCTTCTGTCCAGTTTTGCCACAAATGTATGGTTTCTGCATGGTCTTGGCATAATGGATCAGAGCAAACACCTCATCAATAAATACTATAACCTTATCACAACGATTCTCATGATACTTGATCAAAAACTCACAAGTCCTAAATTTGTTTGGGTTCATGGCACACAGCAATTTAATTTTCTGGTCAGACACTTTCCCCATCAGGTATTCCCGATAGAATTCAGGGGTCATTGGACACCAGACCTCGGCACACTGAACCTTGGCGATGAAGCCCTCCTTCTGCAGCTCCAACCAGTTTGCTTCATACAACTTTGGGCCGATGAGGAAGTTTAGATCGGCAATCTTGTCATCTTCCCTCACCAGAGTAGCAGTTAATCCTAACTTACAGTGTGACTGCACAATAGTGAGAACCCTCCTGAACATCTTGGCAGGAATGGTGTGCACTTCATCAAGGACCATTATCCCCCATTCCTGCTCCTTCAGCCAGTTCATCGTCTGTTCTGCTTCATAGGCTCTCTTTTGGTTGTGAGATATCATAGCATATGTTGTGACTAGGATGCCAGCATTGAAGGGTTTGTCTTTAGCATCCGAGGTAAATCTACATATCATGTCATCTGTTGCTGTGGACCACATCTTAAACTGCTGCTTCCATTGTTCAACTGATACGCCAGAGTTGCACAGAACCAAGGCCTTCTTGTTGACGGTGCAGCACGCTGTGACGCCCACCAAGCTCTTCCCAGCTCCACATGGCAGGACAATGATTCCTGATCTGGCTCTCCCATTGCCAAACATTTTCCTTAAGCTCTTCTCTTGGTATGGTCGCAACACAGCAGACGGCTTGAGATCTATTTTGATATCCTCATTTACAGTATCATTCTTGAAGTCATATTCTGCCAGGAGTGGATAGTCAAGAACAATACATGTTTTCTGCAAGGTTTCAATCTTATCTTGATTAACTTCAAAGGAAAGAGTCTTAATATTCCCTTCTTCTTCCTCCTCCTCGTCAGCCTTATCATAGAAACTTGTAATATCCTCAGGTACAGTATCCTTATCCTTGTCTTTCTGCTCTCCATTTGCAAGTTCAGCATCAGGCTTCTGAGCAGGGTCTTCTGTACTGCCTGCCATCTGAGCCTGGTGACTGGTAAACATGATATCGTGTGTTTTCTGTCTCTCTGTACTCGTTACTCCTTCATTTGGACTGATCATACACTCTTGAATTCTGGGCTCTTTGACTAACTTCTGAATAACATCTGGAAAATCACTTTCAACATAATAACGGTTCTTTTTCAACACTAACTTAACCTTACCATAAGAAAGCGTACAGTTTTGGATGAATTCACAAATACCAGGAGGCAGGGATGTCTTACACAGTCTTTTTAGGTACTCTATGATGTCATGTGTCTCTAACCCAACACTAACTGCTGCATACAAGGAGTAGGCAGTCAGCTTGTACTCATGGACGTGTTCAGGCCGACAGACAGGCTCAGCAATGGTGATGAGGAAGTCCTTGGCATGCTTGTAGACAGGAGAAAAGGACTCCAAGAAGATGTGGCCATTGGCAGCAATCCAAAGAGGTCGTGACGTATGATCATCTTTCAGTTTCATGTGTGGCCGATAGTCAAAGGCACCATACTGATCTTTGGTAGTTTTCTGGTCACCTTCCTCCTGAAAATTTGGATCAATGAGTAACTTTGTATTTCTCCAACTTAGGTGTAGTTTGTGTCCCTTCATGTGTGGCATGCAGAACCACAAAGGGTAAGGAGCCAAGAGAATGTGCCTTCATTTCAAATTAATCACACTCCTCAGGCTAGTTTTGATTAGTTCCATAGATAAGATGAGATCCCAGGTAGCTGCTTGCCTTATGTGGAAATTCGAAATTCAGACTTGAATATTTTGGCTTCCAAGGAAATATACAAGTTCATGATTCATAAATTCAATGGCTCATCCAATAGCTATATACTTGAAAAGTTAACCACAAAATCTTTACATAAATTCAATAAACACATAAAATAATTGTGCCCAAAACAATACATAATCCATGAACATATAAAATGGTAGAGGTTTATATTTTTAACCATGCATACTTATACTAACCCCCAACCAAGGGTGCTTGAGCTATAGTATTCTCGAGCTTGGGTGGTGAGAGGGGGCTCCCTCACGCCCCCCCTCAGAATGCATGGGATTGGCTTAGGGTGGGTGGGGCTTGGCCAATGGGAAGGGCTAAGAAAGAGTCATTTTGCCTACCCCAGCTACCATATATATATATATATATATATATATATATATATATATATATATATATATATCTCTCTCTCTCTCTCTCTCTCTCTCTCTCTCTCTCTCTCTCTCTCTCTCTCTCTCTCTCTCTCTCTCTCTCTCTCTCTCTCTCTCTCTCTCTCTCTCTCTCTCTCTCTCTCTCTCTCTCTCTCTCTCTCTCTCTCTCTCTCTCTCTCTCTCTCTCTCTCTCTCTCTCTCTCTCTCTCTCTCTCTCTCTCTCTCTCTCTCTCTCTCTCTCTCTCTCTCTCTCTCTCTCTCTCTCTCTCTCTCTCTCTCTCTCTCTCTCTCTCTCTCTCTCTCTCTCTCTCTCTCTCTCTCTCTCTCTCTCTCTCTCTCTCTCTCTCTCTCTCTCTCTCCATTTGTGGTGAGAACTGAATGTCTGAAAACACAACTTTGACAGTACTTGCCCACATAATACATTATCAATGAAAGTGCTCCTGTCTATCCACAACTGCCATGCTGTCAGTAAACCAATCAGCAGCACGGGGATGTCAGGCTCCAGGTTACTCATCCTAAACGAGGGGGACTCTCGCCACTTAAGGTCGAGATGAGTATAGTACAAATGTCACTGGTACATTGGCTAAAATTACAAACTGGACTATACTGGCTGCCCTTGTTCCCTTCCTGACAGCAGCCTCACTATTTATACTTAGGCTAACTAGACTCACTAAGCACTGCCCCATTTGCTTGATTTGGCTACCACTTGGAGGAGTGAGATGGATACACATTCACATCCAATTTTAATCCTACCTTTCCATATGCTAAGTTGAGTTTTTAATAACATTATTTAGAGAAATGCTTGAGAAATTTACAAAACAAAATGGCTCAGATGATGAATATTTTGAAAACTAAAATAATACTAATGGGAACACAATGACTAAGCAGTATAAAAAACAAATTCAAGGACCTCACCTCAACATTCTCCGTTGATGCCTTTGGAATGCCCTCCAGCTCCATACCTTCCTCTTCATCAACTGGGAGATCATCACGGCGCCTCTTTTTGCCTTTCTCATAAAACTTGTGCTTTTTGCCCATTTTGCCGTCTGAAAAGATTAAAATTACTTTAAAATGTGGAGGGTTAAAATGGTGGCCTCCCATCTCGCTAATCATGGGCGCGATTCCTGACAATGGACAAGTTTATCCTCCCCATTTTGTTCTGGCTTAGATGAAGTGTGTGTTTCAGAATGAGAAACATTACGTAATAAGACTGGTGGCATAGCAGTGGTGCCCTCCTCTATTGGTTCGGTTAGTTTGAACAGGCGAGGTTGATATTACTCCAGAATAACACCCAACTCCCTCCAGTGGTTAAGACAAATTTCTTTCAATATCATTTAGCCTAAGTACTGATCATCACTCTGATAGCCATTTGTTCCAAAATACTTGTTTCAGAGATATAAACAAATATTCAAGCAAAAACAGATTACTATTATGGCAATGTCAGGTAATAATTTTAGCATAGAATGACACTATGAGACAGGTAAAAGCTTGAGGATGAGCTCAGCCAAAATAACACCTTTTAACCAAAAAAAAAAAACGTGCCCAGAGTTGTAAAATGTGGGGGGCTTTTTCGAATGCCAGTCAACTCGACCCATTGCCAACTCGGCCCATGACCAAGTCGGACCACTGCATACCAACTCGGCCCATTGCGTATTCAACACAACGAAACACCTGCTAGAAATTACAATATTTAATGAAATTTAATCTATTCTCTTCAAGTGCACAATGCCTATTTACACGATACAGTAAGCTGCAGTCAGTTGCTAAAACCAAAAGTAATAAAAATTGAATAGAATAGAGTAGTTTATTGTTAAAAATTACAACAAAGGAGGGAGACGGATCATGCCTGTCCAACCCCTAGTCAATTCAAGAGATATGTATAACACATATGCCATACAGAGGATTGTATATAATAACAGGAATAGCACTATGAGAAAAGATACAGAGTGAGTATAGGCTAGGCATTCTGCCCTTGTGGAGGACAGGTACTAAAACGTGAAATTAAATTGACTATAAACAACTCTCTCCTGTATCTAAAAATAAGAGCAATGGACAAGTTTACGTGACAACAATGTTTGCATTCACTCAGAATATAATCATGACTCATGAACATAGAAATGACAAGGCAGAAACTATGAACTAAACAAAATAGTCCTTTTAGGCACTGCCTTTAATAAAAAGGCATTATCGCCAAAAAAGGATTAGCACTGACACTGGGCTTCTTTCTAGATTCGCTGTACTAGTACATACCTGTCGGGGCCTCACTAAACGTGAAGAGAAGCATTGAATGAGAGATCAAAGTAGTTTGTAATGAGCAGTGATAGTTAAATCGAGCTGATGGTTTGACCAATTTGAAAACTTAAACTATGTATACATAAAACGAAAATAAAGTTAAGTACGGTACCTAAATCATAAAATTCTATAAAAAAATAAAATAAAAAGAAGAAAATCTCTAAACGTGAAGAGAAGCATTAAATGACAGATCAATGTAGTTTCTTGTGAGCGGTGATAGTTGAATAGAGCTGATGGTCCGAGTTGATATTGAAAAATGGTCCAAGTTGGTTCACCAGGTGGGCCGAGATGGACGCACACCGCTTTTTCCACTAAATGTGGACCTTTGTAGCCACTTGACAAGGGGCGAGTGGAGAGCGAAGCAAGCCAAATTAGCTTTAGATAATTGACATATCTAGCTGCATATTGCTAGTCAAAAAGAAAACCTGGGCGAAAAGTTCCATTTTTATGTTTTGACTTTCTCAGAAACTGAACTTTTAGCAAATGGGGGACCTCCACCCCCTGGGTACGGCCCTGCAGTAACATTGAATTCACACAGCCCGGGCGGCCCCGCAGGTGTTGCACCATGTTTGACCCACTATCAGAAGCACTCCCCTGTCCATGAAACGTGTCACACAGGTTTCGTAAATCAATCCTAGACAACTCCTACATGAACCATGCATTACCAGAGAAAGACTTCGAGCAACAGACAGTCAAAACACTGCACACACCCGCTGCGGCCTCCCTTCCCTATCCTCTCGTCCCTCTGTTTACCGCCGCCAGCAACCCACGCCGCTCTTACCCTCCCGTCCTCCTCCTCACACCCCAGCCTCCCTGACCACCTTAATACCGCCCAGGTCACCCACCAAGAGGTCACGTGGTCAAACACCTGTCTACCAGCAGCGTCACGCACCCGCCTTCCTACACTTTCACCTCCAGACTGACTTGCTGAGGATGTAGATTCTGCCTTTGTAACGGAACCTAATGACCGACGTTGGCTTATCTGTACCTGTTTTCTAGGATTCTTGCACCATATGACGTTTATCCTTATTGGGTCTTTTCCGTTTGGCGTACAGTGCTAAAAGTAATTTTAATATAGATTTTTCTATGTATTTTTGTCCGTAGAATCAGAATATCACATTATTTTTTTGGAGAAATTAACAGTTTTTGAGTTATTTGCCTTTAAAGTTATTTTCTTCCTATCTATTACTGAAGGAATTCAAACTTTAAAAAGTCGTAATATTCAGTATTATATACAATTTATGGATCTTTTCCGTTTGCAAACCTTCAGCAGTCATGGAAACGCTTTGAAAATCCAATTCAAGGACTTTTTTTTTACTCCTGAAAATATGGGATAATGTTTACGAAAGCGCGTCGCCTCTGGTGCTGGCCGCGGCGAGGCTGCAGCGGGTGTTGCGAGAAATACCTCCTCGCTGAAATAAGTCACATATACATGAGGGGGGGGTCCAGGGAGGGGCGTAGCCCCCCCTGGTTATTAGGGGGGGTCGAGGGGGGCGCAGCCCCCCCGTTAGTAGGTCGTAAAGTTCGGTTGGAGTAGTTTAAATATGCTCCCCGACCCTAAGCCCTCTGCGAGCTATTTTGAGGCTGCGGCGGCTGCAGCGTAAAGGAAAATAACTTAAAAACTGTTCGTTTCTCCATAAAACGGTTGTCATATTCGGATTCTACGGACAAAAATACATAAGAAAATCTATATTAAAATTAATTTTAGCGCTGTACGCCAAACGGAAAAGATCCCGTTTATTTTTTAAGGTTTTATTGGTAGAGAGAGAGAGAGAGAGAGAATTTACATTTACATAGATAATTTTAATCTGACCACACAGATTAAAGGCCTCTGTGGGTCTGAACTTAATCCTAGATGAGAAGGAAAAAAAGAGAAACATATATAAACACAGGTTCATGCCCTTCTCAGCCCAGTATAAGGTTTAATTTAAGGTTTCTAGTTAAGAGAATGTGAGCCTTGGGATATGGTATTGATCATTATATGGGAGTATGTATAATAGAAAAACTACTTATTGTATGGGTGAGGGGTAAAAGGTGTAGGTAGGACAAGGATGTGTGTTATCTCCTTTTGTGTGTGATGTGTATATGGAGGAACTTCTATGAGGATGAGGAATAAGAATTGATAATGAGGTGCAGAGAGATCCATTCATATGTAGATGATGAAGTAGCAGTGAGTGAAGACTATGAGGAGCTGCAGATGTTGGATGTGGGATATGTATGGAAAAGATTTTGATGTCGGTTCAGTGATGTAAAAAGCCAAGTACTTGTGGTGACTGGACATAACAAGAGAGCTTGCTTCAGGATCAGACCATTGAATTGTGGTGAATTCTCCTTTGTTGACTTTCTTCTGTTTCTTCTCTTGTTGCCATTTTTCTTCACTGCTAATCCCGTCCACTGCGATTGGCACAGAGTTCGCTTTCACTGGTAGCCTGGTTACATATACTCCCAGGTCTTTCTCTGTCTCTGTGGTGGATAGTAGAGTGTTTCCCATGTGGTATTGGTATGCTTTGAATTGTAGCAGCCACTTTTTGTTCCATTCCTGTAGCTTGGTAATGTCTTCTTGTAGGAAATCCAGTCAAGTTAAGGGGTTAATCTACTTTATGAATTACCTTTGGTGCTGAATTACACTTGTTCTTTTATTTCAATCTTAGGTCAGAAAGAAACATCACTTGCAATTTGCTTCTATTTAAATAATGGGCCACATCTGATGAAATGAGTTACCTGTAGTTGTCTAAAATAAATAACACAAAGAAGCATATGAAAACTGGTATCTAGTGAAAGAATCACCTGGAAAACTGGGCCAAGATATAAAATTGAATCATTAGAATAAAGGTTGATCAACTATATTTTGACAAAGGTTAACTTTTATATCTCGGCTCAAATTTCATCGGTCCTTCTAACTGGCGCAATGCATATAAATTAATGAACATACTGATTTAATACTGACACCTGGCTATCAAAGCTCACCACTCTAGGACAACATGAACAGTGCATCACTATATGCTTTAACCCTTAAAGCGCAGGCTAGTTTGCCATGCCTGTCCTCCCACGCGGGCATATTCAGGCAAAATCATACCTCATTTCAACCTTTAATACCTTCACTCCTACTTAACCCACATGACTAAATGAAGTATCATTGTAAAGAACGTACCCTGCTGTCCTTTGACGTCATGTGTAAGACTATATGACCATTGGTAGAGTGAGTACGGAATATTGAAGTAGGATCACTGAAAGCACATTTTTATAGAGTTTTCCACCCCAGGGGTCTTCCTTTCTATGATTTAGTAATAAAAAGCATAACTTTTATATAGTTTATGTGAAACACGCCCCCCAAAAATTAACTTCTAGGCCTTTCTGATGCCCTTGATGGGTGCTGAGGTCAAAGGGCCCCCATCTTGTGGATGAAATTCACTGAAAGATGAGAAGAGGTGGAATGTCCAGCGGACATCTTCTCAAAGCTAACACACGGCATACACTGGCCAATAATTAGTCAAGGGAGCATGGCTGGGTATAATTTGAAAGAAAATGACATGCTTACCCTACTTTAGCATCAACAAAATAAATTTGATAGCGCGTTAATTCAAAAAATGCCTTGTCAACTATTGTCGACACCCGCAGTTTGAGCCCAGGCACCAGCTGTCGACTATTGTCGACACCCGCACTTTAAGGGTTAAGGTGGTCTCTTGTGCTCACTCTAAGACCCATATTTTCAGATGCTTTGGGCTTACACAACCACTATTTCCCAAGGCCATAAAGGAGATAAGTTGGGTTCTCACGAGTGCTTTTCCTATTCATGGTACAGAAGCCTTATCAAACTATCACTAGGCTCATAAAGCTACACATGGAAAGGCCCACAACCTCCACAAAAGCCTTGAAATGCATGTGTGTAAGCACTGAAATATTTGAGAATATGGGCGCATATCCTCGGTAAACTAAAGATTATTATGCATGTGTTAGAAGAGCTTCAGGTGTCCAGTCACTTGGTCTATCAAGTCAACAGGGCCGGGACCGATGCCAACCACTGTCCGAGAACCAGCGGCGATCTGGGTGCGGCCGGCGTCCTGAATTATGCTCACTGTCAGGCCCACCTCCCGGGCTAGGGATGAGAGCTCCAGCATCGAGGCTTCATCCTCTATCTTCACCACAACCTGTACCATACATAAACAATTAAGAGGAAATTCAATCAAGTATTAAATATTATGTAAAATATGCAAGGAGAAATCCAAGAATTCGTGGTTATGAATGGGTTAATTCAGTGTAATTTGGATATATTAGACAATTTAGCAACACTCACAAATAATACCGAAATTCATCTTAGACCCAACAAAATTTCTGGGGTAGTTTTATACTTTTAACCAAACACTTAAAAATGACCTTGAATGTATGCACACTCTCACCATTTTTATTATCCCTGAGAATGGAAAGTGGCAACCTATACTGTCCACAACTTCCATGGTGTAGATGCATGAGTGTATTGAGAGAGAAATAGGTGAGGGACTGAGGAGGAGGGAGTTACCATGCAGATCCTTTGTGCTTACCTTGGGTTGGCCGTTCATCTCCCAAGCTCTCAGGATATTCTTGTTCTTTTTCTGCAACTGTTTGTAGGCTTTCAGGGTTGCATGGGAGCACTGAAAATAATATACTCTGTTAGCCACTACACCTCCCAAGGAAGCACTCTTATACTGCTATTATTATAACTTTTGTTACCTAATATAACAAAACTGCGAACAGTTACAATAGGTCTTGACTCAGAAAATTCATATATGCTTCCTTACTAATGAAACTTTCTATACAATAAAGTGAGGTCATTCTTTGTTGATTTATACCATAAGGTGCTGGCTATCATGTGTTTGAAGATACCATAAACTTAAAATAACAAAACCCCAAACAGTTACTATAGGTCTTGACTCAGAAAATTCATATATGCTTCCTTACTAATGAGACTTTCTGTACAACAAAGTGAGGTCATTCTTTGTTGATTTATACTATAAGGGGCTTGCTATTATGTGTTTGACGATACCCTAAACTTAACCCATCTTAACTTATCAAAACCAAAACAAACACTATAGGACTTGACTCTGAAAATTCATATATGCTTCCTTACTAATGAGACCTTCTATGCAACAAAGTGAGGTCATTCTTTGTTGATTTATACCATAAGGGGCTGGCTATCATGTGTTTGAAGATACCCTAAACTTAACCTAACAAAACCAAAACAAACAATATAGGTCTTGACTCAGAAAATTCATATATTCTTCCTTACTAATGAGACTTTCTAGACAACAAAGTGAGGTCACTCATTGTTGATCTGTACCATAAGGTGCTGGCTATCATGTATCTGAAGATACCCTAAACTGACCTAACCAATCCCCAAACAGTTACTAAAGGTCTTGACTTAGAAAATTCATATATGCTTTCTTACTAATGAGACTTTCTATACAATAAAGTTAAGTCATTCTTTGTTGATTTATACCATAAGGTGCTGGTTGTCATGTATTTGAAGATAACCTAAACTGAACCTAACCTAGCCAAACAAAACCCCAAACAGTTACTATACGTCTCGACTTAGAAAATTCATATATGCTTCCTTACTAATGAGACTTTCTATACAACAAATTGAGGTCATTCTTTGTTGATTTAAACCATTAGGTGCTGGCTATCATGTATCTGAAGATACCCTAAACTTAACCTAGCATAACCTAACAAAACCAAAACAGTTACTATTGGTCTTGACTCAGAAAATTCATATATGTTTCCTTACTAATGAGACTTTCATTTAATTATATTTATTAATAAAAAATGTATAAAAAAAATCTGATTTAAATAAAAAATCTGATATAAATAAAAAAATCTTTTTTTTTAATAAAAAAAAAATCAACAACCCTGCTTTTGACCATTTCTTATCCCGGTAACTGTGGGGATCATGTTTCTCAAAGGCCCCTCTCAGCGAATTAATGAGAAAGAATCATCACTAACGCAAACCATTTCATAATATCAACACATTTGTGATCAGTTTATGCATCATCTATTTTGTGGGGTTTATATCATGGCAAAAATTTGGTCCATCGCTCTTACACGGTAAAGCCACAAATTTGGCCCGTCACTGCTACCGGGTTAATCTTTTTGCTATGGAAGAAAGAAAACTCAAAATAATACTGGAGACAGATGTTGGGATGATTAGAAAAAAAAGAGCACCTGGATCATCAAAGATGAAAAAATATATGGAGAAAACAGTGTAGTCAGGAGTACAAGCACTCAAGTAGAAGTGGCAGAAATGTACCTGCGGGTGGTGGTTATTTTTTGTTTTAATAAATTCACTATTCTAAATGGCATAACATAAGGTGCAAGATTACCCTTATGCAGTCAATGACATAAAATACTTTAATTCAGACCTGCTGTATATACTGTTGTACATATTAATTTTACTCCATTAGTTATATATTGTTCTCACTTTCCATGAATATCTAGGCATTTTCATTTTCCCTCCCTTTATTACTTGCTTTGAAAATCTGTGTTAAGCTTTGGCCTATTGAAAAAGCTGGAGCCCACCACATGCAATATGCAACATGCACTAACAATACCATGGCTTGTACTTGATGTTTACCAAAGATATATATTATGGACGGGGAAATGGATCATGCTGCTGAGCTGAGCATACCTGAGCAGCTGCCTTGCCCTTCCCCATCTTGAGGTCACTGCGCACCACAAGGACAAGCTTCATCTCACCGGACCCTTCAGCTAGAAATCCATCCTGAAAAGGGGCCATAAGATAGACTTTTTGGTGAGGAGAAGTCAAGAACACACCTCATAAAGACTTGACTAATCTTCTTTTGCCCTAGACCCAAGTGCTAGGGACCTGTCTAAAGCTCACTATACTCTTAACTGTTCATCATATTTGTATTCTCAGTAAACTTATATATTCATCCTCAGTACTGAGACTGTCTAATATAGTAAGCCATTTTATTTTTTATTTTTACTGTAAGTTGCTGCCTGTCATGTTTTTGAATATCTGAAATTCCTAGACTAACACAACCTCCCTTACTCTAACTCTAGTGCCATAAAACAAGTGGACGGACATTGATCCTGGACAATGTTAGATACATGAACAAGAAGCACAAATCACTGACAGAGAAGAGGCAGGGGAAGACAAGGGACTAAAAATTGTAACAGGACTAACAGGAGATAAAGATACAGACACTATAAAAGCAAGAAAAAAATAATTAACCCCTTCACTACGTCCGGGCCAAAACAGCGCCTCGCGTCGTATCCGGGATCGCCGCGCGAGCCAAATTTCAAATGTTGCTATTGAATATAACAAGTTTTCAGCCATAATCTCAACATAATCATCATGTATTATATATGAAAACATGCAGAATTAAATGGTGCACATAAAGAAACTCACTACGGCTGGGTCAAAACAGCACCCCGCGCTGTATGCAGGATCGCCGCGTGCGCCAAATTTCAAATGTCGCTATTGAATATAACAAGTTTTCAGCCATAAACTCAACATAATCATTATGTATTATATATGAAAACATGCAGAATTAAATGATGCACATAAAGAAACATAAATTAATTGACAATTTTGAGATGTAAGCATATATATAGATACAATAACTCATATTGGCTAAAGCGAGCCATGACGCAGTATGTGCGTCCTCGGATATGGTACAGGGCACGCAAGGACGCAGTATACACGTCCTCGTGTTGAAGGGGTTAATGGCTACAAAGGAAGAATGATCATACTGTAGAGTCCTGAGAAGTAATATACAGCATTAAAGTCATACAGAAAATGAAGAAGAAAAAAAAATGAAGAAAAGAAGAAGAAAAAAGAAAAAGGAGAAGAATATGGAGGAGGAGGAGGATTAGAAGAAAAAAGAAGAAAAAGAGGAGCAGAAGGAGGAGATGAAAAAGTGGAAAAAATAGGATAAAGAAGAGGAAGAAGGCACCCAAGATACCCACCTCGTCCCAGCCCTCGTCATCGGAGTCGTCTGAGGCGCCGCCCCCACTGTCCTGAGGGTCCATGCTCTCGTTGTCACTTAAAAAGGAACCCCGGGCGAAAAATCCTATGCACATGCCCAGCCCCACGCCCACCATGACGCCAGGCTGGCAAAGCAACTCGGAAACCATGGGAATCATTGTGTAAGTTTCCTTCCTCTTCTTCTGTGGACCTCTATGGCTTTTACTCGTGTTTTTTTTTGTGGTGTGGTTAGCTTGTGTTACTGGATGTTTTTGTTGGTGATTTGTGGTGGTCGTGGCGGTGGTGGTGAGTGTGGTGTGTGGTGGTCGTGGCGGTGGTGGTGATAGTGGTGTATCCTTCCTCTTCTTCTGTAGACCTCAGACGCCTTGTTCCGCTTCTCTTAGGTCCTCACGCCTTGGTCTTCCTTCCTTTGTAGCCTTTGGTTATTGCTCTCTCTTCGTCCACCCGGCTTGTCTTGCACCACCTGGCCCTGGGAAGGCCATGTGAGGGTGTTTGTTGTGGACTGTGGACTTGGGTCTTGGTTATGATGATGGTGTTGTTGTTGTCTTTGTAACGGTCCGGGATGGGAGGCTGGGAGCCGAGGATCTACCTGCAGGCTGCTGAGCACAGAGAAACGCTGAGCCCCATGAGCTAATGCTAACACAATATTGGGAAAAGAGGGCACAAACGCATGAGAGAAATAAGGAAAACCATAGAAAATAAGTGATTCAAGGTAGAAAATAGAGAATAAAGACTATGAAAATTACTGCGGAGGATAGTGTAATGCCGCTGAAAAGCAAAGATGTGTGAGTGAGCAGAAGAGAGGTTCAAGAGGAGGAGGACCTACGGAGCGATAAAAAAAGAAGAGTCCATTAATTAAAATTCAAGGGACTTTTACCCTGAACTGGTCACTCCAAAAACCGACGTACATGTGCAAGCATGTGTTTGTGATTTATTTGTCCACTGTGAAGCTAAAGTTACACTCAATTGACTGTGATGGTATGCTGGGTGGAGTCTGTGTCTGGCGCGAGGTAAACAAACTGTTTATAATGCAATGCAGCAGCACAATCTTCTAAAACCTCAATATCCTTCCGATTCATGGTAAAGTGGCTGGAGATCGAGATATGCTGGCGTGGTGTTTGTTGTTGTTGGAGCGCGGCGTCAACACAATTAACAGTTCAGGGTCAGTACAATGTGATGCACAACATTGTTGGTTGGCAATATCACGTACGAAAACGAGCAACATGTTGCGAGAAATTTGCCCTGTGTGACGCCGCCTTTAGGCTCTTCGTCTCATCAGCTCTCCTCCTCTTACTGATAGTCTTCTACCTCTTAAATTCCGCCGCCATATTGCCTCTCTATCTTCTATCGATATTTTCACGCTGACTGCTCTTCTGAACTTGCTAACTGCATGCCTCCCCCCCTCCCGACTTTCTGCTCAAGCTCATCCCTATACTGTGCAAACCCCTTATGCAAGAGTTAACCAGCATCTTCACCCTTTCATCCCTCACGCTGGTAAACTCTGGAACAATCTTCCTTCATCTGTATTTCCTCTGCCTACGACTTGAAGTCTTTCAAGAGGAGGGTATCAGCTAGGACACCTCTCCTCTCGAAATTGACCTCTCTTTTGGCCACTCTGTAATGCCATGAAATTGTAGCCCCCCCTGTCGCCTTACAGTCCCTCCCCCCTCCCTGTTTTCCAGACACCGTCCAGACACATGTCAATTTCGCCTATGGTTGGCTGCGTCTTTAGCAACTTAATTTTTCCTTCTTACTAAATTTTGCTCACCAAAACAATTAGTTCAAGTCTTTTGTACATCCTCCCTACCTCCCAGCTTTGTTCCCGACTTAAATTGTTCCCCAGCGAGAGCTACATAAATCACGCCTTGAGACACTCCAATTTTCAACAACACTCGTGCCCCTCTCTCTCGCCGGGCCCGCGGGCCAGTCTTCGTTCATCCGCCCTATACCAGTCAGCGCGTCTCGTCCACAAGGCCGGCCTAGGCTCTAGAACAAACAATTATATCTTATCTTTGTAATAAATGTCTCAGTAAAATTCCCCTTGTAATTATATTATTCTGTTTATCACTGTCCCTCATAATCTTAAGGTTACGAGTTGATCAGCCGGACGACACACAAGGAAATCCGTACCTTTACGTCTCCCTCCCTCTTCAGTGTCTACGCAACCCCCTCGAGTGTTTTCTCCCGTCTTTCATCCGGCGTAGTTGAGTGTAGTCAATCAGTCTTATTTTCTCCCCATTGAGCAGGTGGTTCCGACCCTCATCGTGGGGTGGTGGCATTTTCATGGGTTGAGGTTGTCTGGGGTATCCTGGGCCACTGGGTTTTCATGGGTCACAGGCGCAGCTTGGCCCAGTGGCCAGTCTCTTATTTGGATACTTTAATTCGAGGGTTTGGGGTTTCCCTCACTTACAGGCAGCACGCCCTGGAGGTGGCAGTCCGCTTCAGGACTTACTAGGCTCTGATCAGTTACCTTGGGAGAGGCGGGCAGCGAAAGTTATTATGTTTGTGGAGGAGTGAATCTGTCCTGTCATATCAGAGTGCATTCCTCCCCCACGTCACTGTCCTGTGGTACGCCAGTGTTTGATTCGTTGTGATTGTATGTGTTTTTTCTTTTTTTTTCTTCTGGTGACCAAAATTTAGTCTCCCGGAGGGAACGCTCGTGTAATGCCATAAAATTGTAGCCCCCCCCATCCCCCTGTCACCTTACAGTCTCCCCCCCCTCTCTGTTTTCCCTGTTTTCCAGACACCGTCTAGATACATGTCCGTTTCGCCTATGGTTGGCTGCGTCTTTAGCAACCTCATTTTTCCTTCTTACTAAATTTAGCTCACCATAATAAATCAGTTCTAGTCTTTTGTAAACCCTCCCTACCTCCCAGCTTTGTTCCCGACTTAATTGTTCCCCAGAGAGAGCTAATTTAACACTTCCCTCCCTCCCCACTAATGATTCACTGTTTGTTATTCACACAGGTACGAACGACGTCACCACGACCCGATCTGAGGAACTCCTGGACAAGTACCGTAGGCTCATCCAGCAGTATAAGCCTAAACCCCCTAACATTTTGATTTCAGGAGTTCTACCACGGACGTGGGCGGAGAGCGACTTCTTCAGTAAGGCCTTCAGCCTAAACAACCGCTTACAGACTCTTTGCGGAGAGCTTGACGTGGAGTTCTTCAACGCCTGGGACAATTTCTACGGACAAAGTGAGCTCTTCCACAGGGACGGAATACACCTGTCTCCCATCGGGGCAGCCAGATTCGGAAGGCTCCTCAACGACGCTGTACGTGACACCCGATCAAAAAACGACCCTCAGCCACGTCCCTTCACTCCGCCCGTGTAAATAGACCCCGTGCATCGCAACAAACCCGTAACTGTGATCCCGCAAGTACCACCACCTCTATTACCAAGCCTCTAGATAACTTAAAAATACTTAGTTTCAATGCGCGTAGCCTAAGAAACAAATTTGATGAATTTGATGAGTCTTGCTCTAACAGAAAATTTTGACATAATTGCTATAACCGAAACATTTATCGACACCACAAATATTGATTTAAGTTCCGAATACTACATAGATGGCTACAGACTCTTCAACAAAGATCGTGTAAACCGTAGAGGCGGTGGCGTCGCCCTTTTTGTCAAAAGCTATTTGCAACCCACTGACAAAACATCAAGAGACAGTAACGTTGAACATTTGTGCGTGCGAGTAAACATTGCAAAAGTCAATTTAAATATATCTGTCACCTACAGACCTCCCGGGCAATCACTCGATGACGACTTTGGAATGTACAGCGTTTTAAGGCAGTCACTTAATAACAGCGACTCACTGATATTAGGAGACTTTAACCTCCCCCAAATCGACTGGGCCACACTATCAGGTACAGAAGGCGAGTCACATAGAATGATCGAATTTTTAGAAGAAAATTATCTAAGCCAACTGGTTTCTGAACCAACTCGACAAAATAACATACTCGACCTTGTTATAACGACCCAAGATAACCTTGTCAGTAATGTCACGGTAGGATAACACCTCGGTTCTTGCGATCATAAATTAGTGCGCGTCGACATTAGAGCTCAAACATCAGTGACTGAAAATAAAGTAAAGGTGCCCAATTTCAAAAGAGCTAACTTCGTAGAAATCCGAAAAAAAATAACAGAAATACAACTATCAGATGACTAGTTGGGTCATTAACATTAATTCCGTGACCGTGGTGAGCGAAGGTTCGTTTCTCGGTGGATTTGTCTTCTTTGAAGGTTAAATAAAGATTTTAGCCCCCATGCCCCTCGCGAAAATGTGGGCAAACTTTTTGAGAGCCGTAAATTCAAATTGGCCGCCATCGGCCATATTTGAAATTATCTTTTTAATGGTTTAACCTACAATGTTGTGTAATATATCCTTTCTTGGGTTTTTCATGTCAGAAAAATCATTTCTGATGTTCTTTTTATCATCTGACTTGTTTTTGACCTTCAAATCCAAGATGGCTGCCGATTCCTATTCAGAATGATAACTTTTCAAAGCTTTTGCAAGTCTTCCAAACTGTGTATGTTTTTTTTATATATTGACTTACGTATATTTCAAAATTCCTTTTATTTCAAGAAAGTACACTGTTTCACCGTCAATTTGTCATAAAAATATCATGCAAAATGAACCACTACTCGTCAGCTGAATCCGTTGATTCCCCACACTCGCTTCCCTCCTCCTCATCATCACTCTCGTCACTGCTTACGTCTCGGACGTCCTGAGCTGCAAAGTGCACGGGCAGTGGAGGCCGGGTATGGCGGACAGGTCGGCATTTCCCATTCACAATTTCCCAGCCATGGTCGATGGGAGATGGATGCTCACTCAAGTGGAAATGGAGTTGGCAGAATGCAATATAGTTTGTCCTTTCTAAGTGGAGATCCAACGAATCGTCATCAGGAGGCAGGCGGCTGGTATTTTTCTTTTTCAGTTTGTGCCACTTTGAAGCTCTTGCTTGTCCACAGGTAAGATTTGCACTCTCGCCATAGATGTGAGTGAGAACGAATGTCTTCATATCAGATCTGACTTTATCCTCTAATTCCAGTGTCTCACCAACTCTTCCCAGAAGCTCTCTTGCTTCAGGATCAGTGAAGACTTTGTCCAAAACTGGCTTTTTCCCATGCCCATAGAACCCTGACGTGTGATCAGTCCCAGTAATCACATGGAGTGGTACGATGATATCTGCAACTTCTGTTGGTAGCATGGTGCGGCAGCTGATCAACGTTCGTTTGCGTTTCATCAGCAAATCACCTCGGAGTTGTTGTGAGACATAGGCTGCTTGGACATATACATCTGTGTCTTCACTGTCTAGTACAACTGGTCCTGCGTAGTCCCCGATCCTTAGCTTGGCATAGATGGAGAGCAGTATTGTGTCAGCTTCTGGTTGCTTGACGACATAATCCATATTTGTCACACCAGTGGTCAAGTTCAGTGATTCCCCCTCACAGTATATGATGTCACCTTGCACTCGACCAACTTGTGCCTTGAACTTTTCCTTCACAAGCTTCTGCAGTCGGACCTTGTTTGCTGAATTAAGCATGAATTTGTTGAACTCAGCAGCTCCTGGGAATGTGTCTTCTGGTTTGGGATAGACGTTTGGGATATGTGCATGTTTAGCTGCCCGTCGATCATGCTCATCATCCTTGATACTGAAGGGAAGGTCGTACCTGTCATTGACGAGAATGATGCGGTGTGCATCAGCATGACGTGAGAAGACAATTGTGCAGATCTTCTCTAGGTAATCACTCCAACGGTACTCTGTGCCATCCCGCTTCCTAGCTTCACGGTCCTCGGGTGTGGGTGTGGCCAACCGCCATATCAGTCCCATGTCCACAAGGCTGATATAGTTTTGAGGTATATCAGCAACTGGGTCCAGATTGAACAGCTCTAACAGCTTGCTTTTTGCAGTCTTGCGCATTGATCCGTCGACATTGTAGAGCGATAGGCACTCTTCTGTTACTCTTCCCTCTAGGGCTGACTCAAGATCAACAAGACCCGAGTTTTCAACAAGCTCCACCAAGGCCGCTAGCCCTGACCTCTCCATTTGAGCCACTTTCATAGGGGCACAGGGTAATTCACATACCTGTTCAGTGCTGAAACTTCGCCTTTTGTTCCTGTGGATTGTTGCTGTGAGAGGTTTAATCTTACTAAAAACTCTCTCTTGCAAGAAGAGTTCGACCTGAGCTTTGCCATCCGATAGTGCAGTCTCCAGGTCCTGCACCAACTCCGGAGATGCAACCATGCCAGACTGCAGTGACCTGAGTGTGGGCGAGGATGTATCAAATGGCTCTGAACCAAAATCTTTTGTGCATGCCTGCAGGTCCTGGACTGCCTGCTCATCTTTCTTCATTCTTGCTGGCTGACACTCCACATGCTTCCTTTGGCGACGTTGGCAATTGAGGTCCCGATTCACAACAGCTTTCACTCTCGCAACATTGTTCACATTGCGTATGGTTGAGAATAGTTGCTTCTCGTTCGACAGCAGCTGAAGCCATCCCTGTTTAAGCTTCGAATGCAGATTCATTGTTGTTTCAATCCAAAGATCTAACGGTTGGCAGGAGTAAGGTAGCCCTGTCATTGACTGAGTAAAGTGATCTTCAAAGAAGAGCATTTGCTCATCTGGCAGTGACGAGAGCATTGCCCAGTAATCTGGTAACCATCGTCCATAGTCATGATTGTCATATGCCATCAATCCAGGCAACATGTTGTATGTTGATGAGAGGTACTCTGACAAATTTCTCGAATGACACGCATCAATACTTTGGACAAGAGGGTCAGACATTTCAAGGAAAGACAACCAGAAGTCACCCATGTCTGTACCAGGTTTCTGATAAACTCTATTGACCAGTTCCTTCAATTCATCGTCTTCCTCTAGATCCATGTGAGCATTCTGTACGACCTCCTGCGTCTCGGTTAATGCATTGCGCAAAGTGTCTAGGTTTCCCTTAACGTCTTCTGTTAGTTCCTCATGCTCAAGAATCTCTTTCAGTCGTATGTGGATAAGAGCCTCTCTCCAGAGCATGATACAGCGCACACCCCGCCTATAGTGCTTCCCACGTAGAGCTTGTTCAATGGATCCCTCCACTACTACTCCTGCGGTTACCAGAGTGTCTGCCATGCCAGAGCCTTTGAATCTTTTGTAGATGGCATATATGTAAGACATTTGCTGGTGGAATGGGCCAAGAATTGGGACAATGTTTTCAAACAGTTCGGGAGTCTCCATTTTTAGCTGTACTGTTGTCTTGTAGGTCGGCATATCACCAACCAGAAAGGAAAATGGAATATGCTTTTCATGCATAGATTCTGCTAGCTTCACCATGATGTCATACACAACTGACTTACTGGGAGGTTCAGGGTAGGTCGTGTGATAGTAGGGCTTGCTCCTACCTACTGATGGTTGGCGACAAGACTGAGCACCACTGTATGCTGGAACCCGCTGCTCATGAGGTGGTGGTCGTACACCGTCATTGTCAGCACGAGATGATGAATGATAAAACAATGAATAGAAATGGAAAACGGACAGACATACAACATACCTCTAAAACACCAACCTCACTGCGCCACCAAACGAAACTTGTACACATTGAACGAAACATAACAAAAATAGACAAATAAATATTAACACAACTTGATGATCTGATGAATAATGAATGATGAATTTATATGATAATGTGAAAAAAAACAAAACTAAATTTACAATCATGCTACACATCTCACGTTCTTCTGCACAAATGCAATTAATTACAATACTATCGGTACATAGTTTACAAATCGGCAGCCATCTTGGATTTGAAGGTCAAAAACAGGTCAGATGATAAAAAGAACATCAGAAATGATTTTCCTGACATGAAAAACCCAAGAAAGGATATATTACACAACATTGTAGGTTAAACCATTAAAAAGATAATTTCAAATATGGCCGATGGCGGCCAATTTGAATTTACGGCTCTCAAAAAGTTTGCCCACATTTTCGCGAGGGGCATGGGGGCTAAAATCTTTATTTAACCTTCTAAGAAGACAAATCCACCGAGAAACGAACCTTCGCTCACCACGGTCACGGAATTAATGTTAATGACCCAACTAGACGGCAATGTAGAGGAAGCCTGGCTAAGCTTTAAAAATCATTTACTCACTCAGCAGAGCACATTCGTCCCCTTGTGCGAGAAGCGAAATAACACTAATAAAAGCCCACCTTGGTTTAATAGCGAAATTAAACACTCAGTCAAGGAGAGAAAATTGTCTTACAGGCTAAAGAAAGAACAAAGCACGCCCGAAAATATTAGACTTTATAATGATGATTAGTAATGATTAGTATGTCAGGCAAAGCGTAGATACGAAGAAAATATTGCAGCCAACTGTGAAAATAATCCGAAATCTTTCTTCAGTTACATAAACAACAGAAAGGCGATCAGAAGTGGAATTGGACCTTTAACAAACAGCAACGGTGCACTAGTGACTGACAACCAACACATTGCAAACCTCTTAAACAATTACTTTTCCTCGGTGTTTAATACTAACAGTCTTCCTCCCGCTACCACCAACACCAGTACTAATGTAAATCTCGAGCATGCATTGCCTAATTTTGAAATAACAACCGATGAAGTCCTTAAAACTCTCCATTCACTTAAAACAAGTAAAAGTCCCGGACCCGATAAAGTATATCCTATACTGCTTAAAGAAACAAAGAGCGAAATACTCTCCTCCCTCACAACCGTATTCAATATGTCCTTGTGACAAGGCATCGTCCCTTCGGATTGGAAAAAAGCTAACGTGACACCGATTTTTAAGAAAGGAGACAAAAAAATACCAGGTAACTACCGACCCATTAGTCTAACTTCAATTGTTGGTAAGCTACTTGAGAGCATAATTAGAGACAAAATTGTGAGTTACCTCGAAAGCCACTCATTAATTGGGGATTCACAACATGGCTTCCGAAACAAAAGATCCTGCCTATCAAACCTATTGACCTTTTCTAACGACCTCTTCTCAGTTTATGACGTAACCAAATCATTGGACGTAGTCTATCTTGATTTCCAGAAAGCGTTTGATAAAGTCCCGCATCATAAATTACTTTATAGATTAAAGCAAATAAGTATAGACGGTCAAGTAAACCAATGGATCGCGAATTGGTTGAGCAACAGACAACAAAGAGTGGTGATTGACGGATTTAACTCAGAGTGGGCGCCGGTCATTAGTGGCGTCCCTCAGGGCTCGGTTCTTGGCCCAGTGCTCTTCATTATTTACATCAACGACGTGGATGTTGGACTCAATAATCGCATTAGTAAATTTGCAGACGACACAAAGATTGGTAACTCGGTTCTCACTGACGAAGACAGGCAAAGCCTCCAAGAGGATTTGCACAAAATTTAATCTTGGTCGGATAGATGGGAGATGCCCTTTAACGTAGACAAGTGCCAGGCCCTTCAAGTTGGAACAAGAAATAAGAAGTTCGAATACGAAATGCGCGGCGTTAAACTCACAAGCGTTCAGTGCGTTAAGGACCTGGGGGTCAAAATCGCGTCAAACCTCAAATTCTCACATCAATGCATCGATGCAGCAAATAAAGCGAACAGAATGTTGGGCTTCATTAAAAGAAACTTTTATTCAAGAATAAAGATGTAATACTTCCGCCCTGCAATAGTTTAGTCAGACCCCACTTGGAATATGCGGTACAGTTTTGGTCTCCTCACCATGCAAAGGACATTGCTAAATTAGAGGGTGTTCAGCGTCGGGCAACAAAAATGATCCCTTCCTTGCGCAACAAATCCTACGAAGAAAGGCTTTCCACCCTTAACATGTTCTCTCTTGAGAAACGTCGCCTCCGAGGAAAACTGATCGAATGTTTTAAAATACTTAATGGTTTCACGAATGTAGACAGAACAAAATTGTTTATGATAGATGACACTTTGCGAACGAGGAACAATGGCATAAAACTCAAATGTAGACAAGTAAATTCAGACTGCACCAAATTTTTCTTCACCAATGTTGTAGTGCGAGAATGGAATAAGCTCCCACCATCAGTGGTCCAGTGTAACACGATTGACTCCTTTAAAAATAAGCTCGACCGTCACTTCCTTGAACTTAATATTAACTAGAGTAGCAAAGCAACGTTTTGGAGCCATCTGATTAGTGTAGATTCACTTAGGTTTAAAGACAGACCACCTAGTCTGGACCATGGGGTCTGTGTGGTCTGATTTTCTATGTAATTCTATGTAATTCCCCATAAATCACGCCTTGAGACACTCCAATTTTCAACAACACAAACGCCCCTCTCTCTCGCCGGGCCCGCGGGCCAGTCTCCGTTCATCCGCCCTGTAGGTAAGACCTGCCTTCACGTTGCTCGTGTTTCCCCCTCCCCAAATATCAGTAAATTCTCATTCTTTCCCTTGTGTTAATATATTAATATATACCTACATATCCAGTGTGTTAAGTAGTTAAGCCAGTCTCCGTTCATCCGCCCTATAGGCCCTGTTGGTGACCAGTCAGCACGCCTCGTCCACTCAGCTCACACACACACACACACACACACACACAGATAGCCTACACTTTCCCCCCCCCACCCCACCCCACGTTTCCCCAAACGTCTCACCCAAGTATTATTAATATGTAGTCGCGCTCTTGTTACCCTTGTGTGGCAGCCATAGGCTCGACAAGGGAAGTTTGTTTGGGTGTAACGTTCTCAGTACGTAGTAACTCTTTATATTTTTGTAATTTCACAAGGCCGGCCTTGGCTCTAGAGTCTAGAACAAACAATTATATCTTATCTTTGTAACAAATGTCTCAGTAAAATTCCCCCTGTAATTATATTATTCTGGTTATCACTGTCCCTCATTTAATCTTAATTAAGGTTACGAGATGATCAGCCAGACGACACACAAGGAAATCCGTACCTTCACGTCTCCCTCCCTCTTCAGTGTCTACGCTACCCCCTCAAGTGTTTTCTCCCGTCTTTCATCCGGCGTAGTAGAGTGTAGTCAATCAGTCTTATTTTCTCCCCACTGAGCAGGTGGTTCCGGCCCTCATCGTGGGGTGGTGGCAGCCTACCTTTTGGTCAGTCACACTCAAACGCTCGGGTTAAATTATTCTCGTCAACTTAATCAGTCAGTGTTTAAAAAATCAGTAAAATTCAGTCTAAATGAGTAAAGTTTACGCCCCCTAAGATCCCGGGGCATTACAGGAGGGAATCATCCACACACACACACAAAAAAAAAAAAAATGTACTGCGAGAGAGAAATCACGTGCTGCGACCAGTTGAAGCAAGATTTGTTGGACTTAGCTTCGGTGTGTGGGTTACAAGGCTGGCACTACGGTACGGAATACAGTACGGTACGGTTGAAATTTTGGTAAAAAGTACGGTACGGAATTACGGTACGATATTTTTCTTAATGTACTACGATACGGTATGATGTAGGTACGGAAATTTAGTAAAATTCCGAACCGTACTGTACCTCAGGCTTAAAACAAGTGATCATCCGAAGAATCTTTTATTATTATTTTTTGTACTTTCTTGTCCATTAGTGCCTGGTAGGGTATATTTAAGAGGCCTGATACATGTCACTTTGTAAATGTGCCTTTTCAGATTTATTGATGTACCTTAATTATTTTTTCACAAATATTTTTTTTTTATGTATGTGTATATGTTTTCCTGATGGGACGATAATGGTTCAGAACTACGATACGGTATTTAACCGTACTGTACGGTACGGTAAAATAGCTGGGGGTAAGGTACGAAATTACGGTACGGTATTTTTTTCAGGTACGGAGTACGGTTAAAAATTCTGTATCGTACCGTACTGCCAGCCTTGGTGGGTTGTGGAGATTAAATGGCCTGAAGGGTAGACTGTGTGTCACACATCACGTATACTACGCCGTTCAGTCGTCGTTGACAGGAGTGTGACAGCCAGCAAGAGCCCCTGCTCTCAGTAGGTAGAGCTCGGACTCTCTCCGGTGGCTTCACATCGGATGAGTAGATAATGCACCCCGAGCTCCCATTTGACTGCACGGAATCGTCGACGTAGAGGTGGTGCGCGGCAGGGACGGAGGAGGACACTGCGGCGATTTTCTCCAAAAGCTAGTTGTTTCTGGTACAGTGGTGGGTCTACCTTGGAAGTGGGGGTAAGCAATTTTTTTGTCCGAACCGAAAGCCTCTGAGAATACGGGTCCTGGGTTACCTTTGCGCCACTTGTAATTTTCAAACGCTTCGACACAGTAAATCTAGTTCAAACGGCTCTAGTAAAAGTTATAGGGATTTTCATGGGTGCTTGAATGACCCTGGCTGTAGATTTGCGAGGCTTCTGTGCCATGAACGGGATAAACACTTATGAGAAACCATCTTAGCATCTCCGTGGCCTTAAAATTGTTTCTATTATGAGCCCGAAGCATTTGCGAATCCTAGTCCAGGGTCGATCATTACCGCGGGAGTAGAAACTTCTTCGCCACCGGTTTTGTAAGAGGGCGGGGCGTCGTTGTCTGGTTTGGGGCACTTTTTCCTCGTAACGTAGAGGTGGACAAGAAGCGAGACCAGACACAGGGTCACAGTAAAACCTGAGAATGAAGGAGACATAAAAGTTCCTATAGGAGTGCCGGATACGGTAATCTCTCTCTCTCTCTCTCTCTCTCTCTCTCTCTCTCTCTCTCTCTCTCTCTCTCTCTCTCTCTCTCTCTCTCTCTCTCTCTCTCTCTCTCTCTCTCTCTCTCTCTCTCTCTCTCTCTCTCTCTCTCTCTCTCTCTCTCTCTCTCTCTCTCTCTCTCTCTCTCTCTCTCTCTCTCTCTCTCTCTCTCTTCACTGTTTATGACGTAACCAAATCACTGGACGTAGTCTATCTTGATTTCCAGAAAGCGTTTGATAAAGTCCCGCATCATAAATTACTTTACAAATTAAAGCAAATAGGTATTGACGGTCAAGTAAACCAATGGATCGCGAATTGGTTGAGCAACAGACAACAAAGAGTAGTGATTGACGGATTTAACTCAGAGTGGGCGCCTGTCACTAGTGGCGTCCCTCAGGGCTCGGTCCTTGGCCCAGTGCTCTTCATTATTTACATCAACGACGTGGATGTTGGACTCAATAACCGCATTAGTAAATTTGCAGACGACACAAAGATTGGTAACTCGGTTCTCACTGACGAAGACAGGCAAAGCCTCCAAGAGGATTTGCACAAAATTTCAGCTTGGTCGGATAGATGGGAGATGCCCTTTAACGTAGACAAGTGCCAGGTCCTTCAAGTTGGAACGAGGAATAAGAAGTTCGAATACGAAATGCGCGGCGTTAAACTCAAAAGCGTTCAATGCGTCAAAGACTTGGGGTAAAAATCGCGTCAAACCTCAAATTCTCACAGCAATGCATCGATGCAGCAAATAAAGCGAACAGAATGTTGGGCTTCATTAAAAGAAACTTTGTATTCAAGAATAAAGATGTAATACTCCTGCTCTACAACAGTTTAGTCATACTCCACTTGGAATAGGCGCTACAGTTTTGGACCCCCACCCCATGCAAAGGATATTGCGAAATTAGAACGTGTTCAGCGTCGGGCAACGAAAAAGATCCCTTCATTGCGCATGAAATCCTACGAAGAAAGGCTTTCTACCCTTAACATGTTCTCTTGAGAAACGTCGCCTCCGAGGAAAATTGATCGAATGTTTTAAAATACTTAATGGTTTCACGAATGTAGACAGATCAACATTGTTTATGATCGATGACAGTCTGCGCACGAGGAACAATGGCGTAAAACTCAGATGTAGACAAGTAAATTCAGATTGCACCAAATTTTTCTTCACCAACGTTGTAGTGCGAGAATGGAATAAGCTTCCACCATCAGTGGTCCAGTGTAACACGATTGACTCCTTCAAAAATAAGCTCGACCGTCACTTCCTTCAACTTAATATCAACTAGAGTAGAAATGCAACGTTTTGGAGTCTTCTGATTAATGTAAAATCACTTAGGGTTAAGGACAGACCACCAAGTCTGGACCATGGGGTCTGTGTGGTCTGATTTTCTATCTATGTAAATCTCTCTCTCTCTCTCTCTCTCTCTCTCTCTCTCTCTCTCTCTCTCTCTCTCTCTCTCTCTCTCTCTCTCTCTCTATCTCTCTCTCTCTCTCTCTCTCTCTCTCTCTCTCTCTCTCTCTCTCTCTCTCTCTCTCTCTCTCTCTCTCTCTCTCTCTCTCTCTCTCTCTCTCTCTCTCTCTCTCTCTCTCTCTCTCGTAGAAATTAGCCTCAAGAAAAGAGCAGGACGAAGCGTGAAGGAGGGAGGACTGCTCAGACAGATCTCAAGGTGAAAGAAAACACAGTAAAAGAGAAGAGAGGAGAGGAGAGGAGAGGAGAGGAGAGGAGAGAAGAGGAGAGGAGAGGAGAGAAGAGGGGGTGTGAGGGTCAGAGGAAGAAACCAGAGGAGTGCATATACTAAAGGGAGAGCGACTGCCAGAATCTTTTATATTCCCGCAAAAGGAAACGCGTCAAAATATCAGAATTATAACGAGACTGAAAAGGAAGCAAATGAACAAAAGCTGACCACAAAACAAAAGCCATAAACCAAACACAGAAAAATATCAATAAATAAACACTGAACATAAATTTCCAAATACCAGGAAAAAAAACATTTAGCAAAACCTTTTTGTTTAATGTAAAAAAAAAAGAAAAATGACTAATCAGGGAAGGCAGACAAGATAAAATCATTAAGGGCAACCCTTTTTACGGCACGCGTTCCTTTACTCACCAGTTACGGTCATATTGTACATTACACCTTCTTAAATACATTGGAATACAGTACAAGAAAACTACTACTACTACTACTACTACTACTACTACTACTATTACTACTGCTACTATCTTTATTTATTTATTTTTTTTTTTTTTACATCTTGGCCTATGGTGCCGGTAGGTTTTCTTTGGGGGCCTGGTGGTCGGCTCGAGCCCATCGTGGCGCAGGCAAGTGTTTATAGTGCGCCATCTATTCGTGGCTCATGCTGCCTCCCGAGCTCATTCTTGATTTCCCTTTGACCGTTCCTCTAGACTCTTAGACCATAACCACGCAAAAACTCAGCACAACGCCCATACTCCAAGTTCCAACTACGTGTTTCCATACCTTATTCCTATGATATCAACTTTCCACAAACCACTTTACTAGATGATGAACACCTCTAAAAATTATCCATATATCTCATATTTACTGTAATAATGATCCAACAATCTGATATCCACTGTTAGTAATAATATGACGCAGATGTGCAAAGCAAAAAAAGTAATTGGGTGTAAAGTACCGTATGTGGAATTCAAAGAAGGTGAAAACTATAAAACCTGCCGTTGAGTAGTAAATGATAACTTTGTATTTAGCGATGAAAGACTGAGTATAACATGGAGAGGTATAGGTTAATACGAGTTGTAATACTACTACTGTATACGATGATGATGATAATAGTAGTAATAATAACAATAATAGAGCAAGTAGGTATTGGATGTCCTCTGGTCTCATTAGCAACAATCCAGGGGTGTAGTAGGCAGAAAGGCAACTAAAATTAAGAAATCGCAATGGACGGACACGGGATAAAGGGAACAGATATGGAGGGAAAGAGTACCTACGCGACACACTGGGAAATAACTAATGTATGAAGAACCCAAGGCATGTTATCCACGCATTATGCATGAAATAAAAGTTAAGCAAGGTTATTTTTTCTTACTTATCAAGATTTATTTGCGAATAGTTGCCATTCAAAAGAATTAAGAATATTTTATCTATTCCTTTATAGTTTAGCAACAGCCCTGTCACCCGCCATCCGACGCGTGAACTGCACTACTTAGCCGACTAGGCAAGATTATAGCAGAAAGAATTTGCTGGAGGCCAGTCGGTCTTCATGGACATAGCACCTCCTTTTATTACCTAACACCGATTTCCTCAATATTCGGATAATTTTTTTATATCACATCGAAACAACGATGGGAAACTCTGCATCTCGACAGAAATTCAACGTGTGGGTAACCCTGGAGCGAGGCTCCTCCCTGGTGGACTCCATCAAGCTCTCGTGCAAGGACTCCACCTGCTGCCTGAAGAGGAGGCGTACGGTCGCCTCCGTCAAGCTCCCCGTGGAAGGCTGGACTTGCGTTGCAGGGATTCAAGGCTGCCACGCCGAGGGTGAGCTGCGAGTGCCCTTGGCAAAGCTGTGCAAGAAAGACGGCAACGCGGCCGTCAGGGTACAATGCGCCTCGCTTAGGAAGCCAGTCTTCACCTCTTCCATGCCGCTGGCCTGGCTGCTGGACAACATCAGCGGCCTCCACTTCTCTCTCTTCTGTGACGACGGGCCCGCCTTCACCAGCCTCCGGTGCAACGGGAGGCGGTGTGGCGAGCCCGTCCGGGCGGTGAGCCATGCACCGCGTGCGGCCACTGACGAAGTGGCCAGGACCGATGAGGCTGATGCATGGGCAGCCTTTGAAGTGACGACCCATGATGACTGGTCCGTGGAGGCTGATGATTCATGGGCAGCCCCAGACTTGGTGACCTCTGTTGCTATGGTCGAGGCTGATGATTCATGGGCAGCCTTTGAAGCAATGACCCGTGATGACTGGTCCGTGGAGGCTGATGATTCATGGGCAGCCCCAGACTTGGTGACCTCCGCTGCTA
The DNA here is from genome assembly GCF_024679095.1 of Eriocheir sinensis. Taxonomy (NCBI): domain Eukaryota; kingdom Metazoa; phylum Arthropoda; class Malacostraca; order Decapoda; family Varunidae; genus Eriocheir; species Eriocheir sinensis. Next base: position 13,811,388 of record NC_066518.1, read on the forward strand.
TGGTCGAGGCTGATGAATCATGGGCAGCCTTTGAAGCAATGACCCGTGATGACTGGTCCGTGGAGGCTGATGATTCATGGGCACCCGCCGAATTGGTGACCGCCATCACCGATGAGGCTGATGATTCATGGGCAGCCTTTGAAGCAATGACCCGTGATGACTGGTCCGTGGAGGCTGATGATTCATGGGCACCCGCCGAATTGGTGACCACCATCACCGATGAGGCTGATGATTCATGGGCAGCCGCCGAATTGGTGACCACCATCACCGATGAGGGTGATGATACACGGGCACTCTTTGAAGTGACGACCCGTGATGACTCGTCTGATGAAGCTGATGATCCATGGCCAGCCTTTGAAGCAATGACCCGTGATGACTCGTCGGATGAGGGCGATGATACACGGGCACTCTTTGAAGTGACGACCCGTGAAGACTCGTCTGATGAGGGTGATGATCCATGGCCAGCCTTTGAAGCAATGACCCGTGATGACTCGTCGGATGAGGGTGATGATACACGGGCACTCTTTGAAGTGACGACCCGTGAAGACTCGTCTGATGAGGGTGATGATCCATGGCCAGCCTTTGAAGCAATGACCCGTGAAGACTCGTCTGATGAGGGTGGTGATACACGGGCACTCTTTGAAGTGACGACCCGTGAAGACTCGTCGGATGAGGGTGGTGATACACGGGCACTCTTTGAAGTGACGACCCGTGAAGACTCGTCTGATGAGGGTGGTGATACGGGCACTCTTTGAAGTGACGACCCGTGAAGACTCGTCTGATGAGGGTGCTGATCCACGGGCACTCTTTGAAGTGACGACCCGTGAAGACTCGTCTGATGAGGGTGGTGATACACGGGCACTCTTTGAAGTGACGACCCGTGAAGACTCGTCGGATGAGGGTGCTGATACACGGGCACACTTTGAAGTGACGACCCGTGAAGACTCGTCTGATGAGGGTGGTGATACACGGGCACTCTTTGAAGTGACGACCCGTGAAGACTCGTCTGATGAGGGTGGTGATACACGGGCACTCTTTGAAGTGACGACCCGTGAAGACTCGTCTGATGAGGGTGGTGATACACGGGCACTCCTTGAAGTGACGACCCGTGAAGACTCGTCTGTTGAGGGTGATGATACGGGCACTCTTTGAAGTGACGACCCGTGAAGACTCGTCTGATGAGGGTGCTGATACACCGGCACACCTTGAAGTGACGACCCGTGAAGACTCGTCTGATGAGGGTGGTGATACACGGGCACTCCTTGAAGTGACGACCCGTGAAGACTCGTCTGATGAGGGTGGTGATACACGGGCACTCAGTGAAGTGACGACCCGTGATGACTCGTCTGATGAGGGTGGTGATACACGGGCACTCCTTGAAGTGACGACCCGTGAAGACTCGTCTGATGAGGGTGGTGATACACGGGCACTCTTTGAAGTGACGACCCGTGAAGACTCGTCTGATGAGGGTGGTGATACACGGGCACTCTTTGAAGTGACGACCCGTGAAGACTCGTCTGATGAGGGTGGTGATACACGGGCACTCTTTGAAGTGACGACCCGTGAAGACTCGTCTGATGAGGGTGGTGATACACGGGCACTCTTTGAAGTGACGACCCGTGAAGACTCGTCTGATGAGGGTGGTGATACACGGGCACTCTTTGAAGTGACGACCCGTGAAGACTCGTCTGATGAGGGTGGTGATACACGGGCACTCTTTGAAGTGACGACCCGTGAAGACTCGTCTGATGAGGGTGGTGATACACGGGCACTCCTTGAAGTGACGACCCGTGAAGACTCGTCTGATGAGGGTGGTGATACACGGGCACTCTTTGAAGTGACGACCCGTGAAGACTCGTCAGATGAGGGTGATGATACACGGGCACTCTTTGAAGTGACGACCCGTGAAGACTCGTCTGATGAGGGTGGTGATACACGGGCACTCTTTGAAGTGACGACCCGTGAAGACTCGTCTGATGAGGGTGATGATACACGGGCACTCTTTGAAGTGACGACCCGTGATGACTCGTCTGATGAGGGTGATGATACACGGGCACTCCTTGAAGTGACGACCCGTGAAGACTCGTCTGATGAGGGTGATGATCCATGGCCAGCCTTTGAAGCAATGACCCGTGATGACTCGTCTGATGAGGGTGATGATACACGGGCACTCTTTGAAGTGACGACCCGTGAAGACTCGTCTGATGAGGGTGATGATCCATGGGCATCCGCCGAATCGGTGGCCGCCATCACCGATGAGGATGATGATCCATGGGATGCCCTCGAATTGATAACCAGTGATGACTGGTCTGATGAGGATGATGATCCATGGGATGCCCTCGAATTGATAACCAGTAATGACTGGTCTGATGAGGATGAGGATCCATGGGAAGCCCTCGAATTGATAACCAGTGATGACTGGTCTGATGAGGCTGATGATCCATGGGATGCCCTCGAATTGATAACCAGTGATGACTGGTATGATGAGGCTGATGCCTTCCTGGACGTCACGGCCATCTGTGCTGTCGTTGTGTACATTGTCTTGCTTCACTAAGCAGCCTGGTAACACACTCACCAGTGACCCCCGGCGCAGGCGCGAGCCACATCGTGAGCCACACTCCCGGGGAGCGAGACACCCTTTAGTGACCGTCGCTCTTATTACACCTTCAGGGGAGGAGCTCCAGCTGTATTTCTTATCTTATCAATGAAAACCTTTACAATAAAACTATAATCTATTAATGAATTTACCTTACCTATTAATAATAGTGTGCCTATCACAGTGAAATTCATCACATGCACGACTGCCAAGTCTCTTCCATTCGTCTACCATTCTATTAGCAAACCAATTCCTGCCTGCATGTTTAACAAATCTATATTGATCTAACGACCCATGGCTAAGAGTGCATTATATTTTCTTACTTATCAAGATTTATTTGCGAATAGTTGCCATTCAAAAGAACTAAGAATATTTGATCTATTCCTTTATAGTTAAGCAAATGGACACATATTTGACCGAGTTGAAAAACTTACTAAATTTAATGCTCTATTTTGGAATATACTGTTTTAGATGAATGCATGTAGTTTTATGAAGCTTTTTCCCGCTTACAAGACCCACGAACATTTACATTTAATGGGGGACCCCTCGGGTATTAGTGGAGGGTCCCCGATGGACTGTGAGGTGAGGGCCCTGCCTTCATGCGTGGCTACGAAGACCGCTTCAGATTTTACATAGGACAAACGATATCAAATGTTGGCCTTACCATGTAGCAAATAGTTTAGTAATAGTAGTAGTAGTAGCAGTACTGGTAGTAGTAGTAGTAGTATAGTAGTACAGTGGTAGTGGTAGTAAAAGTAATAGTAGTAGTAGTAGTAGTAGTAGTAGTAGTAGTAGTAGTGGGTGCCGGAGATACTCCCCCCTTAACATATTCCCTTTTGAACATTTCCCCCTCCGGACATTTCCACTCATTCATCTATTTAATACGAGCGAAATAACAAATAAATGAATCGTAAAACAGACGACTAAAGAGAAGGAACATATAATAAAAAAAAAAAAAACAGGATCAACACAACAAAATATGATAAAAAACAAAAATACTGAAAAAAAAACTAAGTAACTATCTAACTGAATATCTAACCAGCTAACTCTTACTAGCTGTCTGACTAGCTATTAACTAAATATTTAAGTACCTGACTACCTGCCTGTTTTGGTGTGGTTGTTTGTTCAGCTTGGTGACCTACATTCAGAGAAAAGACTAAAAACCAAGGACAAAACATTTCAATCCGGCCAATCCCAAGGAGGTTAAATTAAACATCCCTCCCGGCCGTCAGCCTCCTTCTTGCCCCTTCAGTGTTGGCGGACAGGGTGCCAGCGAGACTTCAAGCCGCGCGACCCAGGGCCTCATCCATCCTTGACCACCACCACCATAACCACCACACCACGACCACCAATACCACCACCACAGCCACCGCCAAATCCACCACCATTACCACCACCAATACTTACAAAAATGACACTCACCAGCTTATACCTCCACCACCACCACCACCGCTACAACCACCACCACCCCTGCCACCAGCCCTACCACTACCACCACAACCTCCACCACAATTACCATCACCACTACTTTCACAAATGACAGTCACCAACGTCCACTACCACCACCACCACCACAACCACAACCACCACTATCACCACCACTACCACTTCCACAAATGGCAGTCACCTCCTACAACTACCAGCACCACAGATACCACTACGACCACCACCACTACCACCATCACAGCTAAGTCACCACCATCACCACCCCCAACACCTTTACCAGGGTAACTACCACTACCAACACCCTCCCCCCCACCACCACTACCACCATTACAGCTACCACCATTACAGCTAAGTCACCACCACCACCACCACCGGCACCACCTTTACTTGGGTCATCACCACCACCACCACCACCACCACCATTACCACCACCAAACCAACATTTTAAGAATTTTATGTTGTTGAAACTTCAAATGGGTATAATGTAATTCACCTGTATATATATATATATATATATATATATATATATATATATATATATATATATATATATATATATATATATATATATATATATATATATATATATATATATATATATATATATATATATATATATATATATATATATATATATATATATATATATATATATATATATATATATATATATATATATATATATATATATATATATATATATATATATCTCTCTCTCTCTCTCTCTCCTCTCTCTCTCTCTCTCTCTCTCTCTCTCTCTCTCTCTCTCTCTCTCTCTCTCTCTCTCTCTCTCTCTCTCTCTCTCTCTCTCTCTCTCTCTCTCTCTCTCGTATAAATTAGCCTCAAGAAAAGAGCAGGACGAAGCGTGAAGGAGGGAGGACTGCTCAGACAGATCTCATGGTGAAAGAAATCACAGTAAAAGAGAAGAGAGGAGCGGAGAGAAGAGGAGAGAAGAGGAGAGGATATGAGAGAAGAGGTGGTGTTAGTGTAAGAGGAAGAAACCAGAGGAGTGCATATACTAAAGGGAGAGCGACTGCCAGAATCTTTTATATTCCCGCAAATGGAAACGCGTCAAAATATCAGAATTATAACGAGACTGAAAAGGAAGCAAATGAACAAAAGCTGACCACAAAACAAAAGCCATAAACCAAACACAGAAAAATATCAATAAATAAACACTGAACATAAATTTCCAAATACCAGGAAAAAAAACATTTAGCAAAACCTTTTTGTTTAATGTAAAAAAAAAAGAAAAATGACTAATCAGGGAAGGCAGACAAGATAAAATCATTAAGGGCAACCCTTTTTACGGCACGCGTTCCTTTACTCACCAGTTACGGTCATATTGTACATTACACCTTTTTAAATACATTGGAATACAGTACAAGAAAACTACTACTACTACTACTACTACTGCTACTATCTTTATTTAATTTTTTTTTTTACATCTTGGCCTATGGTGCCGGTAGGTTTTCTTTGGGGGCCTGGTGGTCGGCTCGAGCCCATCGTGGCGCAGGCAAGGGTTTATAGTGACGCCATCTATTCTTGGCTCATGCTGCCTCCCGAGCTCATTCTTGATTTCCCTTTGACCGTTCCTCTAGACTCTTAGACCATAACCACGCTAAAACTCAGCACAACGCCCATACACCAAGTTCCAACTACGTGTTTCCAGACCTTATTCCTATGATATCAACTTTCCACAAACCACTTTAGTAGATGATGAACACCTCTAAAAATTATCCATATATCTCATATTTACTGTAATAATGATCCAACAATCTGATATCCACTGTTAGTAATAATATGACGCAGATGTGCAAAGCAAAAAAAAGTAATTGGGTGTAAAGTACCGTATGTGGAATTCAAAGAAGGTGAAAACTATAAAACCTGCCGTTGAGTAGTAAATGATAACTTTGTATTTAGCGATGAAAGACTGAGTATAACATGGAGAGGCATAGGTTAATAAGAGTTGTAATACTACTACTGTATACGATGATGATGATAATAGTAGTAATAATAACAATAATAGAGCAAGTAGGTATTGGGTGTCCTCTGGTCTCATTAGTAACAATCCAGGGGTGTAGTAGGCAGAAAGGCAACTAAAATTAAGAAATCGCAATGGACGGACACGGGATAAAGGGAACAGATATGGAGGGAAAGATTACCTACGCGACACACTGGGAAATAACTAATGTATGAAGAACCCAAGGCATGTTATCCACGCATTATGCATGAAATAAAAGTTAAGCAAGGTTATTTTTTTTTACTTATCAAGATTTATTTGCCAATAGTTGCCATTCAAAAGAATTAAGAATATTTTATCTATTCCTTTATAGTTTAGCAACAGCCCTGTCACCCGCCATCCGACGCGTGAACTGCACTACTTAGCCGACTAGGCAAGATTATAGCAGAAAGAATTTGCTGGAGGCCAGTCGGTCTTCATGGACATAGCACCTCCTTTTATTACCTAACACCGATTTCCTCAATATTCGGATAATTTTTTTATATCACATCGAAACAACGATGGGAAACTCTGCATCTCGACAGAAATTCAACGTGTGGGTAACCCTGGAGCGAGGCTCCTCCCTGGTGGACTCCATCAAGCTCTCGTGCAAGGACTCCACCTGCTGCCTGAAGAGGAGGCGTACGGTCGCCTCCGTCAAGCTCCCCGTGGAAGGCTGGTCTTGCGTTGCAGGGATTCAAGGCTGCCACGCCGAGGGTGAGCTGCGAGTGCCCTTGGCAAAGCTGTGCAAGAAAGACGGCAACGCGGCCGTCAGGGTACAATGCGCCTCGCTTAGGAAGCCAGTCTTCACCTCTTCCATGCCGCTGGCCTGGCTGCTGAACAACATCAGCGGCCTACACTTCTCTCTCTTCTGTGACGACGGGCCCGCCTTCACCAGCCTCCGGTGCAACGGGAGGCGGTGTGGCGCGCCCGTCCGGGCGGTGAGCCATGCACCGCGTGCGGCCACTGACGAAGTGGCCAGGACCGATGAGGCTAATGCATGGGCAGCCTTTGAAGTGACGACCCATGATGACTGGGCCGTGGAGGCTGATGATTCATGGGCAGCCCCAGACTTGGTGACCTCTGTTGCTATGGTCGATGCTGATGATTCATGGGCAGCCTTTGAAGCAATGACCCGTGATGACTGGTCCGTGGAGGCTGATGATTCATGGGCAGCCCCAGACTTGGTGACCTCCGCTGCTATGGTCGAGGCTGATGATTCATGGGCAGCCTTTGAAGCAATGACCCGTGATGACTGGTCCGTGGAGGCTGATGATTCATGGGCACCCGCCGAATTGGTGACCGCCATCACCGATGAGGCTGATGATTCATGGGCAGCCTTTGAAGCAATGACCCGTGATGACTGGTCCGTGGAGGCTGATGATTCATGGGCAGCCCCAGACTTGGTGACCTCCGCTGCTATGGTCGAGGCTGATGATTCATGGGCAGCCTTTGAAGCAATGACCCGTGATGACTGGTCCGTGGAGGCTGATGATTCATGGGCACCCGCCGAATTGGTGACCGCCATCACCGATGAGGCTGATGATTCATGGGCAGCCTTTGAAGCAATGACCCGTGATGACTGGTCCGTGGAGGCTGATGATTCATGGGAACCCGCCGAATTGGTGACCGCCATCACCGATGAGGCTGATGATTCATGGGCAGCCTTTGAAGCAATGACCCGTGATGACTGGTCCGTGGAGGCTGATGATTCATGGGCAGCCGCCGAATTGGTGACCACCATCACCGATGAGGCTGATGATTCATGGGCAGCCGCCGAATTGGTGACCACCATCAATGATGAGGGTGATGATACACGGGCACTCTTTGAAGTGACGACCCGTGATGACTCGTCTGATGAAGCTGATGATCCATGGCCAGCCTTTGAAGCAATGACCCGTGATGACTCGTCTGATGAGGGTGATGATACACGGGCACTCTTTGAAGTGACGACCCGTGATGACTCGTCTGATGAGGGTGATGATCCATGGGCATCCGCCGAATCGGTGACCGCCATCACCGATGAGGATGAGGATGCATGGGATGCCCTCGAATTGATAACCAGTAATGACTGGTCTGATGAGGATGATGATCCATGGGATGCCCTCGAATTGATAACCAGTGATGACTGGTCTGATGAGGATGATGATCCATGGGAAGCCCTCGAATTGATAACCAGTGATGACTGGTCTGATGAGGCTGATGATCCATGGGATGCCCTCGAATTGATAACCAGTGATGACTGGTATGATGAGGCTGATGCCTTCCTGGACGTCACGGCCATCTGTGCTGTCGTTGTGTACATTGTCTTGCTTCACTAAGCAGCCTGGTAACACACTCACCAGTGACCCCCGGCGCAGGCGCGAGCCACATCGTGAGCCACACTCCCGGGGAGCGAGACACCCTTTAGTGACCGTCGCTCTTATTACACCTTCAGGGGAGGAGCTCCAGCTGTATTTCTTATCTTATCAATGAAAACCTTTACAATAAAACTATTATCCTATTAATGAATTTACCTTACCTATTAATAATAGTGTGCCTATCACAGTGAAATTCATCACATGCACGACTGCCAAGTCTCTTCCATTCGTCTACCATTCTATTAGCAAACCAATTCCTGCCTGCATGTTTAACAAATCTATATTGATCTAACGACCCATGGCTAAGAGTGCATTATATTTTCTTACTTATCAAGATTTATTTGCGAATAGTTGCCATTCAAAAGAACTAAGAATATTTTATCTATTCCTTTATAGTTAAGCAAATGGACACATGTTTGACCGAGTTGAAAAACTTACTAAATTTTATGCTCTATTTTGGAATATACTGTTTTAGATGAATGCATGTAGTTTTATGAAGCTTTTTCCCGCTTACAAGACCCACGAACATTTACATTTAACGGGGGACCCCTCGGGTATTAGTGGAGGGTCCCCGATGGACTGTGAGGTGAGGGCCCTGCCTTCATGCGTGGCTACGAAGACCGCTTCAGATTTTACATAAGACAAACGATATCAAATGTTGGCCTTACCATGTAGCAAATAGTTTAGTAATAATAGTAGCAGTAGCAGTAGTGGTAGTAGTAGTAGTAGTATAGTAGTACAGTGGTAGTGGTAGTAAAAGTAATAGTAGAAGTAGTAGTAGTAGTAGTAGTAGTAGTAGTAGTAGTAGTAGTAGTAGTAGTGGGTGCCGGAGATACTCCCCCCTTAACATATTCCCTTTTGAACATTTCCCCCTCCGGACATTTCCACTCATTCATCTATTTGATACGAGCGAAATAACAAATAAATGAATCGTAAAACAGACGACTAAAGAGAAGGAACATATAATAAAAAAAACAGGATCAACACAACAAAATGATAAAAAACACAATACTGAAAAAAAATACTAAGTAACTATCTAACTGAATATCTAACCAGCTAACTCTTCCTAGCTGTCTGACTAGCTATTAACTAACTATTTAAGTACCTGCCTACCTGCCTGTTTTGGTGTGGTTGTTTGTTCAGCTTGGTGACCTACATTCAGAGAAAAGACTAAAAACCAAGGACAAAACATTTCAATCCGGCCAATCCCAAGGAGGTTAAATTAAACATCCCTCCCGGCCGTCAGCCTCCTTCTTGCCCCTTCAGTGTTGGCGGACAGGGTGCCAGCGAGACTTCAAGCCGCGCGACCCAGGGCCTCATCCATCCTTGACCACCACCACCATAACCACCACACCACGACCACCAATACCACCACCACAGCCACCGCCAAATCCACCACCATTACCACCACCAATACTTACAAAAATGACACTCGCCAGCTTATATCTCCACCACCACCACCACCGCTACAACCACCACCACCCCTGCCACCAGCCCTACCACTACCACCACAACCTCCACCACAATTACCATCACCACTACTTTCACAAATGACAGTCACCAACGTCCACTACCACCACCACAACCACAACCACCACTATCACCACCACTACCACTTCCACAACTGGCAGTCACCTCCTACAACTACCAGCACCACAGATACCACTACGACCACCACCACTACCACCATCACAGCTAAGTCACCACCATCACCACCCCCAACACCTTTACCAGGGTAACTACCACTACCAACACCCTCCCCCCCACCACCACCACCGGCACCACCTTTACTTGGGTCATCACCACCACCACCACCACCACCACCATTACCACCACCAAACCAACATTTTAAGAATTTTATGCGCTGTTGCGAAACTTCAAATGGGTATAATGTAATTCACCTGTATATATATATATATATATATATATATATATATATATATATATATATATATATATATATATATATATATATATATATATATATTTCTCTGTATCTCTGTCTAGCCCAACCTACGGTTGGGTGAAGACGTGTGGCTGTTTGCCCCTTGCAACAGTTCATCGTTGCCGTCATGGAGTACTCTGGCCCCGGCACTGTTGCTGACGTGCAGATGGATCTTGCACTCAGTGAAGACGAGGACGTAAGCGTGAAACACTGGCCACTTCTACCCTCGTCAGTGTCAAGTGATTCTGTTGAAGCTGCTTCCAAACTTGACGGCTCCCGCCGTGCCAACCCGGGCAAGCGGTCTATGGGTGAGACAACAGACAGTGACAGCGAGACACACCTACCCGCTACCAAGACACCAAAACACAGTGAACCCTTCACACCCACTTCTCTGCTGCCGCCGCCTCCTCAACGCACCTCAGCTGCTGCTCCTATCAAACCTCCCTTACCAGCATTTGCTCCCCAGCCTGGGCGTGCTGATTACGTGAAGCTTGCTTTTAGGGAGCGTTTACCAGTGGAGATTAAGTCTCGTTGGCTTGCGGAGGTCAAGAAAACATTCCAGCTTGAGCGGGATATCGCCGAGGTGAAGATGGCATCTGTGACATCACGGTTCGTCTATATTGCAAGGTGCCGCCAGGACATCGTGGAGCGAGTAGCAAAGGGTGAGTTTGTCTCTTGTCATTCTTGATGTGCAAGACTCCCCTGAGAGGCCCAGGAAATATCCCAACTATCTGATAACTCGGTACCCTGTCGGTGTTGATCCCTCCCTCGCCCGGGAACTCCCTGGTGTTCACTCTGCCCGACGTTTTCGTCAAGACGGTTTACCTATCAACCGCATTGTTGTCTCTTGGAGCCTGACTGATCCGCCTCCCTCCAGCTTTTCCTTCAGTTTCCTCCCCTGCCTCCCCGACTGTGATATCCGCAGAATTAGTGATGACCGTCCATTGTGTTTAAGATGTTGGGAATTCGGACACATCTCCCGCTACTGCAGTGCGTCAGAAAAATATGCTTGGTGCGCTAGTGACCACGACTCTCGCATCTGCTCACACCGCGTCGCTCCTCAGCCGCCTCCTGTCTCACCTTCAGCCACCGCAGCCACCGAACAACCCGACCTGCCCGCATCTACGAACATCAACTGGAAGTGTCCTCGGTGTAACAAGCAGGGAGTTAATGTATGGCACGGCTGTATCAAGCGCTCGGCGAGGCAACCAGCAGCCTCGCCTCCTCCTCCTCCTCCTCCGCCAGCCTCGTTGCCTCAAACCTCGCATTATGAAGCTTCTCTCTCCTCGGAGTCAGCACAGATTCGTGAGCTTCGTGAGGCTGTTGCTGCTCTAACGACTCGTTGCAACTCACTCGCAGAGCGGTGTGATGCACTCCAGACTAGCCTTGTTGATCTCGCCGCCAAACAAGTCTCCACAGACACCACACTCACCACACTTGTTGAAGGGCAGCAAGCAATGATTGCTACGGTCACCACACTCACCGAGAAGTTTGACGCCATCGTTTCCCACCTAGAGAAGAAGGGTATGGAGTCGTTGACACCTTCCTCCCCCCTGGGCGGGGCACAGCGTGTTCGTGCGCGCCCCACCACCTCTTCCACGTCTGGCTTCCGTGTACCGAAGGGTAGAGTTCGCACGTAATATTGAGCTTCATGTCATCTCCTGGAACGCCTGCGGATCAAGAGATCTGGCAAGACTCTCAGCTTTGAAGGGATATGTTAACGAGCACTCCCCGACAGTCATATTCATTCAGGAGGCCTTTGTTGGTCCTCTTATTGGTGACAGACAAGCTCCCTTACTTACTGGCTACGTTTCTTACGTCCACCCAGTTCGAAACGGTCTCGTCACATATGTACACTCCTCAGTACCACACCAGATGCTTCGTACCTCCGTTGAAGCAGACATAACCTTTCAACTCCTGGAGGTAGCGATGGGACACGGCAAGATTCGTTTATGTAATGTCTATTCTGCCCCGGGAAGAATAAACTTGGCGGCCTTGCCCCTTCCAACACTTGGTGGCATTGTGTACATGGGTGATTTTAATGCCCGCCATCCTGAACTTGGTGACTCTTCTCCAGCTCCGAACCGGAATGGGCCTCGACTCCTTGATTTCGTCAGACGATACCGACTCACACGATGGGATACTGGCGGCGCCACCCACTCCCGTGGAGGTACCCTGGACCACATCTTTACGTCAGGACTGGTAGCTCCACGTGCCAAGTGTTTCTCCATCTCCGTGCTGTTCTCCAACCACGTTGCTCTGGGCCTCCGATACTCCGTACCAGCAACACCCCCTCCCTCTCACGCCCGCACCCGCATCCAGATACCTCCAAAATACTGTCCAACATACATCTCCTACATGACTACTATGCTTCCTACATTTAACACCAGCTCCCCTGATGAGTTGTATTCCTCGCTGGTGAAGTCCACCCATGACTTTTACACCCGGTATGTCACCCGGCCTCATCTCACCCGTCGACCTGGGGTTCGTATCGGGCCACTCGATGACCGTGTGCTTCAGACAGAAAGGAAGGCGGTGGAGAACGACCTTGCTATCCAGAGAGATCCAACTCCTGCCCATCTTCACCAGTACCAGACGTCTCGAGACGAGCTGATGACTCTCCAACAGCATGCCCAGACTGACTCGTGGCACAACTTTACTGATAGCATCAATCATCTCACCAGCGTGGGTTCCATGTGGCACAAGATTAACAAGATTGTAAAGAAAAAGCCTTGCACTGCTTTCCATCACAGTCCAACGGAATATGCCGAGTCCCTTATTGACTCCTGGTCTGCACAATCACGACCTAGCAACCTTCCAGCACCTGTACAAGCTGCACTCTCCTCCCAGGCAAGCCTTCGTTCTCTCCGCCTGGTGGACGCTCTGTTGCGGACAGATGAGGAGGATGACGTTCCCATCACGTCTGATGAGCTGCAGCGTGCCCTGACTCGAGGTACGTCATCAGCACCTGGTGATGACGGGATCACTTACTCTGTCCTACGTCTTCTCCAGAAAGTTCCTGGCGATCCCCTGCTGCAGCTTTTTAACTCGTGTTTTCGGAAGGGTTGTGTGCCTCGGGCGTGGACCTCTAGCACCATAGTGCCCATACCCAAACCCGGTACTGATAAATTCCGCCCCATCTCCCTGACATCGTGCTTCAGCAAGGTGCTTGAACGGATCTTCCTTAACCGTCTGATGTTCCGCCTGCAAAACAAGCTTTCGCCGCTACTGTATGGTTTCCGGCCTCAGCGGGGGACGCACCACCACCTGTATGAGCTTTATTCCCGCCTTTCACCCACCAGTGTTGCAGCATTTATCGATCTTAAGAGTACTTTTGATATTGCGAGTAAAGAAGTCATACTTGATCAGCTTGTGGCCTTTGGTGTTAAAGGAAGTTTGTTGAGAAAGATACGTAGCTACCTCAGCAACAGAACTGCTCGGGTCCTTTTTAGGGGCGCGTGCAGTACCTCTAAAGGCTTTGATTTGGGTACTTCACAGGGTGGCGTACTAAGTTCATTTCTCTTCAACGTCCTCATGCATCGCCTTCTTTCTCTCCTTCCTGACAGCCCTGGCATTGCAATTACCTGTTGTGCTGACGACATCTGCATCCACGCCTACTCACCCATGGATCTTCAGCACTTCCTTCATGCGTTCTATGCATCCTCAACTGCTTGTGGCCTCGTTATTTCCCCTGAGAAGAGTAGGATTTTCTCTACACGCAACCCTCAGACACTCCCTGTCTTCACCGTGGGAGGCAGTATTGTCCCTCATTGCACACAGTATACCTACTTAGGTTCACCCGTGCGCATCACCCCAGCTATGCCTGCACAACAACGTATCCATCCCATCGTTAAGGAGCTACTGGACAGACTAGAGCAGCGCTTCATCCCTGTCAAGTGGCTTGCAAACAACATGAAAGGAGTCTCTATCCCTGTAGCCAAGACCATCTACATAGTGTTTCTTCGATCAGTTGTCGACTATCTTTCCCCTGCGCTCTGCCAGCTTTCCAGGGCATCACTGCAACCACTTGAAATTTTTCAAAACAAAGTCATGCGGTTTATCCTGGGTTGCCCAACTTCGACCAGAATAGTCAATATGCTGTCAGAGCTAACTTTGACTCCACTTGTTGATAGGATCTACATGAATGTCACGTACTTCAGCATCAAGTGTTTGCATCTTCCCCATCTTGCTCCTCACTACACTCATGTCATCCGAGCGGCACTCGACCCGAACACGCGCCGACCTCCACTTCGGCCAGGCGGACGCACACTTGTCCGCATGGTATGTGCTGATCTCCGAAGGCTCGCCATTGATGTCCCTGCAGTCGAGGTTGTTCCTGGTTTGCCACCCTGGCGAGTATCTAATCCACGCATCTCCTTCACTCGTACATCTAAAACTGACCATACTCTCCTACAGAAGCAGTTGTCCCTTGAGGCCATCGCCAGTGTGTCTGCTTCGGTTCCTGCTGCACACCATCTCTACGTTGACGGCTCACTGCAGGCGGACGGGAGTGCGGCGTGTGCTGTGTTCTCCCCCACTGTGGCGCCGCCGGGAGATGGGTGGGTTGGCCGTCGTTTACCCAATTCGACGTCTTCCACCTACTGTGAGCTGAACGGCTTGTTGGATGCTGTTACTCTCCTTACTGACAGGGGACTGAGTGGGGTGATCATCTGCGACTCCAAGTCTGCCCTTCTCGCCCTTTCATCTCCGAGACCCGCTTACGATCACGTGGTTCAAGATATCCTACGTCGGCTAGCCACCGCACGGGACAGAGCGTTGGTTGTGTCCTTTTTGTGGGTGCCGTCTCATGTTGGACTCGCGGCCAATGATATTGTGGACGGTCTCGCTAAGGCTGCGTGTGGCCTTAACCTTCCTGCAGTGCGTGTCCCGCTCTCCTTACGGTGCTACAGGAATACGCTGATGTCAGAGCGTGCTGACAGTGTATCCATCCGACATTACGACGCCTTCATGGACACAAAACACAAATATCGTCGTCACTGCCTCATGATCCGTAGACACAATGTCGTGAGTCCGAGGATTAGGTTGGGTTATCGACCAGTGTAGCAGATCTCCCAGGTCGAGAATGTGCCACACTATTCTACATGCAAACTATGTGACCAAGTGAACGCGAATACCCTTCAACATTATTGTCTTGCCTGCCCCACAGTGAAAGACCTATTACCGCAGGGACAGGATTTAACTAATGTTTGTAAATATCTACTTCAGGATGATAATTTGGACTTAATGCTCATAAGATTTCCTTATTTTGGGGGATATTAAATGTGAATCTTTCAGTCTCATGTATATATATATATATATATATATATATATATATATATATATATATATATATATATATATATATATATATATATATATATATATATATATATATATATATATATATGTGTGTGTGTGTGTGTGTGTGTGTGTGTGTGTATCTCAACGTGTCCTACGAGACATCTGTGGATATTGAACTTGTATTTTGTTTGTCGCCATGAGGCGTAATAAATTTATCAAATCAAATCTCTCTCTCTCTCTCTCTCTCTCTCTCTCTCTCGTTATTTAAATAGATAGTCTCAAACCCGTTCTAGGTTTGATTATTAAGCCTTGCAGTATCAAAGTCATTTGGCGCCATCAAAGCCATCAAATGAGAGAGAGAGAGAGAGAGAGAGAGAGAGAGAGAGAGAGAGAGAGAAAGAGAAGGAGAGAAAGAGAGAAAGAGAGAGAGAGAGAGGCGTGAACATCTAGAAGGTTATTATTATTGTTATTGTTGAGATCCATGAAAGAGCATCAAAGAGAAAAATATATTCCAATAGATTATAAACAGAGTCCCCTTGATGAGCATACCTACGGAGATGAAAAATAAGACAATAACAACGAAGCAAGGATAATTAGAAAAAAAAAATGGGGACACAGCTATTCATGATGAGGAAAATCACGTGCGTTCAATTCAATCTAATCTCTTTCCATAAAAAGAAAACACTAACAAGATAAGAATAATTGTTGGGAAGTCATCAGTTGAGAGAGTTTTCCTTTCCATTGCATTTTCGCTATTCCATGATTTGCAGGCCAAGATTACAATTATACCTCCATCATATGCCCCTAAATATAGCTCGGTGGGGAGAAGTTATGTTACAATGAGGTAGTATAGGAGGGAGGGAGACAAGGAAACTAACAGACAGACAGACGATAAAAAAAAAAAACAGACACAGCTTGAAAGGAAAGGAATAAGAAAGGAAAAGATAAAAAAAACACGAGTTATTGTCAAAGGTTAAGAGAATGAGAAAGGAGAATGAGGTAAAATAGAAGAAATAAAGGAGGAAGGGAAGCAATAAAACAGACCAACAAACAAGCAGATGAAGAATAAAAGGCAGGCAGGCAGACAGTTGCGAGGGAGGGATGGGGATTCCAAGGCATGACGTAAAATATAAAAATAAACATTACAAAAAAAAATCAAGGTCCGCACCACCTGGAATGCTAAACTAAAGCTAATAATAGGAAAGTATCAACAACCTGTTCTGCCAGGAGGACGAGACCGGTGCACACAGACCCCAGCAAGGACAACCACTGCAGGAGAGAGAGAGAGAGAGAGAGAGAGAGAGAGAGAGAGAGAGAGAGAGAGAGAGAGAGAGAGAGAGAGAGAGAGAGAGAGAGAGAGAGAGAGAGAGAGAGAGAGAGAGAGAGAGAGAGAGAGAGAGAGAGAGAGAGAGAGAGAGAGAGAGAGAGAGAGAGAGAGAGATTTACATTGAAAATCAGACCACACAGACCCCATGGTCCAGACTAGGTGGTCTATCCTTAAACTTAAGTGATTTTACATTAATCAGATGGCTCCAAAACGTTGCTTTTCTACTCTAGTTAATATTAAGTTCAAGGAAGTGACGGTCGAGCTTGTTTTTAAAGGAGTCAATCGTGTTACACTGGACCACTAATGGTGGGAGCTTATTCCATTCTTGTACTACAACGTTGGTGAAGAAAAATTTGGTACAGTCTGAATTTACTTGTCTACATTTGAGTTTTGTGCCATTGTTCCTCGTTCGCAAAGTGTCATCGATCATAAACAATTTTGTTCTGTCTACATTCGTGAAACCATTAAGTATTTTAAAACATTCGATCAGTTTTCCTCGGAGGCAACGTTTCTCAAGAGAGAACATGTTAAGGGTGGAAAGCCTCTCTTCGTAGGATTTGTTGCGCAAGGAAGGGATCATTTTTTGTTGCTCGACGCTGAACATCTTCTAGTTTAGCAATGTCCTTTGCATGGTGGGGAGACCAAAACTGTACCGCATATTCCAAGTGGGGTCTGACTAAACTATTGTAGAGCGGAAGTATTACATCTTTATTCTTGAATAAAAAGTTTCTTTTAATGAAGCCCAACATTCTGTTCGCTTGATTTGCTGCATCGATGCATTGATGTGAGAATTTGAGGTTTGACGCGATTTTAATCCCCAGGTCCTTAACGCATTGAGGGCTTGTAAGTTTAACGCCGCGTATTTCGTAATCGAACTTCTTATTTTTTGTTCCAACTTGAAGGACCTGGCACTTGTCTACGTTAAAGGGCATCTCCCATTTATCCGACCAAGCTGAAATTTTGTGCAAATCCTCTTGGAGGCTTTGCCTGTCTTCGTCAGTGAGAACCGAGTTACCAATCTTTGTGTCGTCTGCAAATTTACTAATGCGATTATTGAGTCCAACATCCACGTCGTTGATGTAAATAATGAAGAGCATTGGGCCAAGAACCGAGCCCTGAGGAACGCCACTAGTGACCGGCGCCCACTCTGAGTTAAATCCGTCAATCACAACTCTTTGTTGTCTGTTGCTCAACCAATTCGCGATCCATTGGTTTACTTGACCGTCAATGCCTATTTGCTGTTATTTATAAAGTAATTTATGATGTGGGACTTTATCAGAGAGAGAGAGAGAGAGAGAGAGAGAGAGAGAGAGAGAGAGAGAGAGAGAGAGAGAGAGAGAGAGAGAGAGAGAGAGAGAGAGAGAGAGAGAGAGAGCCCACCTCTCGCTCACAGGGCGTCAGGTCACCGAGGGAGGTCAGAGGAGGGGAAAGACGCCAATGTGAATACTACTTCCGCCCCGGACACACAACCGAGGCGGTCTACGGCCGTGGTGCTGACCATCGCCAGCAGATGCTGCTCAGGAGAGTCCTGACGGAAGGTTGGGGAGGCAGCAAACCCTCCACCCTCAGCAGCCCTTTCAGGACACCCAGCAGCCTCCCACCTGGCAACACCAACAACAGCCTGAGCTACACCGCACCTGGCCCCCTCGTGGGTAAATATTAATGGATGGAAGTAAATCATTACAAGTGTCTGGCTATTCCATCACCGTCATGAGAAGATAATGGAATGCTGTCGGACATGGTGAAATCATTGAAATGAGGGGTGTTGGTGGCGCCAGGCGGCAGCCGGTTGAGTACTAGACAAGGGTTCCCCATATTCACGTTTTTAAAATTTCAAAGTTTTAAAGTCGCATAGGTTTGCTAACTGCTTGTCTATCTGTAAAATCTTTTTCTGTTGTTCTACAGGCGCGGATCGACGCAATAGCTCTCAGAGACTCCGTCGCAAGTTCGCATTCCTGGACCCTTAATTGCAACCATGTCTTCAGAGCCTCCAGCTACGAAAGCTGTGAAATGTCAATCAACATTGTTTTCATTTTTTTCTGCCAATACCTTAGAGGCAGATAGGGCTAACCCTTCGACAAGTTCTGAAGCTGCATCCTCATCAACAAAAAATAGAGTTACAAATGGAAACAAATGATGTGGTGGTTGACAAGGAAGAAAACAAACAATCTGCATCTAACAACGATATTGGCCATGCAGTTTCTCGAATACTTACGGCAGAAGATCGAGCTTTCTTTAAGAATCCTTGGGTACCAAATCAAAAGAAGACTGTCCGTGTTCTACACACAAAATCAGGTGTTTCCCGTCAACGTCGTTTGCTTCCGCATCATTTGCAGGACTTCCCTGGCTAGCAGTCAGTAAAGTTAATGGCAAAGAAGGTGCATTTTGTGTTCCATGTGTACTTTTTCTCTCAACGGGAGTGGGTGGGCGGTCTGGTGTACACAGTCAAAGTGCTCGCACATTTGTCACACAGCCATTGACACGAATTGATGATTTGACTGGAAAAAACGGCACATTATCCTATCATCCAAGGAATGAATATCACAAGACCAGTGTACTGTTAATGAAAGAGTTTGAAAGAACCTACATAATAGGGAAAGGTACCAGTGACATACAATCAAAATTAGATAGTCACAGAAAAGAAGTACAGAGGAATAGAAAAATATTGGAACCTATTGTGGACACAATAATAACCTGTGCTCGACAAAACATCCCTTTACGAGGCCACCGTGGAGAAAGTGGAGCCTGTACAGTAAATGCTGATGGACAGGAACCTTGTGAAAACGATGGAAACTTTCGTGCATTGCTTCGTTACAGGTTCAGAGGAGGAGATTCATGTATTTATGACCATTCACCACAAACCCAAAATGAAATAATTTCAGCAGCTGGTTCACTGGTACAAGAGAAAGTGATCAAACGAATAAAAAGTGCAAAATATTGGTCATTGATTGCGGATGAAACAACTGACAGACACAAGAGGGAACAGATGGCGATTGCAATCAGATTTTGTTTTTCAGGACGCCTTAGGAGTTTGGAATTGTTATGAAGAACCAATATCAATCAAAGACATGTACTCTGAAGTGAAAGCAAATGAATATCTAAGAAATGAAGATGAAATAGCTCTAACTGGTGAGAATATTGGACGAGTTCTATTAAAAACGGTCGAAGGCTTTGGTCTGGATCTCTGTCTGTATTGTACAAGGATATGATGGTGCCAGTACAATGTCAAGTGAACGAGTAGGTGCTGCTACCACATTCCAAAACCATGCTGAACATGCACATTATTTTCATTGTGTTATGCATTGCTTAAACTTGAGTGCTTCTAAAGCAGTTTCCATCTTACCAGTTCAGCATGCACAGGAGATTGTGCGGGATATATCAAAATGTTTCAGATCCAGCGCCAAGAGAACAGACTTACTGAAGGGCTGCATCAATAAGTCTGATAACACACAATCTCTTAAGAAGCAGCTCACCACTTTATGTGAAACACGATTCGTTGAGAGGCACACAGCTATAATCACCTTGAAAAGCTTACTCCCATATATGATGCAAGCTCTAAACAAAATGAAAAGCTGGCACTCAAGTGATGCCAGGAAGACAGCTAATCTTCTGGAAAATTCCATTTCTAAATCTGAATTTATTGTCTTTTTTGCTAATTCTTGAGAATGTTTCAGCTCTTATGTTAACTGCAACTCGTTCTCTTCAGAAAGTAGAGTGTGACCTCGTGGAAGCAATGTCTAGTATTACCAATCTCTTAAACTGCCTGAAAAGTATTAGGAATGACGAAGAATTTTCAAGCTTGTTTGCTGATGCCAAAGAAGTTGCTGAAAGTATCGGTGAAGAGTTGACCAAACCCAGAACAGCTTCACGATCAATGTACCGACCAACAGCTGGTACCTGTAATTCAACGCCTGAAGAGTATTACAGAGTCAATTATTACTATCCGACTCTTGACTCTGTAATTGCGGATATTGAACATCGGTTTGGTGAATGCCAACAACAAGCAGTCAGGATTGGTTGGCTAATCCCAAGTATCATGTTCATCATCGCTGAGCATGGAAGAACAGTGGGAACAACTCCAGTCAGCATTGGATTTGTACACTGCCTTATTCCCAGACCCCAGAGTTATTATCAAAAGTGAATTCAAGCTGTGGAGAGATAAATGGGAGAAAGTGTAAAGTAATGAACGACCAACTACTGCTTTATCTGCTCTAAACAAGTGTAGTACTTTCTTCCCAAATATACATTTGCTTCTTCAGCTTTTAGCCACATTGCCAATCACTACTGCAGAGGCTGAGCGTATGTTTTCAAAACTTGAGCGAACTCTAACGGCAATACGCTCAACGATGGAGGAGAACCGCTTGGAGGCTCTGCTTCTTCTTCAAGTGCACAGAACAGACACTCCTTCAGTAGAAGATGTGATCCAACGATTTGCCTAATCTTCAGCTCGCCGTATGAAATTCATTATATATATATATATATATATATATATATATAGATATATAGATATATAGATATATAGATATATATATATATATATATATATATATATATATATATATATATATATATATATATATATATATATATATATATATATATATATATATATATATATATAATGAAGACATTTCAGTTCATCAAATTTGTTTCTTAGGTTACGTGCATTGAAACTAAGGATTTTTAAGTTATCTACAGGCTTGGTAATAGAGGTGGTGGTACTTGCGGGATCACGCTTACGGATTTGTTGCGATGCACGGCGTCTATTTACACGGGCGGGGTGGAAGGACGTGGCTGAGACTCGTTTTTTGATCGAATGTCACATACTGCGTCGTTGAGGAGCCTTCCGAATCTGGCTGCCCCGATGGGAGACAGGTGCAATCCGTCCCTGTGGAAGAGCTCACTTTCTCTATAGAAATTGTCCCAGGCGTTGAAGAACTCCACGTCAAGCTCCCTACAAAGAGTCTGTAAGCGGTTGTTTAGGCTGAAGGCCTTACTGAAAAAGTCGCTCTCCGCCCAAGTCCTTGGTAGAACTCCCGAAATCAAAATGTTTGGGTATTTAGACTTATACTGCTGGATGAGACTACGGTACTTGTCCAGGAGTTCCTCAGACCGGGTCTGGAAGGAAGACTCCTTAAAAAATAATGTGATTATTTTACGGTATTATTTCCACGAAGCATTTCATCCATTTGATAAAACATGTATTTGTTTAGGACATTATATTCAAAATGGTACACCATTTAATGCCTCAGAATATACTCACAAGAATTTTTCAGTTGATTTTTTTTTTTAATTCCTTACCTATAAGGGGTCACTGACCTTTACATTAATATATGCCCCCCCCCCCCCAAAATAAAATCCTGGCTACGCCATGAGTGGCTGAGTGGCTGAGCCACCCCCCCAAGTGGAGAACATGAACACGCAGCAGGTGAAGCTGGCTGCTCTCAGGTGCCGTGATGGATACCCAAGTGCGCTGGTGGTAGCCTATAAATATAAAGTGACAAACTGACACTATTACAAATTGTTTTGACATGTTTTTCTTTCTTTTTCGTATTTTGTATTTGTATGTTTATATGTGTCAATAGTCGATAATTAATTTTGTCCCATACATAGGCTCTTAAAATAGTTATACCAAAAAAGTTTAACTTTCAGCCTCTTTTTTGTAGAAATATTATGCTTAAATAAGAGAGAGAGAGAGAGAGAGAGAGAGGGGGGGGGGGGGGCGAGCCCAATAGATTGTCCTTGTGCCTGGCTGAAGGCTGTAACCAACTTCTTCTACACTTGAGCGCTGTGGGCAAACTTATGCGCCATCAGGTCTTGTCTGCGTGTCAGTGTGCCCTGCTGCTCCTCTCTGAAAGTATTCCCGGTCTGTGCTGGTCAATGTTCAGTGGTTACGTAGCCTTTAAGGAGTTCGGTTCAATTCCATTACCTCTTGTGAGTGACAAAAGGAGTAACATTGAACACCAACTACTACACAAAGATAGGCAAGAAAGAAACCACAGTGGGGACGTCGCTTGAAAAGGATATTCCTCTGAAGAGAAAATAACATCGAAAGACAATTCCAACCACATAAGAGTAGACGAGAAAGTGAAATCGTAAGAGGGAAGTCGTTGCAAAGGTTAAATCTATAGACCTGACCTTCGAAAATAGTCACGAAAGACTCGGAAAGAGACCACAAAGAAAGGGCCGCTTTAGAGGCTATTTTTCCGACTTTCAAGTGAAGTGAACATAATCTTTTTCTACGACTTTTGATTAACTGAGCTGAACTAAACTTTCCCCCGACTTTCAACTGAACTGCAACAAACTTTCCCCCGACTTTCAATTGAACTGAACCCAACCTCTCCCCCGACTTTTAATCACCTGAACTGAACCAAACTTTCCCCCGACTTTCACCTGAACTTCACCTCAACATCATGACAACCCCTGAACCCGAGGAGGCGCCGCTGGGGGTGTTGGAAGAGTCGAGGTTCACGGCCGTCGACTACACCCTCTTCAGCCTCATGTTGTTGGTGTCAGTGGGCATCGGCGTCTACAGTGCCATCAGGAGTCGAGGGCGGGAGTCCACGCATGACTTCTTGGTTGGCAAAGGGTCCATGTCTGCACTCCCCGTTGCCCTCTCGCTCCTGGGCGGCGTGATCTCCGCTATATCCATGTTGGGTTAGTTACAATGATTGTATGTCGTACTTGAATTCTAAAGGTAAAGAGTGCGTATATATTGTAGGTACTCTAGGTAATACTAATTCCTACGAGGGTGCATAAACGTGTGATTTTGTGTCAATGGTTACGTAATTGTTCCTATTGCGAGGCATGCACCGCCTTCCTCCCTTGGGGTATATCCCCAACGAAATACCAAATATATATATATATATATATATATATATATATATATATATATATATATATATATATTTATATATATATATATATATATATATATATATATATATATATATATATATATATATATATATATATATATATATATATATATATATATATATATATATATTACAGTAAGATTGTGAAACTAGGGATTTCGTGAAATCCCTAAAACTTTCAGGAGAATCGTGAAATTACTGTTTCACGTAGGGACTTCATGAAATTACTAAAATATCTAGGGATTTCATGTATTTACTGAAATGATACTACAGTTATTTCATGAAATCCCTGATGATAGTAAATACATAGAACAACAGAAGATTTATTTTGAAATTTTATTCATAAATCATCATATCATAAAAATCATGTATAAAATCAAGTAGAATGTATTAGTATAACATTCATGTTATTTTGCAATGCAAGAATAGACTGATTCAGCATGCTCTACCGTCCCCGTATTTAGCTATGGTTATGTTTCAAAAGCAATCTGAGACAAACAAACAAACTGAATAAACAAACTGTGTAAAGTTCAAGTAACAAACTGTGTAAAGTTCAAGTGATGATCAAAAGTACCCTTGTTATACGTAGGTTAATTGTGTTAATATGGGTTATGCCACACTTGCAGTCAAACTTGGGGTTAAGGCAGACACAATCACTTAAAGTTAACACTGGCCTTTAATAGTAAGTTGTAACCCTTCACCACACAATAGCACACGTACACCTGTTCACTAGGCAGCGCATCATTATTTACACTGACAGGTCTAGAAGCAAGTTTTGGAACCACTGAAGTTCCGACCATTCCATCTCTAAGTTGAGAGTGGTTTGAAAGATCAACTGGTTGGAGCACCCTGTACAGTTATTCACCACCACCTGCTCAAGGACTATCAGCCATGGCTGTACATTTTGTTTACTCATGACGATGCTTTGAGGTGACGAGGGTTTACAGTGAAACCAGTAAATACATGAAATCCCTAAATATTTTAGTAATTTCATGAAGTCCCTAAGTGAAACAGTAATTTCACGAATTCTCTGAAAGTTCTAGGGATTTCACGAAATCCCTAGTTTCACAATCTTACTGTAACATATATATGTATATGTATATATATGTATATGTATATATATATGTATATGTATATATGTATATGTATATATGTGTATATATATATATATATATATATATATCATCATTCTGCGGCTTATATGAAACAAAGATTTTATACGTGGAGAAAGAAATATATATGCAATTTTACGTGTGTGTGTATGTAACTATCTAGGTAAAAACGCCATATACTGTGTACGAAAAAAATGCCTCACACCTTTTGGAAGTCTCCCCAATACACGGAAAAATAGAAAGCAAATGTAAGATATGACACACTACCTACTTCCTGATACTTTAAAATATCGTAAGGGTCAAGGCATAACAGTAAGAGTTTATACACGACAAAATCATGATAGGAAGCTAGTCTGTGTGTCGTACAGGCTATTCTAGAGTGTTTTTTGCAGCCAATGTTTGCCTGTTCATGTGGAGACAGCGCTCCAGTGAAGTTCATTCCCTTCCTCCAGGTAACCCCACGGAGGTGTATCTGTACGGCACGCAGATCGCCGGGAATTTGGTTGGTTTGGTCCCAGGTTGTATTGTGATCCACCAGCTCATCCTGCCCATCTTCTACAACCTCAAGATTATCTCTCTGACTCAAGTGAGCGACAATATGTAACTATAAGTCTTCTTCAACTTCAGGATAGTAACAAATGACAATAAAATCTTAATGTATAATCGAATCTTCACGGGTCGATTCTTACATAAGTTCGACATTTCCACGGGAGTTTTTGTTTATGACAGCTGATTAAAAAGGAGTGCTATCTAACTGGCTGTCTAACTTCATTCCAGTACATCGAAATGCGGTACAAATCCAGGCCGCTGCGACTACTGGCCACGGTTTGCAACCTCATCAATAAGTTTTTCTACATGGGCATCTGTCTGTACGCCCCCTCGCTGGCGCTGTCCACCGTCACTAATCTGTCCACCTTGGCGTCGATGATTATCATGGGAAGCATCTGTACCTTCTACATTACCGTGGTAAGTGTGTGTGTATGTGTGTGTGTGTGTGTGTGTGTGTGTGTGCGCGTGTGATACCCGCTACCTAAAGACATGAAATTTGCATCTTCTACATGACTGCACCTCTTACATAACTTCACCTATTACAGAACTACATAACAAAACAGGCCGATTATGAACAAACAGAATGGTCCAGGATGCCTTTTAGAATACCCCCAAGAACCGGTTTCGATACCACCTGGGGGTATTGAGGCACTACTTTAAGAACACCTGGGCCTTAGAGGGAAAATATATCAAATATAGCGTTCTTTCTCAAAACTGCACGAAACAAACAGGAAGCCCAGGATGCCCAGCTGCGGCCTGACGGGCAGCAGCTGTGCGTCTGCGAGTGGCGTGAGCTGCAAAGGGACGTGGGAGTCGCCGAGGCGAAGAGTGACAGTAGAGTTACGAGGTCATAATTCTGACAGTGATAGAGGGGCTCACTAAGGAGGGTAGTGGAAAATTCCCCCACTATATGGATAGATAGACAGAAAAATAAATATGTAAATAGATAAACACAGATAGATACTATATGTGATTAGAGTGATTAGTGAATAGATAAATAGCGGGGTTATTATCATCGTTACGACTAACAATGCTAATACTATTGTTAGTATTACCATAACTTTGAGAAGATTACAATAGAGAACACCTCATACGCACTAAAATCACAATTACGGATATTATAATATCACAGTATGGGTTATTAAGAAGTCAAGAGTCAAGAGTTTAGGTTAGAATTCTCGGTGTGGGTGTTTCTATTGTACAGTCAACAACAACCAAAAAATATTTCATACCCTTGCATCAACTGAATATAATTGAGCAAAATCTAGAGACATGGTGTTGTGTTGGTAAAGTAAATAACAATTTTTTTTTTTTTTTTTTTTTTTTTTTTATACCAACTGTACAAAGCTATGGCCTCCTCAACACCTGTCACGGTCTGCCTGCAGGGCGGCGTGCGGGCGGTGGTGTACACGGATGTGATGCAGACGCTCCTCATGTTCTGCGGCGTGATCATCGTCGTGGCCGTGTGCTGCTCGGACCTCGGCGGTATCGGCAACGTATGGGCGGCGGCTGACGACGGTGCGAGGCTGGAGTTCTTCAAGTGGGTATATGTATTCTTTAACCTACTGCCGCTTATGCTATTTCCTCTTTTTATCAAAACAATAATAAAACGTATCCCCTGCATCATGCGTCTATACCACAGTGACTAAAGATACTAAATTACTATTATTATTATTGTTATTATTATTATTACTATTATTATTATTATTATTATTATTATTATTATTATTATTATTATTATTATTATTATTATTATTATTATTATTATTATTATTATTATTATTATTATAATTTCATTACCCCTCACGTCAACTGTTTCCAAAGGCCAAGAAGGATATCAGTAGGGTGATAATTAGTGTTTTTTAGGTTCATGGTACAGAAGAAGGGTCATCAAACTACCCCTGGAAATGCCCAAAACTCCTACAAAAGCCTTGTCAATTATGTGTGCTTGAGCGATGAAGTGTTTAATATATGGTGACGTGTATAAATCTTGTTAGCTAATGTGAATCGGAGAGACGAGGAGAGCGAGGAGGCTACTTTTGTTTGTTTATTGTTCGTTTTTTTTTTTTTTTTTTTTTAGAATACGACCCTTTGTCCTTAGCCTTCTGTCTCTTAGACGTTAAAAAAAATGGTTCCTTTCTTCCATCGGCACAGCATGAACACAAGTCCCTTCATCCGCCACACCTTCTGGTCCACCTCCGTGCTCGGGGTCTACTTCATGATCAACAAGGTCGGCCTCTACCAGCCGTGCTACCAGCGGTTTGCTTCGGTGGGGAGCCTCAAGGTGGCGCAAAGGTGAGGTCAAGTTGTTGTGTTGGTCTGCCTCTCGGGTGGGAAGTGTGGTTCAGGGTCCTAAAGGTATCTGGGTCCCCCTACGGCTATATTCCACGGCAAGATTAACCGGGTTTTCATGGGCGTTTTTCGCGCTCTAGATGCTGAAGTCGTGTAAAGCTATATCATTAGGATTACAAAACAGGCCATGAAAAAAGCAGGAACTTTTACGGGAGTCTTTTTCAAAACAGACGAACTGAGGTGTCGATACGTTGAAGAATAGCAAAACAAATTGACACAAAGATCTATAATTTGTTTTAGAGCTTGAAACTCACCCCAAAAATAAGTATTGCGCCTAGCTAGGTAATCTTACGAATCTGTTTCTATGTCATAAACAAAATTTAAGGTAATAAGACTACCCAAGGATGATTGTCGATTCTCTCAGACTACCGAATCTACTTTATATCGTACTATTCCATACCATACCATACATATTTGGCTACCTATCAGTGCCTTACATCGTCTTTGTGTGTCAGATTAAGGGATGGAGTGAGGAACTTGCTTATTCATTTATTTGGATTGCGTAAAAAGTGGGGATAAGAGTTAAGGTTCAAAGGTAGGTATACATGTCAAGGACGCAACATGAAGACATTATGCAGTTGACATATTTAAAAAAGCAATCATTTGTCTATATATCTATCATTCTATCTACATATCTACCTATCTATCTATCTGTGTGTGTGTGTGTGTGTGTGTGTGTGTGTGTGTGTGTGTGTGTGTGTGTGTGTGTGTGTGTGGAGAGAGGCATAACCTTATATAAACCGGTAAATGATTATATAGGAAGAGAAGCAGCACCGACGCCCTGGTAAGCTGAAGTCGTGCAGTCGAATAAATAATAAACCTAATAATCTGGTTTGAGTGTACTGAGTTTTTTTTTCTTAATTGTCCTTCTAAGTTATTTTGCCTCCAGCGGTATAATCAAATTGCCCAGTAACAAAATGCAAGAAGTGACACGCAGGAAACATTTACGTAATCATCCTTGGGTAGCCTTATGACCTTGCTAATGACATAGAAACAGATTCGTAAGATTACATGACTCGGTGCAATACTTATTTTTGGGGTGAATTTCAAGCTGTAAAACAAATCATAGATCTTTGTGTCAATTTGTTTTGCTGCTCTGACTAACTGTATATACATAAGGATCAATATCATCATTAGCATCCATAATTAATTCACTGCAGTATACAAAGACTTTTTCCAACGTCCTACCTGACCTTTCTCTCTGATGTTCTTATACTTTATCCTGCTCCGGGAGAGGTTCTTATATAACTTGTCTGGTTCTCTATTACTCTCTAGCCTCTTGCCGTCTGCATCCTACAACAGTTTCCTTAAATATTGCTTTACTCGGATTAATTATTATCTTAACTGATTATGTCGCACTACGTTGTTATGCTATAAGTACACGTTATATTATGTAAGGTCAGGGCAAGTTCGATTAAGTTAGATTTGGTTAGATTTGGTTAGATTTGGTTAGGTCAGGTTAGGTTAGGTCAAGGTAGGTCAGGTTACTAGTAGGTTATGTAGCTTATGGCGAACACGACCTACAAGTTTTACATATCCCTGTCTTAATATTGCGTTGTACCATTTTTTCTTCGAGGCTGGTTATCTCCTTCCTGGTGATGCTGTACGCGCTATGGCTCCTTTGCTACTTAGTGGGCTTGGTGGCGTACGCGACCTACAAGGACTGCGACCCCATCACCTCCGGCCGCGTCCAGAAGCCCGACCAGATCCTGCCGTACCTCGTGATGGAGAAGCTGACGCGGATGCCTGGCCTGCCCGGGGTGTTCGTGGCGGCCGTCTACGGGGGGGTGCTCAGGTAGCCTTGGTGGTGGTGATGGTGGTGGTGGTGGTATTGGTGGTGGTGGTGTTAGTGCACATGTTGTTGATGATGGTGTTGTTGATGTTGTCGTTGGTGATGATGACGTTGTTGTTGTTGTTGTTGTTGTTAGCAGTTTTAGCGATTGCTGTTATTGTTTTCAGATATCTTTGTGAGAAAAAAAGTATAAAAAGTATAGCAAATATTGCATGAGGATAAAGAATTCAGCTTTTTTCTTAAATGTATGCGTCTGTTTGTCAGTCTGTCTGTCCGTACACATCGAAATTAAAAGTTACATCACCTAAGAGTTATTCTGAAAAAAAAAAAATCTAAAAGGAAAAAAAGAGTGGATGGGGTTGGGGGTAAAAAGTGTGCGTGATATGTGCTTTTCCTCTATCTACTCTCTTCTTGATATCTAATACCTATTCCCGTTCCAGCCACCTCAGCGATTCCATGTCATTTAGTGAGTTAGCTTCAAGCCTCTTCACATTCAATCAAGGGTTCATGGTTTATTTTGGCAAAGGCTTTGTATGCATCTTTAGGTGAGATCGAGAACAAGATGTACTTTTATAGGGTCTTTTCTTTTCCACGTCAGCTCCCTGTCCAGCTGTGGGAACTCCATCGCGTGCCTCATCTGGGAGGACTTCCTCAAGCACCGTCCCTACTTCGCCCGGATGTCCAACAATGCCGCCACCAACGTCGTCAAGCTTCTTTGTAACTAATACTTCCTGCTGTCCTGCTGTACTATACTGGCCTCAACCATTTCCAAGCTACGACTAAAATTATGACAGTAGGACTTCATTATCGCATGTCTTATGTTTCAATCCACTACAGCTGCTTTGGCGGGACTGTCGGGCATCTTCCTGGGCATCCTGGCCGGCAAGATGGGCAACATCATCCACGTGACGCGCAGTGTGTCGGGCTCCATCATGGGTCCCATGCAGGGCGTATTCCTGGCAGGCACGTGCATGCCATGGGTGAACGCAAAGGTACGGGGCTAATATGTTTGGGGAGTACTTAGTGAGGAAACGTGGCTCATAACAGTGCTCTTTAGACCTTTTTTTACGGTGGTGTTAATTATTTCCTTGTACGCCTCCATGTACAGTTGTTAACAGATCTAGTTACAAATCCGCGGAACAGGGTTCGAATCCTGGCGTGGGCAGTCGGCGCATAGCCCACCCAGCTGTTCAACTTCCCTTTCGGATTGGTCGATTAATGGGTTACGGGTACCTGGGGGGAAGCTGGGGAAGGTAAACTATAGTAATCCTGTTATGGTAATCCATGGGTCAGTGTGATGAGATGAGCACTGAGACCATGGACAGCTTAGAGTATGCCCCCAACCTTATACCTACCTAACTTTGGCCTCAGGGTGCTGTGGTGGGCTTCCTGGTGTCCTTCACGTACAACATATGCGTGGTGGTGGGCAAGTTCGCGCGGGGAGGAGGCTCACCTTCCCGCCTCCCCCTTAGCGTTGACGGCTGTCCCGAAAACCTCAGCAACGCCTCCTTTGCCTCCTTCTTCACAAACACCTCACAAATTACTGGTTTCCCGGACAACACTTCCCTCATCGAGAATCTGTTCGACGGTGAAGATGAACAATTTCTCTTTACAACCCGTTCCCCAATGGTGCTGTCAACCGCAGAACCACCACACACGTAAGAATGAGTTGTTGCGTAACTCCATTTAAAACTAGGCAAAAGTAATTAGCATTAGACAGTAGATAATTGTAATGTATACAACTTATATAGTTAATGAGTGGGTTGAATCGATATCAATCTGTCTATCGGCCTGTCTATCTATTTATCTATCTATCAATATATTAGCTATTACTTATGAGTGGAATAAATAGAAGGTAACTGGTGGTTAAAGTAATCGTGTATTTTCAGGCCGGCAGGACACACGATATATGACATTTCCTACGCTTTCTTTGGGGCGAGCGGCATCGTCATCACCATGGTGGTCAGCAGCCTCGTATCTCTCTGTACAAGTAAGTGACTTGAACTTAAATCTTAAAAATAAACAATCCACTGACTGTCTTTAAAGGAAACAATTTTTAGGCTCCAGTACCTACTATCCATATCAGACACTATGACATACCGTTTTTCGCAAATATCTTTCAAACGAAGACTCGGATCAGCATGGTGCTTTGGCACAGATTGTTTCACACACTCCGCAAATTTTTGACTCTATTGTACATTGCCAGATGCGGTTAATTATGGCGTTTACTCTTGACTGTGATGGCAAAACCTGCGTGAGCCACTTGCATTCGAACAGATGAGGCGTGTATCCACCTCCACTCCTGGCTTCCCCTACTACCCCCCCCCCCACCCCGCCCTCTTTCTCCCCCATACCTCCCTTCCCCCCCCCCCCTCTCTCTCTCTCTCTCTCTCTCTCTCTCGGTGTACATGAGATGTGAAGCTATGCACACATATGACTTATCTACAATGGCGGATAACTCGAAAGTATATATAAGTATGATAGGGTGTTTTATGCACACGACCCTGATTCTTGTTCCAGCGTAACTGGATGTTGCTTAAGTACTGTATGAGGTTTGTTTGGCAATTATACAACCACTGAAAGTTGTACGAGTATATGACCCTCCTTCCCACATGTTACGTTGAGTGTATGATGGGATGAAGTACGTAGCTGACGCTCGATCATTTATAGGAAATCACGTAAGGGACGGAAAGGAATAAGGGTGGAATTGAAGCGGGAATTTAGTGCAGAGTAAAAACGTGAAACAAGCAATAACATCAATTACGATTGCTTGCATAAACTATCCAACCTTATTCGGCATATAATTTCTATTTATCTGCCATTAATTCAAGCCATACGTGTGCATGGATTCATATCTCGTGTACAGCGGAAGTGGAAGAGAGAGAGAGAGAGAGAGAGAGAGAGAGAGAGAGAGAGAGAGAGAGAGAGAGAGAGAGAGAGAGAGAGAGAGAGAGAGAGAATATATGTACTAATTTACAATATGTAAGATGTAAAAATAAAGAAAGAAAAGAAGAAAAGAGAGAGAGTAGGGGAAAGGGAGGGGGGATGGAGGGAAAGAGGGCGGGGAGAGAGGGAATGCGGGGGAAAAGGAGGAGGGTAGGAGGGAGGGAAAGGGATGGGAGTAGGGGAACCCAGGGGTGGAGGTAGTTGGTGGATACACGCCACAAATACGTCACGCCTCACCTGTTCGAGTGTGTAAGTGGCTCACGCAGGTTTTGTCATCACAGTCAGGAGTAAACGCCATAATTAACCGCGTCTGGCAATACACAATAGCGTCAAAAATTGTGTGTGAAACAGTCTGTGCCAAAGCACCATGCTGATCCGAGTCTTCGTTTGAAAGATATTTGCGAAAAACGGTAGTCAAGGGTCTGATATGGATAATAGACACATATGAACTTCCTTAGTAAACTCCTGCTACACTGCACAAACAGAAGGTAACTCACTTTGTTAAGCTCAATCACATATGATAATGTACTTGTCCTTTCATCAGTCTTTATTGCCAAATATTATTATATCAGGTAGTGGCAGTCCTCAGCAAATAATACTGCATGTTGCCTGGCACTTAACTTTCAGAGCCACTCGCTCCTGGGGAGGTGGACGAGAAGTTGATGAGCCCCTCCTGTGTGAAGCTTCACCGCGCCGTGTGGAGAGTCTTCAAGGGAGGTAAATTCCTGACATCGCCAAATGACCAACCAGATAACGAAGCGTCTCTAACCATGCTGTATCACCACACCCAGACTGAATACAAGCCAAATGCTCAACATGATGAAACGATGAAATAGGGGATAATAATGTAGTTGATTGCCTTCTTATGAATGTGCCTTCCAGATTTTGTCATTGCGACATCATGTCCTCTTGTCTCCATACCAGCTATTATCCAGCTAACACTTTAAATGTGGACTTCTTTTTTATCAGTTTGTATAGCTTTTTGGAAGATACCTCATCACATTCCTTAGGCACTGAATATATTTTTTCTATCATGCAATTTCATGTTGATCTTATGGAATTCAAATATAAAATAATGAACCACAAAACTTAAAAGTAGTGTTCAAAAATTGTTCCTGTGTGAAGTTTCCCCAACCTTAAAATTAAGATTAAATAGCTACCTGAAATCTGGATCTTAGTGACCATTAAACTAGGGATGTGAAATGTATAAAAGCTTTATTTATACAGCAATCATTTAGCCTAATATTACAATACTCTTCATCTCCAAGATTATGTTTTTCACTGCTTTGGCAGTTACAATTTGACACTTTGTTATTGATCACTATTACTCTCCAAAGCAAAGGTGATAGTAATCTCATGGAAAATGTTCCCATAAGAAATGGAGCTCACATTGGAGATGTTAGGGTCTGACATGTACACTATGTATATATGTATTATGTATTCACATCATACATGGAAATTAATCACAGGTGTGTCTTTAATTCAATCATAATTTGTACCTTGACTAGCTATGCAATACAACTGAAGTAATCACAGTAAACAGAAGAAGTGTCTAATTGCAAAATATATAAAGAAAACACCATGATCACCTGTCTCAAAATTATTCTATTGAACATTCAGCAACAAGACTGAGTAATATCAATTTGGTTACCAGATCATTCCAATGCTTCCAGTATACTGCAATTTAGAAAGTACATAGTTACAATATCATTTTCATTTGTGTAATTTAAATTATCAAGAGATGAAAAGAAATACATGTTTCATCAGTTTTAAAGAAAAGGTTTCATATAAAGGTCCCTCAGTAAAAACATATTTAGCAGCAGTTTTAGAATGTTACAGAGCATGTAGATGTAGCATCACAGTAATATATTTAAGAGCTGGGTTGTCCATTTCACCAAATATTACTGAAAAAAATGCAACTCTGCTGTAATGACTACCAAACCAAGTGGAATACACAACAGATAACACTCAGTACAGCTTGTACAAAACAGGTTGCCTACTGTGTTTCCAACCTTTATGTTTAGTTACAATACAAAGCAATACAAAGGATTTTTATTATTGTGCTACATAAGAACATGCATCTATACATACAATATTACTTTTTAAAAAAGTTTATTTGATTTATTAATTATCTTGTGCTTCATATCATAATATTTGACACTTAATCCTTTGAGAACAGTTATTCTTCCTATGATAAAGAAGATGGTGTAAAAAGACAAGGATCTTATTTATTCTTCTCTGTCCTTGACAAGGCCATCCAAATAGAGAACATAGTTCTTCCCCAGGTAGAGTGCCCCAGCAGCGCCTGCGACCCCCACTAGTGTGCGCAAAACTGGGCTCTCAGGCGCGACTGTGCGTCCCAGAGCCCACAACAACATTGAGCCAAAATTAAACATCACACTTCCAAAGCCACTGTAAAGAGCAAAAATCATGTAAAAAATAGTGTTAATAATATACTAGTCTCTTAAGATGCTGGGATATTGTTCCCTTAAATTACACATGGTGTGAAATTCCAATTAAATCTCTCAATATAATTTCATACAATAATCATTCATTAAGTACACTCTTCTACTCTCTTTATGGGAACTGTGTTTTGGATGTTTTATATTACTTTATTAACAGACTTTTGTTTGTCTTGGTTTATCATATACAACAAAAACATGAGTCTTACCAGTAGATCAGCTTTGCTTTTGGTGCAGCCTGTGCCATGTGGGGCCGGGAGTACAGGTAAAGGCCAACTCCAGTCAGGGTGTTGAGCAGGCAAACATTGGTGAGTGAAATGTGCTTTGGAACACACCTGGGAAGAACACAGTCATGGTATTACTTGTTTACAAATACACAAATAGAATTTCTTTATGATGTGTTCTTTTGAGTAAATATAATCTAAAGTACTGTTGGAAGTCCTTAGTGTAGAAAGATCTGGAGACTGCCCAGCTCAACCCAGTTACAAATGCTGTGTGTTGTTATGGTTGGCACTTAACCCTTTCATTGCTAAGCGCTCGCAACGAGACTATCCCCTCAGGCGCGCTAGGGCACCCCAGCAGGGGAAGGGAATCTCTTTTAACCGCTGTATCTCAAAAACTATTCATCACAGCTACAAAACAAAAACACCATTGGAAAGAGGAGGCCAAGATCTATAGATTTGGTTATGTAAGCCTCTCCTGCGAACATACAGGCACATTCAGGGGGTGTTTTTTGCTGTGAGTGTGACTGGCGCTCGCAGCAAGCTTTTAGCACCACCAGCAAGTGACGCTAGTGCTCATTCTTTTAACCTTTGTATCTCAAAAAACTATTTATCACAGCTAAAAAACAAAAACACCATTGGAAAGAGGAGGCCGAGATCTATACGATTCGGTAATGTAAGCCTCTCCTGCAAAAGTACAGGCACGTTTTGGTCAAAATATCAGTCATGTGATAGGTGAAGCTATGCAAAAATGTCGCTCTATTGGACAACATCCACCAGTTTCTTGTCCGTAGATTTTCCGCGCTGGGCTGACATGATTTTCCACCAAATTTAGTGGAGAACCCACTCAATTGGTAATGCTGTGTTGTGAGAAATATTGTTGGAACACTATCATACGCAGGAGATTTGAGTGCGGCTGGAACTCGCAGCGAGCGTTTAGCACCACCACCGAATACGCCTAATGCTCACTGCGAGTGTTTAGCCATGAAAGGGTTAAGTGTGGGTACAGTGACCCTCAGTAGAGTGGGATACATCTCAGGCACTGCAGGGCTAACATATGTGTCTTGTTCAGTGTGTCATGCCTTGAAGACTTGGGGTGAGCTGGGCTGCAGGTGCCTAGATGTTATTTAGGGATCACCTGGGGCAAGAGGACCAAAAAAGGACCCAACACTGGTGTGGCGTCAAATCTCATCCCCCTGGTTTAGTCCATCATAGCCTGATCTGCGCATGTGTGGGCTTTGTTAATTTGTCCATTTTATTCACTGCACTCTTAGTAGCTAAAAATTAGCTTACTTTTGATCTTCTGATTGTCCTTCTGTCTCCTCAGAGTTCTCTTCTGATTCAAGGTCAGGT
The DNA here is from genome assembly GCF_024679095.1 of Eriocheir sinensis. Classification (NCBI taxonomy): domain Eukaryota; kingdom Metazoa; phylum Arthropoda; class Malacostraca; order Decapoda; family Varunidae; genus Eriocheir; species Eriocheir sinensis. The sequence continues at coordinate 13,848,030 of NC_066518.1, forward strand.
TTATGGGATACTCTCCATTCAATAGTAGCTGAGCTACGGAGTCCATGTCAGCCTGGAATTTGGCCATTTTTTTCATGAAAAATAACAGGATCACAGGTAAGCCAATCATAAGCTATTAAACGACAGTACAGTGAATGAAATGGTCAAACTAGAGAAGCCCGGGCATGCGCAGATCAGGATGGTATGGACTACAACAGAGGGATGAGCCCTGACCCAACACCGGCGAGCACCTATCGGGCGATCAGCCGCGGCACTCACAGGAACCTGAAGTTTTGAAACAGTTCCGGGTTGAATACTTGGACGCTCAGCGCCCCGTAGGCCACACATCCTTTAAGTGGCGCGTAGTAGAAGAGGGCATTGTTGGTGGTGACGGGCCGCAAGCCAGCCGCCACCAGGGCCGAGTTAACCTTGCAGAGGACGGCGGCCATGGCGGACGTAAACAAAGGTGACGGACCATCTCCACTTGAGAATGAAAACTATGCTTACTGCTGCAGAACTCCTCCAAAAGAATTATTAGGATATATCTATGTTTAAATTATCAAGTTACAAAAGTAATGTTGAGAAATGAGTGGTTGTGTCACATAGGGAGCCCTGTGTGTCCGTCCCGCCCCCAAGACGAGGTCGCGCGGGGCAACCGTTCAAAACAAGGCAAGTCTGGTGGTGTCAGGGCAGGGAGCTAACTCCTAAGGTTAAGGGTGCCTCTTCTCTGTGCATCTCTCTCAAAGTTGTCCGATCTGTTTTTAAAGGTGTTGACGCTAGGGCCACGTACGACACTTTTAAGTAGTTTATTCGGACAATTTACAGTTTCACCCAACCAACGATTTTCTTACGTGGTTCATGTTTTTCTGGTGATAAATGTAGTGAATTGCATGATTTTGTACCTCATTTCCGTCACAAAGGTCTACTTTTCGAGTTATGCCTCTTTTCAAGTTATGCCTATCCCCTGCACCTATGCTCAGACGCTCGGTGTGGGAGTTCATCTAGCACTGTTGTCAGGAAGTTTGTGTGTTCAGTGAGCGGCTAGTCATGCCTCCCACAGGGCCTCTCCTCGTTTTGCAATTTGTTGATCAGTTTACGTTCACATATGCCAGCCTGGATGTATATAGGATCTTTAGGTTTTTGGTATTACTCTTAAATTGCAACTAACTCACTTTGGTCATTAACACGTTTATTTACTTAGCGTACCTAGTATTGTCTGGAGGCCAATGTTATATATTTGATATTTTCTCATAGATTTTAATGTGCCAATCATCAATTTGATAATCCTTTTAATTTAAAATTACTTGTCTGTCAGTTTTGAGCAACTCAAAATAAATAAAATAAAAAATACCACTTTATGGCAGTAAGTTAACTACCACTGAAGCTGTGATAGGTTTAACATGTATATATGTCTAGCATAGATATAAATACTGCCTTTTTTTCTGCTTGCCAAGCATCATTATTATTTTTTTTTTTTCAGGTTGCCATCAAGAGAATTTTTTGTAAAATGGCTAAATCTCAAAATTCAAATCCAAGCCCATCCAGCTAATAATCAGCTTATTCAGTTGTCTTTTTGTCTATCTGGTGGTTACCTGGCCTATAGAACTGGAGCAACACATAGCTGTCCCTGTGATCCATGCGAGTAAAGATGCATCCCATATTTGGCTGAAAATATAGAGTGAAAATATAATATGAACTTTTTTATGAATGAATCCACCACAGAAAATGGTGTAAGGCAAAGAAGAAATAAGAAAATCAGCCACTGAATAAGTTGAATTATCAAAAATGGTATTTTCCTTAGGTGAAAGATAAACCTTAGCACAATGGGAACTAGAGAAAATATTCTTGATCCTGAGGAAAGTTATTTGTCTCCAGGTCATCCAGAGCTGTCCTTGAGTAGTGGCATAATATCTCTGCCCTCAGCAAACAAACTTGCTGATCTGAGTCTTGCTTCAGACCTCACTGACTCTGAAGCTGAGAATGAACCAACAATCCTCACTTCAAGACCATGTGGTGATTTTAATGATGGTGCACATGAAATATTTCAAAGAGAAAATAGAAAGATAGCCAGTGATACTTTGAACTCTAGTATGTTGTCTTACTCTCAAAAGTCTGTTAGTTCAATGGAGAAACCTTCCATAACTGAAACCAGTACTTATAGAAGATTCAGAGAAATGCCCTCACGTATAAGTAAGGAAAGGTATACACATGAGGGCATCGTTTCTGACGAAGAGCCATCAAGAGATTTTTGCCCCAGTAAAAATACCACTCAAGGTGAAGCAGTTCCAAGCCTGCCAAGCCTTTCCCTAGATGCTGTAAGAGGAACACTCCAACAGCACTGCAACCTGCTCAGTGATAGACACTTACTCAAAGATCTGTTGGAGTCCCTAGGTGAGAAAATTGAACAGAAACCTGAACCTGGTGTGTCTGTTCAAAGCCCATACTCAGGGAGGGAACTAAAAATTGATACTCATGAAAAATGCATGGACAATGATTTGAAGGGAAACAGTAATGCATTAGGAGTGTTGGATAAACAGTTCCCTTCACAGCTATCTACAATGTTTAGTCCTAAGAGTCATTTTAGTGAGTGTACATCCAACACTAATTTTGATCAAGGAAGCCATGTGCTCAATGAAGCTGAATCCTTAATGAAGTCTCAGTTAGACTATAATGAGGCTCATGCAATCTCTGGATCATCACAGGAACATGTCTGCACTACCATGCCCAATTCTAAGCCAACAGGGCAGGAAGTTTTACAGAAGTTACCAAGTTATGGGAGGCATGTCAAGCTTCAGTTACCAACAAGCAGTGCACAAGACTCTCCAATGAATGCTGAAGGTGATGAGTATGATGGCAAAAAGGAACTTTGCAACACTCATCAATCTCTCAAAGTTCTGCAGTAAGTATGAATGCTTTCAAAACTGTGACAGCAATCAATAATGTGTACTTTATAAGGAACTTTATGGAGATTGGTAGATGTGAGGAGAGACATTCTAGGGATGACTTTTCTTGAACTCTTGGAGAAAGAATATGTCTGGTAACAGTGGGATAAGAATTCTCTGTATCTCTCCATCGCTGTCTCACCTCTTCAAGATTGCTATTCTTTCCTTTCATCCCCCTTTCTTTTATTCATGTCATATTCCTTTGCTTCATTATCATTTGTATGCTTTTCTTTTTCTGTTTCATATCTTTGTGACTTCCAGGAAGCTTGCTGGACTGCGCTGGAGCCTGTTCGGGTGGGCTGATGTAAGGAGTTCCCCTCCCACTGATAGCAGCAGCTCCCTTGCCTTCTTACACCACCTACTGAATTCTCTCCAGACACTTCAGCTGGAGAAGAAGGTAGATGAGATTTTGCTAATAGATTTGAGAATGTATATGCCATACCTGTGAAGTAGTGAAAGCTGTTATATAGTACCTATCCTTATGTCTTGTTCCCTCTGTGATTCCTCCATACTGAGGTGGCTACAGTAGGAACATATCCATGTCTTCTTCGTGCATTCCCATCCTTCAGCAATAATACCACCCCTCCCAGCTCTTGTGTAGTATCCCTCAACCTATCAATTTTACAAACAGGTACGGTATGCTGACATGGGACTGTCATTTATATTCTAGCATCTGAAGGAAGAACTGGCAACAGCCTCGGAGGAATTAAATCTCCTAAGTGAAGAATGCTACATCAAGCGGCACCTACATGAGAAGAGGGAAGCTCGGCTGGTGGAGGCCGACAGACAGCTTGGGGAGTTGCAGCAGGTTTGGGCGGCAACTCACGAGGCTGGGCAGCAAGAAATGGCCAAGTTAAGGAGCCACTGCCATGCTCTGATACAAGTAGGATAAAAGGAGTTTCAGTTTTACCTTCTGTTTGTCTTTGTATCACTCCCTCCATTGTTACCCAGTTCACTTGTCATGGTGTAGTTTTCATTAAGTTTTTGTCAATTTATATATCAGTCCTTTACTACACAGTTCACTCTCTTGTCACTTCAGTTTTCATAAAGTTTTAGTCAGTTCAATCAATGCTCCTTTTTATTCTGCATCTTCTGGCTATTTCTGATATTTTAATCATTTGTAGCTGTTTATATATGTGACCAGAATAGTATCAGGTCTTAAACATTAATATTTATTGTTCTGTCACTGTCTTAACTCAAATTTTCCTATTTTTTACATTAGTTTTAGTATTAGGGCAGACAATGTTTAATAATTTTATTTTCACATGACCACCAAAGTAACTGTTGTTTTTGTTTTCACTATAAGGAAAATGCCTCCCTGAAAAAGGAAACAGAAGGCTTGAGGATGGAGGTGATGGAGCTAAAAGCCACCACTCGTCAGCATGATCTAATAAAGGTGAGACTACCTTGGTGTTAAGCAGCTATGAAGCAAACTGCCTCACGTGACTTATATTTCTGTATGAGAAAGCAGTGTGGCAAACTTGACCCCTACAACTCTTCCAATATTATTCTAGGTCAGCAGTACAGTGGGATCAGGATTCTTACTACTGTAATGCCAAAATTTTCTCTTTACTACACTCTCAAACGACCACCGCGTGTAACGAAACACATGAGAAATTAATCCAGACAAGGAGAGGTTTTGCTGGCGCCGGGGATCGAACCCGTGACCAGCGAGACAGGAGAGCCACTCCTTAACCAGTCAGCCAAAGAGGTACCCCCTTGGCAGAGGGAGTTATGGGAGGCTCGCCCATCAGGCTTAGTTGCCACGGCACTACACGGCTCCCCTTCCTATGTAGAATAATTTCAGTGTGTTGAGATTTCCCATTTTCTATGAACTTCAGAGGGCATGGGCCATCACTCTACCTGTTACCCACTCGGGGTGACACAACAGAACCACAGGAGAGGATGCCACTGTCTTGCCACCAGTGAAATGCCAGAATTTGCTCTTTACTGTGCTCCCACCTGACCACTACATGTAACGAAACACACGAGAAATTAATCCAGAGAAGGAAAGGTTTTGCCAGCGCCGGGGATCAAACCCGCAACCAGCGAGATGGGAGAGCCACTCCTTAACCAGTCAGCCAAAGAGGTAGCCCCCTGGCAGAGGGAGTTACGGGAGGCTCGCCCATCAGGCTTAGTCGCTGCGGCACTACACTACTAGGGACTAACAAATCCATTCAAGATGTAGTTTAACTCTATACCTTTCACCCCCACTCTAATTTTTCATACACCCAGCTATGCATATTTTCTCATCTTTAAGACTCGGGCTGAGGAGACCCAAGAGTTGTTAGCAGCCAGCCAGAAAAAGGTCGTGGAAGTCTTAGAGGAGAACGCCAGAGTGAACCTTTGCCTGGAAGAAAACAGGAAATGCTTACGAGTGCTTGAAGAGGTAGGCAAAAGAAAAATAAATCACAAAACAACAAATAAAATGTAAAGAAAATTACTTGTAAAATTTACTGTTCCTATATATACTTATGCTCTTTATCCATTTCTTCCTGTTTTGTTTTTTCATTGCCCTTGCTGATTGATGCATATGTACTGTGAGCAGCCTTAGTAATATGACACAGTCCTCCTTCATACTTCACGTGTAACCCCTGAATGTGACTCAAACTTAGTACTTATTCACCCCAAGACAGGCAATGATATTCTTCTACTAGTAAAATACTTGAACTTACTCCTTCAAGCTTCCATTTCTGTCTAGGATCTTAAAGCACATGTCAGAGTTGAAAGTTAAAAAAAAAAAAAATGGAAAGAGGTTTGTTGAGTGTGCCTCCTCCATACTAATCCCACTCTCAATTTTTTGCTTTTGCATTACAGGTAAAAATTCCTGAACTGCATAGAGACTTGAAGGATGTGCAGACCCGAGCTGGAAGGCTGGAGGACACAAATGAGGTGCTGTCTCATGGAAAAGCCCAAGTGGAAGATGAATTACATATGCTGCAGGAGCAATACAAAATACTCCTTGGGAAGATAGTGGAAGAGCAAGAAAGAACAACAAAAGCTGAGCAACAAAAGGTTCACTTGTCTGAGTTTTTACCAGTTGTAATTCTGAAGAGGCAGCTTTTGTGTGATCCTAATTGTTAATTTCTTTATATTGCTCATTGAATATGCTGGATAAGACATTAATATGCAAGTATGATCAGTCTCAATGTTTTTTGGCAGCTTATCTTGGAGAAAGAGTTAAAGGGAACATCAGAAAAGGTGGAGGCCATGAAAACAAAACTGCACCTCCACTACCAGGCTCAGGTGGAGGAGCTGGTGGCCAAGAAGTCTGCTACCCTCCAGGTGAGTGTTGGTTCAGTACTGACTCCCAAGTGTATGGAAATGGGTGATTTTTCCATCAATTATATCGAAGGAGGATTATGTTTTAGAACCCTCTTCTGCAGTGGTTCTTAACCTGGGTTCGGCGAAGATCCTCTCTAAAGACATTGCAATTTTGCAATTGAATTCTAAGCAAATTTTCTTCCATATTCTTATGAATTAAAATGGAATCCATTCTTTGTATTATGCAAAATTACTATACTCTTGACTCTTGAATATGAGCCAATTTTTCTTCCACTTGTATATTTTGTTTAGTTTTCTCTTCATACTTGAGGGGTTCGGCTACTGTGCAGAGGTTTTCGTTAGGGTTCGGCGCCTCCAAAAAGGTTAAGAATCACTGCTCCAGTGTACCCCTTCCTGGATTAACACAAGACAATTAGATGTCTAGCAAAGTGTTACTAAATTCAGATGATGATGGCACTCAAAATGTAATGTCAAACTCTCTTGTACTATGTGTTACATTATTTCAGTATTGATGTTTCAGAAGCAACTGAAATCATTAGAGTCAAACTTAGAAAAGAATGTTGAGGAGAAACTGCAGTCCTTGGAGGAAAGTCACCAAGCTGCCTGTGAAAAGCTAAAGAAAAGGTAAAATGTTATCCACCTTTCTGATAAATAACTTGATGAACTAGTTAAGAATCATACCATCATTCATCATAACCTGTCTCCTGCCATACATGATATAAACATGATCAAAGGCCATTTCTTATTGTGAAGTTCAGTACATAAGTCCACTGTGGACATGAACATTACTCAGTATTTCCTTCCCAGCTCAGTTATATATTAAGTCAGTTCTTGAATTACTTATTAAGTTAAAAGTTGGTATTTCATCTCTGAAAGCACTATTTTTTACCACAGGCATGAAAATGAAATCAAGAACATAAAGACTTCTTATGAGAGTGAGCTGGAAAAGCTGCACGCTGAGGTGAATGGATTAAAGCAGGAAAATGATCACTTGCAGCTACAGAGGCAGGGCGTTGTGTCCGCTGTGTCCTCCATATTTGGATTGGAGCACCAGGTAAGTCCTTTAGAGATAGCAGTGCTGATATATGTATCAAATCTATTAATTAAACTAATAAATATTGTAAGACAGTATCATACTCCCGTTCAGATGAGTGATGGCCCATCGATGCACCCAAGCTCAGCTAAACCAGTAGGAGCCAGCAGTCACTCCTTGAATGTGGTGAGGAATGGCTCCTCAACAAGTGGTATTCACCCCACCAGGTATGTAGAAACCTAGCACAATGGGGCTTGGAGTAGTCTCATATTTATATGCTGTGTGTTTAGTGACTGATTTTTTACTTGGAGGAGTGTATAGTAGAGTAAATTATCAAGACATTTATGGAGAAGAAAATGCGTTATAATACAGGCTTCTTTTTTTTTTTTTTTTTTTTTTTTTTTTTTTCCATTACAGTGACAAGAGTCCTCGAAAGCTGCCTCATTTCAAATTTAAAAGCTCATCTTCAAGTGAGTCTGGATCATCATTATTTGCAGAAGGAAAACAGACAGCCAGGCACTTCAGTGAGAACTCGCAGCAGTGTCTTCCTCCTGAAACTGTTACTTCACAAAATTTTTACCAGAAGTACCAAGAGAAAGACCTTGTAGTTTCCTCAGATTATGGTAAGGCATGATCATGAAAGCTGAAGATTGGGGTGAAGCTAAATTACAACCCAACATTCATCTAACAACAGATTATTTTAGTTCACATTTACCTTGGTATTGGATGCAGACTAAAAAGAAAAAATACAGGAAGGAAAATGACTACCTTGAAGTAATATCCAAACTAAATTCATAACCTTCAGAAAACTGGTGATCCCACTGTCTTCATATCCCTTACTTACAGGGAAGATCCGAAGAGCCTCAGAAATACTCCAAGCCAGCTACTTAACGGATGAGGATGGTTGCTTCCTTGATGAGGAGGTCATGCTGTACATCCCACGAGAAGACCAGAAGATGATGAAGATGCTGAGGGAGCTGAAAATGGTTTGTATGAGTAATTTGCTTGTAATAATAAAGAAGTGATGAGTGTCTGTGTGTGCTTGTATAGTGGTGTATATGTGAGTGTGTGTACAATTCATTACATAAGTCACCTGATTAAGAAAAGAAACTAATAATGATTGACATGTAATTTTAGTCTGAGGAAGTGAAACAGTGCCATGTGATATTCTGCAGGTAAGCCAGAGCTCTGAGGGGCCCCAGAGTGAAGCTCCAACCCATGACACATCCCTCGACCAAGACCCAGCTGCCCCAACCCTGCACAAGCTGAGCCAGGTGTCTTAGTGTTTGCCAGACCCACTAGCGCTGAAGCCCTAGCTGGTATGAGGATAGGAGGACTAAAGCACGTAGACTTGCAATGGCCAGGTAACCATGCTTTTGTTAATGTGATGTCGTAAGTAGTTGATGACACACAGCAGCACAGTTGATGGGAAGAGGCTGTGTTTTCTTTTAATCTTACCCAGGCTAGTCAGATTTAGTGTTTTTTTTTTTTTATTTTTTTTTTTTTTCATTATTCTCAAGACTCACACATACACAGGTACTACATGCAGCTCCTGAAGTACTAGACTTTTTGTGTGTGAAGCCCTGTCAAAAATTTTCAATTCCAAAACTTCCACTTACAGTGCTAATGATTTGTGTGTATATGCATAGAAAGGTTCAGCCCACACTATATTATACAGCAAAAGAATAACATACCAGAATAGTAAGTAGGCAGTTATATTTTATACATTTTTAGAATATTTTTAATAATAAAATTGATGATAATTGCAATGGTTATAGTCTCAATGCCTTTATTTGTGAAGGGAAGTAAACCATTGTATCTTTTTAGTTTCCTGGTGCTACTTCCACATGTATCCTTAGTTGTATAATCACACACTGTACTCCTACTGCCTGGGGGTTGGGATGGCATGCTCCTCCCTTCTCTTTTGTTGTTTACTTCCAACAATAAACTATCAGTCAGTCAATCAATATAAAGTCTGGGGAATATACGCGCTCATTTGTCCGACTCCCTTTGGCTTTTACATAATACCGGAGTAAGTGTGACATCGTGAGCTTGGTATTGAGAGGTGTGTGTAAGTAAGTAAAGGTTTGTTGCCAACATATTAAAGACAGTTTTACAATTATATAATTTTAAATACCTTGGCTATGGTGTGTGTGTCTGTGGAGCTGGCGCTATGCTTCTTGGTCGTCATGACAACGGGGACGCCACGCCACGCCGCCGCTGCCTTGGACAACAACAACATGGTAATGATTGTTCACTGTGAAGTCCGGGATATACATACATCAAATGATCACCTTGATGTGTTCGTGTACAGGTATTTCACAACAGTCAACATGTGTGGACGCGTGAACTTTACGTGCTATTTAAAATGACTGGTCGAGAAGCCAAATTGATGCTCTAGTACGCGGTCTACCTCAGTTATATTATTACTTATATACCTTGTAGTCCACGATGATATAATGTGCTGAGTCCCAAGAACCCATTAATATGACCACAGACAGAGCTCTATAACAACAACACCAAATATCAAGAATACATATAATCTGCTAATCTGGTAGAAATGGTTATATGCAGGTTTGAAGCTGTCTAAAACCGAACATGTAGTGCCAGGGGCCTATGTTAAGTTAAGGACGGAACTTACATTGATCGCAAGGAAGTACTAAGTCCCCTCTTAAGTTCAGACTTCCGTCCCCCTCACTTCTTCCGTTACATTTTTGTCTTTTGTGTTGTTTTGTTTTCCACGCCGCTACCATGGGTTCGCGGCGTGGGAAACAAACAAACAAAAAAAATCCGTCCTTAACTTAACATAGGTCCCTAGCACTACAAGCATATCGATAACAACTGAATATTCTAGGCATTTTCTCGTCATCGTCTTCATTCTTCCTCCCCGTGTGTCCTGGCGCAGAGTATCACAGGGTCGCCTTCCCCAACCTTCTCCGCCCCGTTCCGGTTCGATTCCTTTGACCATGAGGTGGGTGTGACAGCCGGCAAGGGCGGGGAGAGTGTGCTTTCCCCCCCGGCTATACAAAGCCCCACGCCCACCATCACAGCCCCCCACAAAGGTAATACCTAATAAGCCAATAATGATGAGTCAGTGCGTCTATATACTCATCAAACCTATTACCTGGGGGTCGGAATGGTATGTTCTTCCCTTCCTTGTTGTGTACTTTTGCAACAGTAAACCATCAGTCAATATCAACTACTTTCCGACTTTCTCTTTTTCTTTTTTTTCTTTCCTTCTTTCTTTTCTTTTTGACTGGTGGATATGCTTCATTGCTCGACCCAGTCTTCACTCTTTGAATATAGTTTACTAATAAGGATCTTCTTTTCTTCAGAACTGTGTGATGCTTGGCTCCTTATGTACGCTACTCTATCATATATCATCTAGTTCCTTTCCGTCCGGACTGTTGGATATGCTTCATTGTTCAAGGCTATGTGAAAGGCTATTTGTATTGTAAACCCGGTTAGTCCGCAACGTCCCATCATTCTGTCTCTAACAGGTGGAGGAGGTCCCGGGGAGCGTGAAAAAATGGTACAGGAAGTCACAAAGCTCTACAGGGAACGAAACCGCCTGGCCAGAATTCACCGCAAAGCCGAACTTCGCGTCTTGACAAGCTTGCGGCGGCGAAGACAGGTAGCTACTCAATACATCTCTACGCATAAGATAGACTCTGTTAATGGTCCTCAAACTCCCAGTCTTGACAAGCTTGCGGCGGCGAAGACATGTACTCAATAGGTTACGTGTTTATGTATAAGGTATAGAGTGTGGCAGTGTTCTTCAGATTCCGAGTCTTGACAAGCTTGTAGTAGCGAGGACAAGTATGCGCGTATATACGGAATGTAGAGGAGGGCAATAGTCTCCAAAATATGGTTCATGCCTCAGAGTTTTTTCATGATATATACCGTAGTACTGACTTTATTTATTATTCATTTGGGTAACTTGAGCTTCGACTTCTTTATTTCTTTCTAGAGTGGCGATGAAGGCAGCGAGGAGATGGACGAAGAAGACGAGGAGGCAGCAGAGGTGGGCCAAGTGGACTGGACAAGTCAAGCAGCGCAAGCACGCGAGGCCCTAGTGGAGGCCGACGGGGCAGCGCAGGCTCAGGAGCTACACTACAGGCTGCTGCTGGAGGAGGCTCGGGACAACACTGCCGCCACCGCCAAGCAGGTATATAGATGGTTACATAGGCCCGTATTCCTAAACGTATCGGCGCCTCAGTTCCCCTACTTGAAAAGCTCTCTCGTAGAAGTTGCTGGGATATTCATGGAGGCTTTTGTGATTCTTGTGATAGTTTTACACGCCTTCTGCATCTTGAACGGGAAAATCACCCCCCAAGAACACCCGGCTCATCTCCTCTGTGGCCTTGAGGAAAAGTCGTAATGGGGGCGAGCTTGATACGTTTATGAATATGGACCATAAAATACTCTCGTCTGGTTTCGTCGGTTTTCCATGAATTTTTATTGATATTTGAAATGGATAGATATGAACTTGAACAATGTGACAAAATGCAGCTAAATATATTGAGTTGAAAATATTCTATCGCAGGTCTCTATTATCATTATTAGGTTTCAGCGAGCACGGAAAAATTCATCGATGAGCAAAGACAAATGGTGAAGCGAAGTTTTACCTCGCTACCTCCAGCAAGAGACAGACAGAAGGTAAGTTGCATTTTCACCCGTACATGACACTGTTGGTCCATAACTTACGTATACTGCGGTGCATAAAGATGACTAAAGCGTCCCCTGAGTCATAGGTATCTAAAGATCATGCATCGTTACTGGGGGTACAAGAGAGACCTAGATACCGTACGTTGTGTTCCTATAGAGTTGATGAACATGTGTCGGTGCATCATTTACAAGTACTTTCAAGCGCAAGCACAGAACGTTTTCACCAATAATCGAAAACAGGGGAAAAGCAAAGGGGTTACCTATGAAGTAATGGCTGTTCATCTGCAACCGTAAATATCAAAGAAAATAAACTGTAGGTGGAGAAGCAGGTCGGGAAGGAGGAGAGGCACGCCACTAGAGTCAGTGTAGCGGATCGAGAGGGGGGCACCTGGTTAATAATAATAATAATAATAATAATAATAATAATTATTATTATTATTATTATTATTATTATTATTATTATTATTATTATTATTAAAATGAATAAATTAATGTTTATCTACTAGTTCGCGTTAACATATGTTTTAAAGCCAAAAAGAAAAAAAACGTGAAATACTCCCCAAGAACAAGCATCTACACTACAGTTTATTCACGCTCTGCGAGTTTCACCTCGCTGACTTATCTAGTACGCTTATCGGGTGGATACTGGACAAGGGGGAGAGAGAGGCTCAGAGAGCTGCGGCTGGTCGCTATTGATGTACAAAGACTACCTCTTTGAATGATCCAGTTCTAGGCCTGGATGATTTACATGATTATGTCACTAAATTCAGAATGTGGAGATCACGTTGGTCTTCTGTACCTAAAAGCTCCTTGCCAAATACTGTACTTGATACATATGAGCAGTGCTCACAAAATTATCCTGTTACAAAGAAATTATTACTTATTTATGCCACTTTGCCCATTTCATCTGCTACAGCTGAACGAAGTTTTTTCACTTAACTATATAAAGTCATATAGACGGTCAACTGTGGGTGAGGAGAGATTGAATGGGCTTGCAAAAATATGCATTCACCGTGAACTGACCAACGGTGATCTGATTGAAAATTTTGTTACGGCTGTCACTGATATATTTTCAAAAAAGAAAAAAAGAAGAGGAAACTTTATTCTGTAATGTGTACATCACAACACACACACACACACACACACACACACACACACACACACACACAAATATATATATATATATATATATATATATATATATATATATATATATATATATATATATATATATATATATATATATATATATATACATATATATATATATATATATATATATATATATATATATATATATATATATATATATATATATATATATATATATATATATATATATATATATATATATATATATATATTACAGGAATATGTGAAACTAGGGTTACACGTAAACCCTGAAATAATCAGGGATTTCATGTAATCGCTGTGACCATCAGCAAATACATGAAATCTCTAAATTTTGTAGGGATTTCGTGAAATCACTGGTTTATATGTTGTCCTGATACACAAATTCCCTGTTTGGATGTTAGTGAATGTGACAACCATATATATATATATATATATATATATATATATATATATATATATATATATATATATATATATATATATATATATATATATATATATATATATATATATATATATATATATATATATATATATATATATTATATTTATTTATTTATTCAGTCATTGCTTTTGTCATAAAATTTGTGCTCCTTATGCTACAGTGAAGTAAATTAGTTTTAAGTACCAGTGAGTTCCTCCAAAAAAAAAAGTAACTTATTGTTATCCAATACATTACTGTCAGGGATGCTGAGGGGTGGGGTGAGGTGGGGTCACCCCAACGTTGGTTGGTCAAAGTCAAAAAAAGTCTAGTGGGTTGGAAATTTTTTTTTTTTTTTTTTTTTTTTTTTTTTTTTACAGGCACAGGGGGAGGGAGAGCAGGGATGGCCTGGCCCCGGCTTTATTCGAACTGTATGCAGGCTCAGTATCATCACTTTCATCTCAGCTCTGAACAGTTGGCGTATGTTTGCGTTTGGGTGATCCCTTCCATCCTCCCATGCAAATCATTTGAATTTTTCATTTTTTTTGATTTTATTTAAGGCCTTTTTTAATTTATATTATTATTGGTTTGCTTTTTAGCAAAATTTAAAATTCTTAATGCATATAATTGCAATCTGATTATACTCAAAAATATTCTAAAAAATAAATAATTCCCAAACTCTAGAAACTGCCTGCTTTTGAAAATATTTTGAAATGAATAACTGCTCGCCAGTTGGAGTTAAAAGTTTCACTTCTGAGTTGGTCAGCCTACCCCCTACTTCATTACTGTGGCTCAACTCTTGACAAATAATTTTTCATTTGTTTTTTTATTTACCAAAGCACTGCTAATACAAATTACATCAAGTATAAGTAAACTCAAGAGCAAATATTTACCTCATACCCCAGCCTCTCTTCCACATTCATTTCATAAATAAAGCTAATGAAGCTCCTCTTGTAACCACACATATTTTAGAATTACAATATGGAGGACAGGCTGGGATGGGAAAAATCAGTAACCCAGAGACTAGCCTACAATGTCTGCCTAACAAAGTATATAATACTCGTGGGTAAAGTGGGGAGCATGCGATATTGCTGCGCGTTGCATCGGTGCTTATTTCCGCCTTCTTGACCTTTTGAGCCTGTGGTGGACTCGTATCCACTAGCCCGGGGTCACATGGCCTCATGCCGTCCGGATTCCCACAATTTACCTTCCCAAAGTTTCCTCAGGTACCGGTTTATCGACCAACCCGAAAGGAAGAATGAACAGGAGCAATAGCTGGGTGTGCTGTGCGCAGAAGGCACCTAATCGGACTCAAACCGGTGCCCCGAGGAGTGGTAGGCGGTCACAGAAACCACGGAGGCCCCATTTTAACTCTCACTCTGCCAGGGAATAGAACCCAAAATCTCTATTCAACCGAGAAATTTCGGTTGCTAGCCGAGTGCCTAATGTCCCCTCCAAAGTTATTTTCTAGATCCGCCACTGACTACACTGTTGAGTAACTTTCCTTGTTTGTTCAGGTCGTCGAGAGCCTCCTGGATCGCCAGCTACAGGCGCAACAACGTGTCAAGCAGGCCAGAACCTCATATTATAGCCTCTTCTTAAGGAAACAGCAAGAAGAAAAGGAATTACGGGAGAGCCAGGAAGATTTTGACGACCAGGTAGCACCTTCATACAATTTGTATATACAGACGAATGTTATTACGGCAATCGTTTATCTCTCCTGTAAGAAATTGAGGCAGTGATAACCGTCAAATATACTGACCTTCTTTCACATCTTGCTCTCAAAGGCCAATTTACCTATAATTTTACAAAACCCATTTCACCGTCAGGTCTGCGTCTCAGACATGCTGCAGCTGGTGGTGGAGACGGAGGCCTTCACGGAGGAGAGCAGCATGCAGGCGAGTAATTTTAAGATTATTTTATTCTCAGAGTCTGACATCTTTGTTAGGTCCCTAAAATAACGCAACATACAGTATGGGAAGTTGAAGCAATCCTCCTCAACGTTTTTTTTTTTTTTTTTCTTCTTCTATTTTAGCCTATATTGTAGAAGATTCTTTTTTTTTTTTTTCAGGAGAACAGCATCTTCACCCATCAGACTTCGTTGAAACAAACTGCTGAGAAAATAGCTAAGCTTAATCAGCAAAAAAAGGACCTTGATGATGAGATCTCCAAACTGGAAGAAACAGTGAATCTCTTTGGCACACAGCTGACTCTGGTAAGTTGTAGTACTGATCGAGCAAGTACAATATATGCAACCTTGCAGATACAGAACTGCAGTGAAGAAGATTATACCGTAACAGAAGTTTATACCTAGATTATTTGTGTGATATAAAAAAGGAAGCAAGAAAACAGGAAAAATAGACCATGTTGGATGCGTTTTTCGTTGTAAGGCATTTTACTCATGATGATTTATACCACATGGGAAACACACTTCAGTAAGATAGAAATAAAAGCTCTGTGACTCAGTCTACCAATATTCTAAAACTTAACACACTAGACTAGGTAAATAGAGCTCTTTATCGCTAGAGCCATGCATATAAACTTTAAATGATCAAGCATGAAGATGAATGTAGTTACTCTAGTACACAAATCACTTTCATTATCACTTGGTTATTTATATACATTTCATAAACATTTATAGACACATAACTTGGTCCTTATAATCAAAGACATTTCATTTATTTGTTTGCAGGAGAGAGAAAAACTAAAGGAGCTGTCCCAAAAGCAAGCCAAGACACAAATGCTTCAAAGACATCTTCAACCTTCCTCTCGCCTCCTCCTTGACCCAATGCTCGCCAGAGACCTCGAGGAGAAGCTGACTCTCAAACAAAAGCTGGAACAGGAGCTTAGTCGCTTGAAACAAGTATACGGGAGGGAAGCTGGAGACTGAAGGGAATACTGTCAGCTCTCTCCTTTATAACTAGGCTGAATGTTGCTAAAAATTTGACCATCTTCAGAAGAGCAGAGTTAGTCCAGTGTGGTAAGCGAAGTGGTTTAGTACCTCAGTAAAGTTGGTGATCAGTGATTTGGACTTATAGTGTAATGATGAATTTACAACGCTATAAGTTTAAACATAGATGAATGAAAGGTTAGCCCGATGAATGATGTAGAAAAAAGTATATTGATGTGCGGGAGTGAAAGAGAAATGAAAATATCGACGCACATGATATCGCTAAAAATGCCGTATCGATGAACACACTAACAAAATATATAATTATAAAGTTTAAGAAGGATATTCATACTTTATCTCCTCTAGCAAACTAACTTCTACTCATCCGATTGCTGGTGTATGTCGATCAGTAGGTGTGTGTGTGTGTGTGTGTGTGCGTGTGTGTTTACCGTATTGCAGGAGTTTCGGAACGATTCGAACTTCCAACTGAAACTGAATCGCTTGGAGTTGAAACCTGTATTGTGTCGGGCTGTCGATCAGTAGTACGCAAGGAGAGAATATAGTCCCCTTGGTATACATGCTACGTGATGCTTCCTCGTTACAAGACTTAGTTAATAGATCGGTACACAACTTTCATGGATTCCGTCCGTCACTCATCGTCTTCACTCTCATTACTGAATCTCAGGCTCTGAAGACAGGACAGATCTATAGACTGCATGGCTTCCTCATACGATGGTGGGTCATTTGTCGAGTAATATTCATCGTAGGAGTAACGGCGAATGCGTTTTTTGCCAGTGAAGGTTGGGTATGGCTTTTGGTAGAAGGGTAGAACTGAGGGCCGAGAGACTTGACCTCCTGTTGTGTGGGGAGTGGGAGGAGGAAGGTCTGTGGCGCATGACTCTGGTTGGCGTGTGGAAGAGGAATCTTCAGGCTCTTCTTGCTCGCCAGGAAGCGAAGCGGGCTGAAGTTCGAAGTCGGTGAGAGGGATAGCAGTGGCAGAGGTTCCGGGGACGCTTTCGGCTTGGTCAGCGGCCTCACTCATTCTGTGGAAAGGAAAACATCGAATAATTGCTCTGATGAAGTGAGTTAACATCTTTCCGTCTCCCCTCTCCCTTCTCAGCCGATCTTGGGCTCGCAATTTTTAAACATTTCGGGGCTTACACACCCACATCTAATCAGGCTTTCGTAGAGGTTGTGTTAGTATATCCATGAGTAGTTTTGTGAGCTCAGTGATTGTTTGACAAGCTCCTGCACCATCAACGTGGAAAGAAAACGCGTGAACACCAAACTAATTAATCTCTTCCGTGGCCTCTGAAATTTGTCAGAACCGAAAGCGTCTGAGACTGGCCTGGCTATCTTTCCACCACCAAAGCCTTGGCCCATATTCTCAAATGTTTCGACACCTTAAACTAATACATCTCGTTAAAAAGTCTCTAGTAGAATAATAGGGATTTTCATGGGTGGTTTCATGACCTTGGCGGTAGATTTGCGAGGTTTTTGTGCCATGAACGGGAAAAAAAACTTATGAGAAACTGCCTTAGCTTCTACGTGGCCTTCAGAAATGTTAGTATTAAGAGCCCGAAGTATATTGAGAATACGAGTCCTGGGGTTATTACCTGCGGGAGAAGAAATCTCTGCGCCACGCGACTTTGTAAGACGGCGGGGCGTCGTTGTCCGGTTTAGGGCGCTTTTTCCTCGTAACGTAGAGGTGGACGAGAAGCGAGACCAGGCACAGGGTCACAGTGAAACCTGGGAAAGGGGACATAAAAGTTCACGTTAGGAGTGACGGATACAGTAACTCTCTCTCTCTCTCTCTCTCTCTCTCTCTCTCTCTCTCTCTCTCTCTCTCTCTCTCTCTCTCTCTCTCTCTCATTAAACAGGTACCTATACTATAAAATCCGTTCGAGAAAACATTATTATTGAACCATGCATAGCGGCCGCAACATCAAGGTCATTTGGCGCCATCAAATAAGAGAGAGAGAGAGAGAGAGAGAGAGAGAGAGAGAGAGAGAGAGAGAGAGAGAGAGAGAGAGAGATTCAGAATTTATTATTACCATTGTTAATGAGATCCATGATCGAACGAGTATCAAGGGAAAAAAAATATACCCATAGACTATAAATAGATTCCCCTAGATGACCATACCTGCGGAGATGAAAAATAAAAGACAATAACAACAAAGCAAGGAGAAGAATTAAAAAAAAAAAAAAAAGAATGGGTACACAACGTGCGTACACTGTAATCTAATCTCTTTCCATAAAAAAGAAAAACTCTAAGAAGATAAGCATAATTGTTGAAAGGTCATCCGTTGGGAGAGCTGATTGTCCTAAATTCCATATTGCATTTTCGCTATTCCATGGTTTGCAGGCCAAGATTATAATAATATCTTCATCATTTGCCCTTATATATATATATATATATATATATATATATATATATATATATATATATATATATATATATATATATATATATATTTTGCTTGGTGGGGAGAAGTTAGGTTGCAATATACACCTTCTATAATGATTACAGTAGGACTGGTCAGCTTATTCTTACTCCATTTGATTTTCGCTATTCCATGATTTTTAGGCCAAGATTATAAATAGGCTATACCTTCATCCAGTGAACCCTATACTATGGAACGAACACTTGCCCCAGCCTTGTCATTAAGCCGCGAATTTTGGAAAATCAACCGCTTTGGTGCGAATCACCATAACTCCCTTATTTCTGGGGCTACAGTAATGTTTTTGGTATCAATCGACGACAAAATGAAAGGGCTATATTTTTTAATTAGCAACCGGGCTCGAAAATTGACTCGAAAGGGTAAACAATCGAATAAATTCGCAAAAAACGACTCTGAAAAAAAACTATTTTTGAGTTCCCAACCATGAAACCCACTCATCATTTTAGAATTTCAAAAAAACTTATTTAACAAATTATTTATCCCTGCCAATGTGCTTCCCAATATGGTGCATAACATTTCCCTACTCCTAGTAGTTTCGTCGCTAGAGCTCAAAACGTAAACCCTTTCGACAGCGATTTTGACGAACTCCAGACACTTTGCCGTTTTTGTCTAGTGTGGCCTTGCTATTGCCTCTAGAAGGCTGTAATTTGGCATGTAGCCTATCTTGGCAATGTAGTTTGACCAACATGAAGGATTTTTTGATAGCTTGATTCCAGGTTCGTCGTCGAGCCGTTACAATATAGCCTGTTTTCGGCCCTTTTGCCGCGATTTGGACATATCTTAGATTTTTGCTTATAACTTTTTCATATTTTTTAATGCTTTCCAGTTTTTGTTTCTGAATATTAATCTGTATTAAAAGAGCTTTCATTTCCCACCAAGCACACATTCCTAGCTTCAGTAGTTTTCGCTCGAGCTCGACCAGAATTCGCGACGAACATTCGCCGAATCTGACTCATTTCACGCGCCGCGACGAAAAACCTTCCTGACGCCACAAAAATAAATATATATGCATAAAAATTAATATATGAACACTTCAATATGTTGACTGACTTCTATTAAAACCATTTTAAGATATACAAATAAAAAAGTTACTATTTTTTTTATAATAATTTCACTATATAAACAACCTATATTAAGCGCCTTATTATACACTTCTTTTTTTTTTTTAGTATTCAACCATATTTCTTCTCATTTATGAATAATACATCTAATTTTCTTTCTTTTGATACCAAATATATATATATATATATATATATATATATATATATATATATATATATATATATATATATATATATAATAAGGCCCTTAATATAGGTTGATTTATATATTGAAATGATTATAAGAAAATAGTAACTTTTTTATTTAGATATCTTAAAATGATTTTAACACAAGTTATTCAACATATTGAAGTGTTCATATATGATTTTTTATGCAGATGTATTAATTTTTGTGGCGTCAGGAAGGTTTTTCGTCGCGGCGCGTGAAATGAGTCATTCGGCGAATGTTCACAAAGAAACACAAAGGAAGAACAAACAACAGCAGACCTGCTGGTCCTTACGAGGCTGTTTGTGACAAGCTACACTAACTATCTAATCAAAGGTGGAAGATGAAGGACAGCAAAGGCGAAGGCTCCTCCCCACCCCCCCATCCCCCCAGCCAAAGCTGGCAGGAAAGGAAAAAGAACCATGCAGCATGGAAAAACTGCATGGAATTTATGTAGGAAAGAGGAAAGAACTACCATTACTGCTACCACTAACCGGGCGATAAAGGCGGACAAGGACACCAGTATTCGAAAGAACTTGACGTTATTACGACAATGAGTAATATCTTAGTTGCTGGTTGGATTCAAAATACTTGTCTAATCTATTCTTGAAGGCCGTAACTGTTGTACTATCAACGACATCACAGGGTAGAGAGTTCCAAACATTAACAACTCGATTGAAGAAGAAGTGTTTAGCTTCGTGCGACGATAATCTTTTACCACTTATCTTCAAATTGTGATTTCTTCTTGTTCTATTTGATCGATCAATTGTGAAGTAATCTTCCGCATTAATATCACTGAATCCCTTAAACATTTTAAACACTTCTGTTAGGTCGCCTCGCATTCTTCGTTTTGATAGACTGAATGAATTTACTTCTTTAAGCCTTTGTTCATATGATAAATTTCTCAACCTAGGAATCATCTTTGTTACTCTTCGTTGAACCCGTTCCAACTTTTCTATGTATTTTCTGTAGTAGGGAGACCTAAACTGTACACAGTACTCTAGACGGGGTCGAACCAACGAATTATAGTTTTAATATCACTTTTTCCGATTTTTTATTAAAGACTCGTCCGATGAAGCCAACCAATTTGTTTGCAGTTTTAACTATCTCTAAACAATGCTGACCTGGCTTTAAATCGCTTGATATAGTGATTCCAGGATCCTTTTCTTTACTTACTGCAGAAAGTTGTTTGCCATTCATTACGTACCGAACGCGATTGTTATTTTTTCCAATGTGCAACACTTTACATTTGTCAACGTTAAATCTAATTTGCCATTGATTGGCCCAAAGTGCAAGTCGATCTAGATCTGATTGTAAAGCTTCTTCGTCGAGTGTCGCAGTTACTTTACTAGCAATTTTTGTGTCATCAGCAAATTTTGATACTTTGCAAGTGAGCCCATCATCGATATCATTAACATAAATTAAGAAGAGCATGGGGCCAAGCGCTGATCCTTGTGGTACGCCGCTTCTGACATCGAGTCAGTTAGATGTAACACCATTTAGAACTACTCTCTGTTTCCGCTCAGAAAGCCAGTCCTGCAAGCCAATTGTGAATGTTACCCGAGATACCGTGCGCCAATAGTTTGCTGAGCAATCGTTGGTGGGGGACCTTATCAAATGCCTTTTGAAAATCCAGATATATGATATCTACTGATCTGCTTTCATAGAACACATCAAAAATATAATGAAAAAAATCAAGTAAGTTAGTTAAACACGAACGTATACTACTTCTGGTCGAGCTCGAGCGAAAACTACTGAAGCAAGGAAGGCGTGCTTGGTGGAAAATGAAAGCTCTTTTAATACAGATTAATAATCAGAAAAAAAGGAAAGCATTTAAAAATGAAAAAAAGTTATAAGCAAAAAACTAGGACGTATCCAAATCGCGGCAAAAGGACCGAAAAACAGGCTATTTTGTGACAGCTCGACGACGAACTTGGAATCAAGCTATCAACAAATCCTTCAAGTTGGTCAAACTACATTGCCAAGAGGGGCTACATGGCATATTACAGCCTTCTAAAGGCATTAGCAAGGCCACACTAGACAAAAACGGCAAAGTGTCTGGAGTTCGTCAAAATCGCTCTCGACAGGGTTTACGTTTCGAGCTCTAGCGACAAAATTACTGGGAGTAAGGATATGTTATGTATCACATTGGAAAGCACATTGGCAGGGCTAAATCCTTTGTGAAATAAGTTTTTTTAAATTCTCAAAAAATGAGTGGGTTTCAAAGTTGGGAACTCAAAAATAGTTGTTGTTTTTCAGTCGTTTTTTGCGAATTTATTCGATTGTTTACCTTTTCGAGTCGGTTTTTGAGCCCGGTCGCTAATTTAAACAAATATAGCCCTTTCATTTTGACGTCGATTGATACCAAAATTTTTTACTGTAGCTCCAAAAATAAGGGATCAGTTATGGCGATTCGCACCAAAGCGGTTGATTTTCCTAAATTCGCGGCTTAATGACAAGGGAACCGCAAAATCAAAAGAGTAGTAAAAGCCGTCCATTACTTGAGATGCCCTTGCTTTATCATATGTGCCCTTGTAGCCTATATAGTTCAGAGGGGAGGAGTTAGGCTACAATGAGGTGATACAGGAGGGAGGGAGGAAAAGAAACAAACAGACAGACAGACAACCAAAGAAAAAAAACAGACAGCTTGAAAGAAAAGGGAATACGAAAGGAAACTAATAAAATAAAACACGAGATATTGTCAGAGAATGAGAAATGAGAATGAGGTAAAATAGAAGAAAGGGAGGAATTAAAGGAAAAATAAAGCAGACCAACAAACAGGCAGATGAAGAAAAAGACAGATAGACACCTTCGAGGGCTGGCTGGGGCTGCCAAGCTGTGACGTATTAATTAGATGAAGAAAAAAAAAACATTACAAAAAAATTCAAGGTCCTCACCACGCAAAATTCCAGACTAAATTAAGCTTATAATATAGAGCAGGGCTACTCAACTATTATAAGCAAAGGTCCGGTTAGAAAAATTCAAATGTATGCAGAGGTCCGGATAAATATTGACTGGCTCCACGAGTAAAAAAATATAATTAAACAACATGAAGGTCCTGGCGATGGATTCTTCCAAGTGCATTTCTTCGACTGATTGTGGGGCCTACAGTCAGTTGAGGAAATACACTTGCAAGAATCCATTGCCAGTACCTTCATGTTATTTACTTATATTTTTCTACTCCTTGGAGCCTGGGGTCCAACCACAACACTCAGAAGGTCCAGATTCGGACCGCGGGCCACCAGTTGAGTAGCCATGATATAGAGGTCTCATCCAGTTGTGCACGTTTCGTATATCTTGGCTGGTTAAAGATATAATTATTATGTGATGGCTGTATAGTAGTAGGTTACCCACCGGCTATCACAATGCAGATAAAGGCGATCTTCTGAAATCCCTCGTGGTTGTTGATGAAGTAAGCCACAGCCAGGAGGACGAGGGCGACGGACACGGCCCCCAGCATGGACAACCACTGCGGTAGATAGATGGATAGAAAGATTGATAGACAGAGAGAGAGAAGTTAAGTACGTACTAGAGAAAGAAATTAAAAAGCAAAATGGTACAAAAATGGAAAGGAAAAAGAAAGTAGAGAGAGAGAGAGAGAGAGAGAGAGAATTTAAGTACGTACGAGAGAAAGAAATTAAAAAGCAAAATGGTACAAAAATGGAAAGGAAAAAGAAAGTAGAGAGAGAGAGAGAGAGAGACTCCATAATAGTGAACGCCCTTTTTTATCACGTTTCAGCTCTTATCATAAACTAGGGTATTAAACTATGCTGAGATATAGCCAACTACTACAATGGGGTTTCAAGAATTGCACTGATGAGTCATCTTTATGAGCTAAAAAATAAATGAACAAGGCTCTGTGATTTGTGCCAGTGAAACTCTTGGGTATTGGAGCGTTACTTTATTTTCATCAACAAAAGCAAACATAAAAAAACATCATATAATTTACTAACCTCCAGCTTGTAGTGTCGAGGCTCCATCTCCCCGGATTCATATGGAAAATTATACATCCTTGAATACGTCCTTGTCTGTCCCCGTTTTGGAATTCACTATTTCATCTATTCACATTTATTCTCCTGAGAGAGCCCACGTTTTCCCCTTCTCATGTTAGCATATAAGCATTCCAGCCTATATATATTTCACCATTATGATTTCTTTACTTCCTTTCGCGTTCTGTAAGTACCTTTGAACTTTCTTTTCTTTCCTTTCTATGTCTAATGCAATGACGATGACTGTTTCCACCTCTAGTAGAAGAATATGGCCATCATTTCATTGGGTCCTCATTGAACAGTTCCTGCTCACACCATCTCTCTGTTGCCACCTCTAGTTGAACAATAAGGCCATCAGTGAGTAGTTCCTGCTCACACTGTTTCCACCCTTATCCTTAAAACAATATGGTCATCATTTCCTTTGACGAGGGCAGATTCTAGGGGAGATAAGGCATAAAGAGCCCCCTTGTTTCACTACTCATCTTCCTCTCTCTTATATATCTAGTACTTTCTTTTCGCTCACTCCTTTTCTTCTTTCTCTCTCTCCTTTTCTTCCCTTCCCTTTCTCTTCCTGTTCACACCATCTCACTATTATATGGGTATTGGGCTAGGGTAGTGTTCCTCTCACGTGCCAATACCCAGGTTCACTGAAAAGAGGAGCACCACTAGGAGACTGTAAAGTCTATTGAGATTAGATATACCTACTTATCACTTCAATGAGGATCTGGCTGGACACTGAGTCATATCAGATACCTTTGTGCGGGTCTTTTTTTTTTTTTTTACTCCTGTCAAGCAATAATAGTGTAGGAAATTAGTCATATTTTGTTGTACTTAAACGTGTAGCCCTATATTTTCTTCCCATGTTTATAAACCATAATATCTTTTGCCTATGGAGTACTCAATGAAGGTCATTGAAGGTCATGTTCCTGCAGTTCGAGTTAGGTTGGTAGGCCTCAGTGTCATCCATGAGTGCCTTGGCAACCTCTGAGCCTTTAATTATTATAGAGCTGGTGAGGGACCTCAGGAACTTATGCTATAGTTCTCTCTCTCTCTCTCTCTCTCTCTCTCTCTCTCTCTAGTAATTTAGTTTTCAGAAGAATTAAGATAACAAAGAGTACAGTGGCAACAACTTCTATAGTGACATTTTGCTTTGAGTCTTGTGTGGGATAATCAAATCACAAATTATATTTAGGCTCTTATTAGGAATATAGCAAAACAAGCATGAAAATGAGGTTCCATAGATGGTGTATCATAAATCAAAAACATTCTTAGCATGGCAACCAGGGCAGGGATAATTTTACTGTCATCCAATGGTGGCATCTGACAAATCAAAATGTTCCTATATCTGTAGTCCTCGGGCCAAGGGGATGAAAGCTGCAGCCTGGATGTGCTTCATACACAATTCAGGTGACTTTTAAAGCAGCTCATTTGTCCACTTCCACCTTAAGAAGTAGAAAACCCCAAGTCCATTCAGACAACCTTGATATGGAACATGAAGACACTGAAGCATGACAAAACTATATTCCAACACAATTATGAAGTCCATTAGGGTGAGGCCCGTACCTCTTCACAGCACTCCTGCATCACCCCCAATACATCGCTCTCTCTCTCAAATGTCAGCTGCATAATGTTTGAAATAGTGTATAAAATATTCTGTATACATAAGAGTTGGCAGCGCTATGATCAGGAGACTCCCCAAGTGCTCCGCCCAACCAGGCTTCATAGCTGAGTCTGACTAAACCAACAAAGAGCTGCAGGGCTCCAAGAGTGGGTGTCTCCATGCCAGAAGGTTTGCCTCTGTTGGAGTCACACATGCTACTTATTCGTACATGTAAGAACACCACAAGTCTACCTTAGATTCCCTAAGATACATGATATGTTTTCCCTATATGCAAATGACTAATTTGTTTACTGTTGAATATTTATTAGAAAACAGTAAATACAATAGTAATACAAAATTTAATGAAAGGCAAAATGTTATATACAAGTCCAAGAAATAGTTTGTCAATCATCTCTCATATGATGCCTATATATTTTTTTCTAGTTTCAAAACTTCAAAAGAATGATGATGCCAATCAATTATCACAGCCATTATCCTTTCCTGTGCCTAAGCTTCAGGAACCTGGTGGGAGCTTTTCACTCCTTTCTGTTTATGATGTGGCTACTGGATCATGAAAATTAACTACTTTATAACTTTAACCCGGTAGCAGTGACGGCAAAATTTGTGGCTTTATCATGTAGCAGCGACGGGCCAAATTTGTGCCATGATATAAACCCCCCAAAATAGATGATGCATAAACTGATCACAAATGCTTTGATATACATTTTGAAATGGCTTGTGTGAGTGATGATTTTTTCTCATTTTTCTCGCTTGGAGGGACCATCAAGACACATGATCCCCGCTGCTACCGGGTTAACTTTGAAAATATACCTTACATAAAAAGTGTTTGCGATTATCAAAGTTTTAATAACAGAATTTCTATAAAATGAAACAGTTCACAGGAGGTATTGGCTTTGCATTATTATTCTAACACCAACTTTTAGAGACCTGCAGCAAGTTCTTGTCATGAGTATTTGTGACAGTCATTATAAAGCCATTCTGCTGGCCTGTATTGTGTCATCATACAGTGCTAGACTCAGCTTTAGTCCCTCTGGGATATTAAAGAGTAAAAAATGTGGCCACTTCCAATACACCAATACATATTGCACCAATACCAGACACAACCTCACCCTCATTTTCTTATATTGAATTGTGAAAATGAAAGTGATAAAAAATCCTAAGAGCACATTGGTGTTTCTTCTTTCCATATTTTTTACCATCACGTTAGATAAATTTGACCAATGGAGAGATGCCACTGACAAACCCAAGCCCTTCACAGTGCCATCACTCCCTGATGGTTTCAACAGTTAACATACTTTACTCCTACAATCCTAAGTGTCTACTGAGCAGCCTTTTTCACTTTTTTCTTGGTCTTCTTCTCTTTCCTGAGTCCATCCATATTGGAACGAAGGAACTGAGCAAACTGAAGTTGAAATTTCATAGCATCTGCTGCAGACACCTGAAACAAATTATACTTTCCTTTATTTTCAGTTTTTTTTTCACAACATCCATTATCCCTTTACTTTCTATGATGAGATGAAAGGGGAGCAAAGTAAATCAAAGAAAATAACTATTCGAACAGTGTCCTGCATAATTAAACATGCTGTGGAAAAAATTACCTAATGTTTTGAGATTTATTACTATGCTCATCACAAGCTGAGATGCTGAGGCAGTCAATTCTGGGATCTGGGTTCTTTTTGAAGGGTATGGACAGAGTATATATTCTGCTTTGCAAAGTGAGTGCCTGCTGAGGCCTAGTTTATATTTTATGAGTGATTTGATAATTGCAAGATCAGAACTGAAGTACATAAATATGGACCTTCCACTCTGTACCAACACATTCACTACAACAACTCAACCAAAGCACAGCCACAATGCCTGCCTTTAAGTTAATATGTCCTACCACACTCAGTGTGGAAACTTAGTTCCACACCTTTTATGGTAGAGAACATCCACCAAAGGGAGGAAAATTATAATGCCCACAATGCACTCCTCCAAAAATCAAAAGTAAAAAATGCAAGGAAATTTAGTACCAGGGGTGTCTTAATATTTCCACTTTGAATAGTCTGAAGTTGTAAGGAGCAGGAAATACAGTGGAAGGAAGACTGTTCCAGAATATAGTTAATTTTTGTCATGTACAATTCAGGAATCCTCTCTGCATCTTCATCCATTGCTATGCATGCCATTAACCATACAGTAGCTTCTGCTATTACTTACAACTGTGCTTATTTTCTTGTGTTTTGCCTTGGCTCTCACTAAACAAGTGTACTCATCAGGCTCAGGGAGGGGAGTGACCTTGGACATTTTTCCATTTTTGAGTTTCCTTGGCTTGGGGTGAGGACGAGTTCGCCCGTCATCTGGGAAAAATTGATACATATTTAGGAGTAATAGATATTATCAGGTGGACACTGTGAATTAATAATCCTGCAAATCAAGTAAATAACACTGGGCAACTCTGTATCTATGGTGGCTGAGAAAAGGCCCAAGCCAGTAAGCCCCATAACATATCTTTGCAAGAAGACGTGAAGCAATAAAACATCACGATACTAAAACAACTAAAATGACAATTTAAAAAGATATACCCATGTTCAACAAAAGAATAAATGCCTTATAATGGTGTGATTCAATTCAATAATTTCTAAAACAGCTCAGCGGCCATGAGTGTAAAAACCTTAAAGAGTTGCATCAAGTTTCATACTCACATCGTTTTATGGTTGTTACTACTTCTCCCTTCACTCGAGCATTGTGGAACATCAAAGTCAGCTCAGACATAAACTGAAAATACAATAAAGATAAAAAACAGCTGTCCAAGTATAATATAACGTTCTTATTTTGTGCTAAATTTTTATTTTATCAGAACTGTTAAATCAAAAGCAACTTATTAATAGGTTATTCTACCTCTTCATCACTGCACATAAATGAATCCGGATATAGAGGTGGAGTACCCTACAGTGTTCATGCTCTTAATAACAGGGGTGCTTTGCCCTTGATCCCACTTAAGGTCACTATAAGACAAGTGAATATATATATGTAACCTCCTAACGGCAGGGCTCCACCCCTTCAACCCCTTTGTGCTTCCACATTGTTGCATTATTCATTTGCACAACAAATGAGGCCTCAAATTACTCGAACTAAAAAAATATCAGATGGAAGAAAAAAACAAAAATAGAAAGCAGCACTATAGGATGATAGTGAATTAGATATGGATCTGGATCTGGATAATGATGCGCAGGGCACCTTTCAGGTGCATAACACGCATATAAAGAAGGTAGATGCAGAATTGGGGAGAGCAGATGGTGAAATAAGGAGGGTTGATAGCGAATTATGGAAGGCAGATGGTGAATAGGGAAGAACAGATGGTGAATGGGGGAGGACAGATGTTGAAAGGAGGAGGACAGATGGTGAATTGGGGAGGACTGAGAGTAAATCATGGAAGGCAGCTGGCGGTGAATAGTATCACGTTCCCCGCAGCAGCCGTGGAGGGAAGGCCGACTGGTTTCTTGCTGGCCCCCTTTTAGTCTTGCACCCTCGTTCAAACCCACCACTTCGTTGCTGAGGTGCACCCCGTCCGTCGTGCTGCCCGCGGTGACGTCCATTTTCTCCATGATGGCACCAAAGCCCAGCAGCGGCCTGTCAAATGTCAACACGAGCTCGCCTTCCTCTTCTTCTTCTTCAGTCCCTTCAGTGTTGTGGAGCTTGAACTTGAACTTGAGGTCGGGAGTCACCCTCTCAGACTAAGGGACCACCTCAATAGTGTTCTCCATGTGAACGAAAATACTGCAAGTGTTTTTGACTGTTTAGGAGAGTGGAATTAATGTGTTTGTTGCGAGGACTGGAAGAGAGTGGACCATGGTGCTGCTGCTGTCGGGGCTGAGTGGATCCGAGTCAAGAATGGACGAGTGATGGAAGCAGTGAAAGAGACTTACCAATAAGACTTACCAATAAAATCCACGGGATTTACATATGATCTACATAGATCCTGTTGCCCGCCTCCATATTCATCTGTGTTTTGTGTTTGTCATTTTGTTTTTGAATGATGTTGTGGATGTAGCATTTACTACGTGTTCTGGTAGTGATCGAGTTCCATGTATTTATAACTCTGTGCGTGAAAGTGTGTTGTGTTTGCGTTTTACATCTCTGTTTGTATATTTGTTTGGAGTGGCCACTTCGTGTTGTGTTTGTGGTTTGGAAAAGTGTGTGTTTGTCAATGTTTTCCATGCCACTCGTTATTTTTGAAGACTTCGATCATGTCCCCTCTCTCTTTCCTATCCTCCAGCTTGGGAATGCTTCTCAGCCGCTCTTCATAAGGGAGGTTCTTAAGTGACGGGATAATTTTGGTGGCTCTTCTTTGTACTTTTTCTATTCTATTGATGTTTACTCTACCTTGTGGACTCCACACTTGCACAGCGTATTCCAGATGGGGGCGTATGTATGTTCTGTATACACTGGCAAAGCCTTCCTCTGTCCAGTGCTTGAAAGTACGTTTGAGGAGGCCTAACATGCTATTTGCTTTCGATGTTATATTTTCAATGTGATGCGTAAATCATCTCATCTTCTGAGAACAGAACCCAGATCCTTTTCTTCTGTTATTTGATTTATGTAGATGTCTTCCATCTTGTAAGGGTGTCTGTCATTATGGTGGCCAATGTGCATCACTTTACATTTGGGGATGTTGAATCTAAGCAGCCATGTTTTGGACCATTCCATCAGTTTGTTGATGTCTTCTTGTATGGTGTTCTTTTCTGCAATTGTGCTGCTTTTGCCATATAATTTTGTGTCATCTGCAAAGAGTTTGCATTGTGAAGTAATGTTGATAGGGAGGTCATTTATGTAGATCAAGAAGAGCAAGGGTCCCAGTACGGCCGCTGGTTACCCTGGCTGGAGCGGACAAGGCTCCATTCACCCTCACCTTCTGGACTCTGTTTGCGAGGAAGTCTTCAATCCAGCCGAGTATGTGTGCCTTAACACCAGTTTGATGGAGCTTGTGGATGAGTCTCTTGTGTGGCGCAGTGTCAAAAGCTTTTTCAAAGTCAAAATAGATTATATCAAATGGGTGGTTGTTGTCGTGCAAGTCTGACCAGTCTGTGATTGCAGTTAATAAATTTGTAAGGCAGGATCTTGCTTTTCGAAAGCCATGTTGATTGTCGCATAGGGTTTGTTTTTCTTCATAATTGGTTATCAATGTGTCTCTTACTATTTCTTTTAAAACTTTGCATAAAATACTTGTGAGGCTTATAGGTCTGTAATTTTTGGCTTGGCTCTTGGATACCTTTTAGTGGATTGGGGATACTATGACTTCTTTCCACAATTTGGGTACAGTGGCTGTTTGTATGGATTTATTGTACAAGATGGTGAGTGGGTGGCAAAGCTCTTCTGCTAGTTCTTTCAGCAGTTTTGAGTGAAGGTTGTCTGGTTCTGGAGTCTTAATTGTATTCATTTAGGGCTTTCAACTTTGCTTTA
This sequence comes from Eriocheir sinensis, assembly GCF_024679095.1. Taxonomy (NCBI): domain Eukaryota; kingdom Metazoa; phylum Arthropoda; class Malacostraca; order Decapoda; family Varunidae; genus Eriocheir; species Eriocheir sinensis. The sequence goes on from NC_066518.1 coordinate 13,879,159, forward strand.
ACTGTGGCTTCACGTATGTGGATTATGTCTACATCAATCGTGTTTCCAACTACGCTGGCAGTGAGTGGTTGTGGTGTGTCTACTTCATACAGGAGGGGGGCAGATTCATTGAGTAGAAGTTCCATTTGGTCATCCTCCTTTGTGAAAACAGACTTGAAAAAGAGGTTCAGTTCATTTGCTGTGTCTAGGTTGTCCGAAATGAGTTCATTACTGCTTTTCAATAGCCTGCCAACATGTTCTTTGACCCTTTTATTGCTATTCACATATCTATTGAGTGCTTTGGGGTTTGTTTTCACCTCTTCAAAAAGTTTTTGCTCATAGTCTTTTCGCACTTTCCTGAGTGTCTTGGTGCAGGCGTCTCTCTGTCTGATGTAGTCTTGGTAGGTTCGCAGACATTTGTTTGCAAGGTAACGCTTCCAGGCAAAATGCTTCCTCCTGACGGCAAGGTTGTTGAACCAATTAAGGCTGTTTGTCTTTCTCGGTTTCCACTTTCTTCCTTTCAGGTATAAATTCTTCTATTCCTTCTTGTAAGATTTCCTGAATGGTGTAAGCAATTTCATTTGTGTCAAGATGTTGTAATAATGAATCCCAATTTTTATCGCTCAGTTTCTCTTTGAAGTCAAGATAGTTTCCTTTGAAGTAGTTTAGGTTTTTCCTTTCAGGGTTTGTTTTGGTCTTGCATTGGTAAATATAGTCGAAAGAGACAACACAGTGGTCACTTTTTCCTAAGGGGCTTAAATATTCAATGTTTTCAATGGATTGCTGATCGTTGGTCAGAATAAGATCTAAAGTGCTAGGTCTGTGGTTGCCCCTTACACGGGTGGGTTGGTTGATGTGTTGTGTTAGGAAGGCATCGTTCATGGCATCTAGGAACTTTTGTTCAGGTGAGTTTTCTGATGTGGGAGTAGTTTGTGTGTCCCAGTCAATACTGGGCAAATTGAAGTCTCCAGTGATTAGGGTTCCATTTCTTTGATTTGCAGCTTTTTCCAGAATCTGGTGCAACAGCTGGCCATTTTCTTGGAAGGAGTTTCCCTTCCGGTAGATACAACCAGTGAGCACCCCGGGACCCCCATCTTTTCTGATCCAGCTGAAATGGCATTCAGAGAAACGTGCTGCGAGGTCGTCTAAGTCATTACAGGGCATAACGTTTCGCGTTTTGTGGAAATACATGATAATTCCACCTCGTTGCTCTCTTGTGTTGTCTTTTCGTGTCATGTGATAGTTCTGTAGTATTCCACTTTTGAGTTCGCTGTCAAGAATATTATCTGGTTGGCACCACGTTTCAATCAAGTATTATGTCAGGCTTTATTGAGAAAACTGAGTGCTTAAATTCTGGTAGTTTGTTTCTAATACTTTCACAGTTTGTTAACATATATACACTTGAACGTGCTTATTCTGACAATTTTGGGGGTGAGGAATTGCACTTGTTGGGAGACAGTGGCTATCCCAGCAAGCCATGGCTCCTGACACCTTACCTGCGACCTCTGCCTGGACCTCAGTCACGCTATAATAGGTGAGTAGATTGTCTTTATTTTTCTTTGGGGTATCAGTATAGTTTCTTACAATAAACATGTTGAACGTGAGATCCGCTAAAAATTTTGTAGAGTTGACATGCCACGCACTACCAGGTGTAATTAGCAAACTGAGCCAATCACAACATTTACCTATTATATAGAGAGTTCGGATAATAGGTTAGGCTAAGTTTCGACTGATCGAAAAAAACTTAATTATTTAGGTTCATTTTAGAATAATAATAAAAAATGAAAATAGCAAATAAATCAGGAAAAAACTCAACCTAACTTAGATTAACTGGCAACAAAAAATACACATATTATATCAGCTTAAATAATAATTAATGACGTTAATAATAAGTACATCAGATTTAAAGAAAATAATACACCTTTGCACCTTCAAATTTAAAGAAAAAGATCTTTAAATGAAAAAATATTGTCAGAATTTTAAAGTTGATTTTCCTAGTAAAAAAGTTGACCTTCAAATTTAAAAAGTTGACTTTTAAATTAAAACACTTGACTTTCAAATTGCAAAAGTTGACTCAAATTTTAAAAAATAGATTTCAGTTTAAAAAATGTAATTAACCCGGTAACAGCGACGGGCCAAATTTGTGGCTTTACTGTGTACCAGCGACAGGCCAAATTTGTGCCATGATATAAACCCCTCAAAATAGATGATACATAATCTGGTCACAAATGCTTTGATATATATTATGAAATGGTTTGTGTGAGGGGTGATTTTTTCTCATTTTTCTCGCCTGGAGGGACCATTAACCCGTGGGCTTCGGCTATGGGAAAGCCGAGAAGTGCCCGAGAGATGACAAAATTACTCTGCATTTTGAGACTAAAAAAAGAGCATGGAATGTACATCAGAGTACTCCTCTCATAACCACAGCCACGACTCGTCAAAGCCCTAAAAAGGATCTGTCGACGTTCTCGGGTTAAGAAACATGATCCCCGCTGCTACCGGGTTAAACTGAAAAAAAATTGTCAAGGACAGTCAAATTTAGTCAAGCAAAGTCAAATTTAGTCAAGCTAGGTATGGCAAGTAGTGAATTTACCCATAGTTAATGGAACATAAGTACTTAATATTGACTGCCATTATCATTTGTATTTTCTTTTAGGGCCCACAAACGGACACGGAGTGTTGTGGAACGGGGAATAGGACAGCTCAAGCGCCGCTTTCATGTCCTACACAGCGAGGTCCGAGTAACTCCCCCGGTGAAGGTGTGCAAGCTGATACATGTATGCGGCATGCTCCACAACATCTGCAAGGACAGGAATATTCCCATTCCTCCTCTTGGCTCAACCTAACGCTGAAGAAGTGGATCTCGCCATGGCACAACCTGAAGGTGTGCAAGTTGTGCCGCCACTTCCAGCTGGTCAGCGGAATGAAGGTCGCCTGTATCGAGATGAATTCTGCAACTTGCATTTCCAGTAAGTTGGATATTTTATATATATATGTTTTTTGAATTGAATCTGGGAAACACTCATTTCTTAAGAATCTGCATTATTCTGTATCATTATTATTATGAAACTACCTACTAGTTAATTTGTTTTTCGTTCTAGCAATGAAGACTGAAACCCGTTCCTCAGCACGACTGGACAAGTACATGCCAAGGTACTGTTCCACTTGCATTGATAAAGTAATCAATCTATCAATCAATTATAACCCATATTCCTTTTGTAAACATTTGCAAATTAACATTCCCCTCTTTGTTGTCAATACTCTAAAAACACTCATAGTACTCCTTCAATCTTCTTATACCTTCCACACTTACAATTACATTCCTATTCACACCCTTTACATTCATAGTTCATACACACCTTTTCATTCTTTTCTCAAGCTCCCTTCACTTCCTTAAAGAACATCTCCCTATTATTCTGAAAGTCATTTCTCACCTTCCTTCCTAGCTCTTCACACATTGCCTTTTTATTCTCCATTAGTGTTCTTTTTGCATTTTTTTACATATTCATTTTAATCTCTTTTTCCAGTGCATTTGTACACTGTATCATTCCTGCATAAGCATAATTAAATTAGTACAACTAAGGTTTCACAATCATAGAACTATGTGCATCCTTTTCTACTTTTATTAGGTATATATTATTTGTTTTTCCTTTCCTTTTCAATTTGTAACTTGATCAAAATTTGTTTAAGACGCATGGCTTCCACTTTTTCTTTGGCAGCTGCCTCCCGTGCCCTTTCAGCTGCCTCCTGCGCCCTTGCAGCTGCCTCCTGCGCCCTTGCAGCTCCTGTGAAGGCCCGAGCACAAGCCGCCACCTCCTCTGCGGCTGCCTTCATGGCCCGTGCAGCCTCCTCCCCAGCCTGTGCAGCTGCTGCTGTAGCTCTTGAAGCTACAGCCTCCTCCTCAGCAGCTGCCACCTTTGCTTGAGCAGCTGCTGCATCATCCTCAGCTGGCACCTTCCCCCAGGCACCCCCCTCAGTTTGTGGCTGCAGGGTGGGCTCAGGCACAATTATTACTGTTGGTGCCTCAGCACCTCCCTGACCTACAATGAGCTGGCTCGCTGGCTCTGCTGCGTCTTCACTGCAAGTAATGTATAAAGTCATGAAATGGGTGTACAAATGAGCAGTTATAAACTAATGCAGATCTGCCATAGGGTATCTTTTTCCTTTCATATACTAGGGAGTAAATATGGCATAGTGTTATGGAAATGGAAGGCATACTCATACTAAATTAACGACAATTAATAAGGTCTAGAAGAGTTGCATATCTTTGAGGGGATTGATATTAAGAGGAGGATTCAGTGAGTTCTCGGCCTAACAAAGAAGGAGTGGAGACAGGAGCCCGCCAATGCTGTAACATGTTGGTATAGGTTCCAACAAGTAATGCATGGGCTGGCATCCTTTCAGCATTTTCCATTGAGTTACACGGTGACTTTTCACAAGTGATTCACCCACCATTCTTCAGGGACGGAATTTCAAAATTGAAGACGAGATTGGAGAAGTGCATCACACTCAAAGGCGGTTACGTTAAAACATAAAAAAAGTAAGTGGAGTGAACCTTTGCTCTATTTTTCCTCATTCTGAGGTAGGCCAAGAACTCATTGAATACACCTTAATTGAGAAGTACTATGAACCAAGGTAGGATTGCATCAATTGACAGAAGTTGCTGTAGCTTTGACGTTACCTGCAGGTATAGTTAACTTGAACTAAAGCCTTTAATTAAACAATCTATTCCAACAGTAAAGATATATCTCTCATATGTTCTTTCCAAGTGATGAGTTATGTTTCTAGTGTTTTGTAACATACTGGTTGAAGCAAATGACAGGCTTTTATTACTTTTGCTAAGCAGAACTGACTATATTTAAAAATGAGAAGAATATAACTAAATAGTGTACTTCACAAATTAAACAAATAGATACATACATGTCGACAGTCCTTTGATGTCCAAGGTCATCAATCTCCTCAAATCCCGTGATGACCTTGCTGTCTTGCCCCAAAACGTCCCCGACAAGTTCATCAATGGGGTCAAGGGAGGGGTGGAGGGTCGCCACCTGGGAAAAATAAAAATTCATGTATTTTTGCTTTTCCCCTTCTACTAAAGCACTTCATTAGTGTCTTCTCAGAATGTAATGCTAAAGTGGATTATGACAGGTACTTTACTGAGATGTTATAAAACTTGTTTTTGTCTCCTGCCTGTAACTTGACCTCTCTCAACGAGTGTATCAAGACAACTCTCCACCCGGAATTGACCTCTCTTTTGGCTAATCTATAGTATCTTCTGTTGTGAGAGCGGCAATTAGTGGGCTTTTTTTCTACACTTTTTGTTGCCCTTGAGCCAACTCTTTGTTGTAAAACAAAATTATATAAAAAAAAAAAATAGCTGCTGAAATCCAAACACTATTCAAGGTTTTGTTTGTAATAAAGAAGAATTTCTTCCTCTATCATAATATATATAACAGGCATCTCTGATGAAAGAAAGTACGAGTAATAAGGGTAAGAATGGACTCTACATAATATTCATTACAAACTTAAACTGATTTACCCATATATATCAACTAAACGAAAATTTATGGCAAATAGCATCCTGTTTCTTTCATTACAAAACTATTTCAATGTGATTGATTTCCATCAATCAGTTGTATGTTTATGTCAACAAGTATGTTTATTTCAACATACTTCTATATATATCCATGTTTGTATATATATATATATATATATATATATATATATATATATATATATATATATATATATATATATATATATATATATTCAAAGTGCTCAGAATGAGACAAAAATGTGTAATGGGTGTTTATCAGTTAAAGCTAATATATGAAAACTTACCAGTTCCATTCCGAGAATCTCGAAAGTTCTTCAGCTTCATCCTTGACTTAGAAGTGATGGTGAACCATCGCTTCTTTACCTCTACACCGTCCTCTCATGGTGGAACTGTCCATTCAGGTCGGCCGTAATCTTCCTTGAACATCGTGTTTCTTTTGGTTGGAAACACCAACCGTCTTGAAGTTCCTCTTCAAAACGTGGACTTCGTCCCTGTATAACATAGCCAGCTGGAGAGACTCGTCGTCTCCCCAGTTAGCCTTCCTTTGACGTTTAGGTTGAGGATCCATGCCGTGAGTAAACACTGCCGAACAGCTGAGAGGGCGGTACATTTGTTTACACACTTTTCAACGGGAATACGTTTCCGCGCATTTTCTCATAACGAATTTCTATTTTACCATTTCTAACTTCCCCAAAAGTCGTAATATGAGGTCAAAATAATGTAAATTAAAGAAAATGATGTCAATAATATATTATATTCCATAAATTTAAAGTTAACAAATTGTGAGCCGTGCGTTCTAGCGGCTCACGGTGTTGTTGATTTACTGCGCTATGGCCGACGACAAGAAGAAGAAGAAGAAGACTTCTGACGGTCATTCTACTGACGGTCATAAATTCTGTTAGCTATGACGGTTAGTTATGGTCGACCATAAGCACTATGTAGAATACGGGCCCTGGCAGCACTGTTTGAGGTTTTGACTGATGCTTCAACTGTATGGTGCTGCGTGTTGACCTTTTGCTGCTGTTTATTTTTTTTTCCATTGCTGAGAGAGGCAGCGACCTTCACATGGCAGGACTGGCAAAACCACATATGGTGTCACGTACAGTCCTCTTCACTAATGCTATCAAAGTGTTGTCTGGTCAACTTGGAGCATTTGAAGTGGACCCATCTTGGAAGGAATGTGGCGTGCAAGATATAATAGAGAATAGTATTTTGTGACATGATACTGCCTGCCTGTTCTGTTAGTTTTTCTTTTTTTAGAGGAAATACCAAGTCGCCTGTGACATCAAGATCAAGAAGAAGGGTGACTCCCGACCTCAAGTTCAAGTTCAGGCTTAAAAACACAGCAGAAGACGGATTAACGAAGAAGAAAAAGACCAGCAGCTGAAGAAGACAAAGGAGCACCCCGCGGCATGAATACTGCATAACGAGACTTCCCAGGCACGCCAAGGTAACCATAAGCACTGTCATTGAACTGTGAAATATTAGTTGTTTGGGCTACGGCACTGCAGGATAGTGTTTTGACGGTGGGGGTCTTACCTAATGCTTACCTATATAGTGATTAAAGGCAATGGAGGCAGTGGTCGTTAGGGGGTGCATCTTCTTTTAATTCAGGTTTGCAGCATGTCGGTAATAGTGATTTTTTATTGTTAATGCTGGCACTATTGATGACCTCTTCCGACCTACAGACGAGCCTTTAATCCAGTGGCACTATTGATGACCTCTTCCGACCTACAGACGAGCCTTTAATCCAGTGGCAATGTTGCTCTTATGCTTCTGCACTTTAACAGTCCAACAGTAAGGTCATGGTTATTTGTTCAGCCCGGTTCATCCATCAGCATAATTGTGTTTATTTGACAATCCTGACTTATCTAATTATACGGTCGTGGTTATGTAACTTAATATTATGTTATACCCGTGTTTTTTTTTATTTACTTTATTTTGTTTTTTTACATCAGGGTATTCATCTCAAGGGCAATAAAAAAAATAATAAAAGCCCACTAGGTGGTGCTCCAATAAAAGCAAAGAGAATAAGAGGCCAAAAGAGAGGTCGATTTCGGGAGAAGAGGTGTATTTAGATATATAGTTGTACACCCATCACACATCAGAATTTGACACTTGACATCAATTCATCTTTCAGAGATTCTGTAGATTAACTGAGCAGTTCACCACACAGTTATTATTTACAGTTCTCATATCCTTATCAGCTCAGTCTACCATATTCAGTTAAGTTGGCTGGATTTAGATAAGGGGGGTCAAGGGAGGCAAAGCTCCTCTCAAAAAAACTGCTACAAAAGCCTTAGAGTGAATTTATCTCTGAATCACAATATTGCTATTTCAAACTAAAATCTAATATATATCTGCAACATAAAGTATCCTAATTTACTATTACATGAATAGCTAGCATTTTTATAAGCTGAAAAACACCTTTACTTAACTTAACTAAAGCATTTTGTGAATATAGGTGTTTAAAGAATAATAATAATGATAATAAGTATTCACCTACTTTTTCATGTCGTATTATCACTTTGCCTTCCTTTCCTTGGAAAATCACTATATATATATATATATATATATATATATATATATATATATATATATATATATATATATATATATATATATATATATATATATATATATATATATATATATTATCTTAAAACCAAATCATGTCACCTCAAGTGATAAGTTCCTCAGTTTTATCACTGAAATATCTGTGGGGACAGAAGTTGATTAATGTATTTACTACATAAGATCTTTGGGAAACAGTTAGGTCACTGGAGTATGTACCATCAATAATTCATTATGTCACATTAATTACCTTAATCAACATGTATTTTAGATATAGATATATGCTTGAGCTGCAAAAATCTGTCATGGTTATTTGAAAATATTGCTACCAAGAGAATGTAGTTGTTATATGACAGCCACTTGGGATGCAAAAAGTTGTAAAAGGTTGAATAATCATAATTTTTGATAGAATTGTATTCAACTGACTGGTGGCTTTTTGTTTATTCTGCTGAGCTTGATACAATAATGTTTAATACACTCAAATATGCTGATGAAAACAAGCTTCAAAAGGGAAGAGTATGAATCACTTATCACACTTGAGGTTACGTTGATACAGTATGTGATAGTAGATAGATGAACTGGTTGATATCACAGATAGTAAGTGTTGGTGTTTTTGCTTATAGGAGAGTGACTAACAAGTCTGAAGTACCGTACCAACATTATAATATCTTTTGTATCATTGTGGTTACACTTCTTTGTCATATGGGTTTACCAGCATGAGTGTGCATAAAATGTGTTGAATCATGCTCCTCACACAGTAGTCTTCCTCACATTCTGCTTCATCCAGAGCTCCAGTAAGCATCAACTCTGGGTAGGTATGTCATATATTAGAGTAATGGTTTGCTAACACCTTACAATTATTAGATTTTATATTTACTTAGTTTCTTTTGTAACTTGTAGACAGTGTTTCAGGTGTAATTGCATGTTTTATGGAAAGCCAATGGGCAATACACCAACAAACCCAGAGAAGAAAGAAGCATTCACACATGGGAGCTATCATAGGTAACTGTAGTAAACACAATTTTGGAGCAAACCTGCTAGCTTGTACTTAAATGCCTTGTTGCAGGTGGGATGACGGAGCGGGAAGTGTCGGTCACCATCCTTTTCTTTGCTGGAGCTCGTGACCTTGCGGGCGTGGAGCGTGCAGCCCTCACCCTCACAGCCTCCACCACACCTGAGCAGCTCCTGGCTGAGGTGGTACGATCCTTTGGGGAGATAGCAACCCTCAGAGGGAGCCTCATTGTTTCCCTAAACCAAGAATACTGTGAGCCTGGACAGGGACTCCAGCTCTCCAACGGTGACGAGGTTGCTATCATTCCACCCATAAGTGGAGGTAAGTCTCAGTTAACAAATTGTGCCCAGATCATGTATTATTATTATTATTATTATTATTATTATTATTATTATTATTATTATTAGTAGTAGTAGTAGTAGTAATGAGTTCTAGGAAAGTAATATCCAAATAAAAGTTGACACCCTAAAGTTGTCCATAAAAACTGTTCAGAAATGTGAACTGTACACAAGGAGTAGGTATATGATATGGTAGATGAAAGATAAGGTTTTAGATGACAAATATATTTCAGGTATTTTGTATGACAGTCAAGGTTTACAGTAATGTGGTATCCCTTCTCACAGGCTAGACATCATGGATTTCATCAAGTTGACCCACAAGGTGCTGTCGGTGGAGGAGGCCACCTCTCTGGTCACACATCCCTCCTGTGGTGCCATCAGCCTGTTTATTGGGACAACCAGGGATAATTTTGAGGTAAATGTCTAACTCTCGTTTTGTTCGTTCTCCTCCTCCTCCTCCTCCTGATAACAAGAATAACAAAAAAGAAATAGTAGACATTTAGTATATAATCATCCACACATAATATACCTTCCAATTGTTCAACACTTTTGGGCCCGGATCCACAAAGGCTTAGTTCGTAGTTTTGGGCCCTTAGTGCGTAGTTTTGAGAACATCGAGATTCACAAAGCTAACTGCCAACTAATCGATGACGTCACGGGTTAGCGCGCGGATCTACAAACGTTTACCGCGCTCTGTGTGACGTTAAATTTGTTGTTAAATAACTACTGCCTCGGAGCTGACGGTAACGCTAACAATATTATCAGATTTACGTATAAATGCTTATAAATCGCGTTTTTCAACTTGAAATATAACTTTGCGAGTAGAGGAGGCCCATTTCTTTATAAAATGATGAGATATGCACCCTTTGAGAGGTATATGATAAGTGTGGGCGGTATGGCAACACCCGGCCGGGGGATTGCCAGACCTCCCTCCTTTGCCTGCCGTGGAGGATGGCTTGGCGACGATCGAGGAAAAGTTGCCGAACTTTATGTAATTTCTGATTTACTAGGGAGAATTTTGCGTTTTCCTTCTATATGTAGATACAGAAAGCGTTCATTTACCCATACATGTCAACAGAACGATCTTACAATATATAATAGCGAAGAAATCCGAGGCATATAGATGCCAGACTCAATTCTGCCCGAGGCTCAATTTTATCGATGACAGGGGCCTATATTTTTCCTTCCCCTGTCATTATTAATGAATCTCAGGTGTCGCAACTTGGTGTGAACATGCCCTAAGTATTCACCTGTGGAAATATATTGATGTATATGTGATTGGTATCCTATTTTCTGAGAAAAATGAATGTGCGATCATGGGTGTCGGAGTGCTGCTCTGGAGGATGGCTTGGCGACGAGGAATAGCTGCCGAAATTTATGTACTTTCTTATTTAATGAGGCAAATTTTGACATGGTCTTTGTCATCATAATAAAGAATGATGATTATGCTAGTTCTAGATGCCATATCAGTTGAAAAGAACCCCGCATACACGAGCTTGAGCTAAGATTACAGAGGCATGTGGATGCCCGTGACACCGCCCCCATCCGTGGAGGGACCATGGACCTTTGTCGGGTGACAGCTATCCCATGAGTTGGGCCGCAGATATGGCAAGACAGTCTTAATTTTCCCTATTCCTTCCTTCCGTCCTTCGTTCTGTCTGCCTCGATATCTGTCCCATATTTTTATTTGCTTTCTTCCTGCCTCAATCTCCTCCGTATCTTCTTTTTCTTCATCTTAAGCATGTTCGTAGGTAACAAGACATCGAACAGCAGAGCTACTTTGACGTAAATGTGCAGCAAACAATGAAATAATTGAATTCGTAGATTACGATTTAGTACAGTTTGCCTTGAAAGGAAGAAAAATGGGAAAAGAGAATGGGTTTCTTAAACCAGCAGCTGGAGGGGGCTCCCTAGGACTGGCTGACGGTTCTGTAAACGTGCTTGCGATTCGCTGCAAGGCCAATGACGTCATCAACCAATCAGCGGCCTCGCTGACTTAGCGCGCCTCTAACTACAATCTAAGGTTTGCTTCGTGAATCTGACCCTAACGTCGGTAGCTAAATCAATAGTGCGTAGTTATGTTAGTTCGTAGTTACTGAGTCTGTTTGTGAATTCGGGCCCTGATAATCTGGCATGAGACTTGTTCCCTGCAAGCCAGATTAATTGACTTATATGTACTGTAATTATTTTTTGTAGGAACTTCTTAGTTATTTATTAGGCAGTAAAATTATTTTACATACAAGTGAATGTATACAGGGGGCTAACAAGAAAAAGCTTGATTATTGTTTTATAGTACCGGTAATACATTTCTAATTTCAGGGAAAAACAGTTACCAAGCTTGCATATGAAGCATATGAGGAAATGGCAGAGAAAGAAATGGGCAAGATTTGTGCTCAAGCCAGAGAAAAGTGGAATCTGAAGCACATAGCACTGCACCACAGGCAAGTATTTCTTTCAGAGCACAACATAGACAAAGGCTGCTGTTGTATCAGATGCAGAACATTGAAAGTACACATTTCTCTCAGTCTGTTCATATATCTGTTATAGTCTCAGGTCTTGTTCAGATGATCATAAGAAATGTCTTCCACTTTGTCTTTTGCAAGCTATTGAATTTGAAAGGTTTTGAAGTTTCTGGTATTATCTTCATTATGTAGTGATCTGTGTGCTTAGCTATAAATCTGGACTGGGACAGTCACTTATAAGTAGTTGGTCATCCACCTATATGACTTGGTTGATCTATGGGAAACCTGGGAAGGTAAACTGAAAACCCAAATATTGGTCACAGATTGATATCCACTACAGGCTCAAAATTTTTGAACTCTATATACTATGCTTAATACAGTTTTCATGTTTTTTTCTTCAGACTGGGTGTTGTACCTGTGACTGAGAGCAGTGTTATTGTGGCAGTCAGTTCTGAGCATCGTCGTGAGTCTTTGGAAGCTGCCTCCTACCTCATTGATAGTCTGAAGGCAAAAGTTCCCATTTGGAAGAAGGAGCTGTATGATGATGGCAGCAGTGACTGGAAGAGGAACAAAGAATGTGTCTGGGCAGCAGGTGAAGGGGAGGCAGCAGACTCTTCCAGGAACAACAATGAAATCTTCACCAACAACAAAAGCACGTAACTTATATTTTGTAATGCTTCTGAATGTATAGAAATTAGAAATGTAGAAGACCATACCTCATAATTTGTTCTAAAATCTCTTGAGTTGCTACAAAGAATAATTACTTGTTTATGTGATTTTCTATATGTCTAGAACTTGTAGTCTAACTTATGTCTGATTTTTTTATTTGATTCTTGAGGCATGTAGATTAAAGATGCATGCTTATATTCTGCTGTGTGCTGTAAGAGATAACAGAAGAGAAACTTGTGCAATGCCAGAGGCTAATGTTTGGAGATGTATTTATCACCCAACTATTTTTGCCTTGAGCATTCATCATAATGGTCACATAATATTTTGTTTGTCTTGTATAATTTTGTGAAAGTAATTCATCATCATCATTTCATTGACGCCTGCTCCTAGGAGCTCCCACCAGGGGATGGCCACAGCAAAAGAGCTTCCAACTTTCTCTATCCAGACACTCCCTCCTTGCCTGCTCAAAGTTTCTCAAAGATCTTTCCCCCCTCTCCCTCCATTTCACTGGAGGTCATCCTCTAGCATTCCCTCCCTCTATCTCACTCACTGAAAGTAATTGTGGTCAAATATCCCTTTCCCTACAGAATGGAGATAATAAGAGAGACCATTTAACTATTTTGATGAATGTTTTAGCTAAAGTTAGCTGAGGAGAAGCCCAATCCTCAGCCTTAAAGTTCTTTATCTTAAAATTACATAACTTTTAGTTGCCTCTCACAACACACAGTAATTTGCCTTCTGAGAATATATTCTTTATCCTCTATCCATCATGCAAGCTCCCTTTTTTCAGGATTGACAGCTGAAAAATTACCCTCATTTCCTTTAAGGTGCATGTGGATTGTTAAGAAGAGTCTCTCATGTGATTATAGCCTCTTAATTAAAGATCTGTTAATCTGAATAGTAGTTGAGCTGGACCTGTTCTGATCACTGGGTTATTGAATTCCACAGACCACCTGATGGCATCACAAATGTATTGACTTAGGGCATTGCTAATTTCAATTTATCGTATAATGACAACCTTGTTTGCTTCCTTATCATGTATAGTACTTTTTTGAGAAGATACTATTTTTGTCTGGAAGATATAATGGTTGTTCTAGTCACTGTAAAAAGAGAAATTCTATGTCAGAAGAAAAATTGTGTGACTCCCACCCTTTTATCTTGTTTTGTTTTTGAGGCTAACTGGCAGGGCTGCCAAGTGCTGGCTCTAGTATTGGTACCAATACCAAATATATGAAGAGGTTTTCAAATGAATGTTCATGAACTAGTCTCTGGCAGCTACAATTTTTTGTCTCTAGGATTGGGGGAGGATAATATATATATGTGCAGGTGTAACTGAGAGCTTTGCTTAAGAGTGAGACTTATCACATATCACCAGCATATCTGCCTGCAGCTCCTTCTCAGTGTCTTCCATAGTGATGTCAATGTCACCTTAGACATTTAGGCCTTGCCTTACAAGTCTGCAAAGCATTCGGTATCCATGCTCTGCAATCATATTAAGTTGTACAGTCATATAAGATGTTTAATGTAAGCACAATCGCTGAGCAATGAAATCTATTACTACAACAGATATCAATATTTTGATATGACATATCTAGAAATATATAATCCTTTCTTGTATAATTTTTTCATTTCCTGATATTTTGATACTGAAGAAATAAATCTCATCTCTATTGTGGCATTTCCTTACCTCATTTGATAAGACACTCAGCATGTCTTACACTGCCCTTATTGATCTTGTACAAATGAACTTTTTCTGTTAAATGTTAGAGGCTCAGTGTATAAGATTTTTTTTTTAACCAGTTTCTTGGTCATCATCATCATTTCATCGATGCCTGCTCCTAGGAGCTCCCACCAGGGGATGGCCACGGCAGAAGAGATTCCAACTTTCTCTATCCAGACACTCCCTCCTTGCCTGCTCAAAGCTTCAAAGTTTCTTGGTGTCCATTCCTTTTTCATTATATGAAAAACAATGGGTAATGAGCTTGAAAGTCTGTAATATAAATATACTGAGATACTAGTAACTGCTTATGCACCATGCCACAAAGAGGGAAAAGGCATATTCTGGGAAACCTAAAGTGGAGTCATAGAAAACATGCCAGACTTTCTTTTCAAGCTAAATGATAGTTGATCAAGACAGAAAGATCTAATCCAGGAAAGGATTATATATTACTAACCCTCTCTTTAAGTTTGTACAAATGGTTTGTGAAGTAGCAACTGCAATTTGGCATAACTGATGAAGCATACTTAAGAAGAAAACAAAAATGCTGGTAATGACTCATGAAATGGTACTTCACTGTTGCTTAAAATACAAAAATAAGAGGAAAGGAAAATTACAAATGAACAAAGGCAAATTTAGTTTATAAAAGCACCTCAATATATCCATCATTAAAGTGTTCATTTTGTAGGAAAGTGGGAAAGACAGTGTATGAAAGACTTGTAACCAGATAGAGAAGAAAGCTGCCAAGTGACATTGTATGAATTGTGTTATCTACAGCATATACATTTCCATAGATAAATAAGCTTTTGAGAGTTGTATGGTTTAAAATTTTTGCAATCATTATTAAATTTTTATCAAGAGAGATGAAATTTTCCTTATTAAACTGGTATGATTTTTCAGGGTCTTTAGAAGGTGAGAGTGATGTTGGATCCAGCCCACCCATTAAAAAAGTAAAAGAAGAAATTCCTGTCATTTCTGCGACTAAGGAAGTAAGCAAGCAGCCAGGAGAGACTGTTCAAAACTCCAACTTGGTGCAGATTCTAGCATCAAAGCAAGAGGTATGTCATGTGAAAACACTGAAGTACATATATATAAGAATTAACCCGTCCGCTGCGATGGGCACGGATTTGGCTTTCACTGGTAGCCTGGTAACATACAGTCCCATGTCTTCCTCTGCCTCTGTGGTGGATAGTGGAGTGTTTCCCATGTGGTATTGGTATGCTGGATATCCCCTCCCAAGGTCCATGAGTTTACATTTTTCTTCATTGAATTGTAGCAGCCACTTTTTGTTCCATTCCTGTTGCTTGGTGATGTCTTCTTGTAGGAAATCCACAGTCAAGGGGTCAAGCACTCAGTCTTCCATGTCATTATCCTCTTTGATGCAACAGTAGATGTATACCAGATAAAAAAAATTACACAACATTATTTCTAATGATGTAGTCAAGAATGCTGTCTCGGCAATTCACCTCCGGTCATAGTGTTTCCTCATTTTTATTTTTATTTACAGTAAAGGAAACAGCTCAAGGGCAAAAATAAAGAAAAACAGTAATGAAAAAAAGCCCACAAATTACTGCTCCTATAAAAAGAGTTGAGAGGAGGAGTGGCCAAAAGAGAGGTCAATTTTGGGAAGAGTTGAATCTGTTGTATGTATTTATATAGCTCAGCATCATGTAAGGCAAACTCTCTAGAACCCTGTCCCACAACACTTCCATAGACTCCTGTAAGTATGCTTCTGTGTAACTGTTCTGTTTTCTTGCAGATCCAACGGCGAATTACGGCCTTTCAGCAACGGAAACGAGAGGAGCTTGACATGCTGAATATCCAGGAATTCTGTACACTGAATGGGGGACCAGCTTCTCAGAACTCTTGTGCTCGTACCACTGCTGTTGTTTTAAGGTCTAAGGGATCCAGTAGCCATCTGAAGTGTAAGCCTGAGTTTTTATAGTCCACTCAAATGTGACGTCCGTTTGGGTGGGTCTCGCACCTCTCCCAAGTGCTGATGTATCACCGCCAATACATCTCTCTCTCTCATATGTCAGCTATTTATTATTTGAAATTGTGGGTTAAATATTCTTTATATATTGACTAAGGCTATATAGTGCTTTTTTAGGATAATAGCAATGAATTTTCAGCAGGTGTGAACTCTTACATATATAATTTTCACAAAATGTTTACTCTTTCCTCCATTCAATGTGTAGTGTTTTTTCATTTTCCCTTTCAGTAACTCGTGTTGTAAATGAATGGGGTCCTCAGACTCTGGGATTGGATCCAGGCTCCATATACACTAATGTAGCAAAGGATACAATCAAGCAAGGTATGCTGATGAGCTGTGGTCTTCAAATATGCAGGACATGAGATCATAGTGATGAATAGTGCTAGAAGAAGTGTGATGATGATAGTAAAGAAAATAAAACCAGAAGACACATTTTCTTTTTTATTAGTGCATATAGAAAGAAGCAAGTTGTAAATAAAAGCTGTAATGGGATTGATGTTACTAATATATTCACCTATCTTTTAGCTTTCAAATGTGGGACATGTATTAACCCGTCCGCTGCGTTTGGCACGGATTTGGCTTTCACTGGTAGCCTGGTTACATATAGTCCGAGGTCTTTCTCTGCCTCTGTGGTGGATAGTGGAGTGTTTCCCATGTGGTATTGGTATGCTGGATTTCCTCTCCCAAAGTGCATGACTTTACATTTTTCTTCACTGAATTGTAGCAGCCACTTTTGCTCCACTCCTGTAGCTTGGTGAAGTCTTCTGGTAGGAAATCTGCAGTTAAGGGGTTAAATCGATTAAGTAGTACTTTAAATCAAACCTACAGATATAGGGAGCAGCAGCAGTGCCAGCAGCAGGGAAGGCTCGATGGAACCAGGTTTACGTTCTATGAAAGAAACTTTTGGTGACAAAGTTAAAAATGAACCAGCGGACCACTTGGCAGAGGCAAAGTTGCCAACAGGTAAAATTTTACAGTCATAAGCAATGTATGAGAAGTGTTTGAAATCCATTGAAACCTGTAGCTTTTGAAATGTTAGTAACCCAATCCTCTTCAAATATGATAAAACATTCTTTGCAGGGATAGAGGAGAGACTTCACAACTTGGAAAATATCCTCAAAATTGGTCCTGAAATGCCAGTTCCCAAGGATGTCTATGCCAGACTGAAGGCAGTGGAGGACAGGGTATTGCATCTTGAGGGCATTTCTCCTGAATACTTCAGAAATAATGTGAGCATTGTATTAAATTTTTAGATAATCATTAAATATGACACACACACACATGCACACAGCCCCCCCTCCCCCCCCACACACCAGGGATTTGATCAGAGAAGTGCTGAGGAGCAACCAGTAACCTGTTAATGGTCAACAACAATAATGCTGGCACCAGGATTCAGACATGTGGAGTTGAATCAGTGCCTTTGTATGCTTACCACTTGGACACCAGAAGTTTGTTACAATATTGCTGTGTTCCCGAGATTAATGAGAAGTCTCTGGCACTGTTGTGTGCTGTCTTCTGGATGTATTCTGTTACAAGGTTGCCAAGAGGGTTCTCACTAGACTTGTGCAGATCAGCTTGAGGTTCAAAGTTCTCATCATGTGTTTCATTTGAGACAAGAAGATGCTCCATGGGATTTCCCATCATATACCTCTAATTTAAAACTATTAATAGCTTGATACATTATTGGTAAATTCCAAGAGGAGTATGAAATAATTTTAATTCCTGTACATATATTGATATTATTTTGGTACCGGATTATGTTTGTCTGCATGCTAACTGTATGAACAAATATGTATTTTTTTTGCCTTGCATTTATTATGATACATACATATAACATTTGATGTAACATAAAATGTACATCAAATTTTACATTACATTATTGTAATGATATTATCTTTATTGCTTTTACAGAAGGCAATGGCTTCACCAAGGAAACTAAGATATGTAGAGGACAATAAAATGGCCGGTGATGATGTAAGTAATGAACAAGCTCTTTGGTAATATTTATAATATATACTTATCTATGAATCAGTGTCACCTGCAAGGAGGTGACTGAATCAAAAAGACCATGTATACTTTCCACTGATTCCATGGTTATTGCACTAACCTTGCCTATATAATTACATTTTTATGTCTCCTCTACTTATGACACATAAATACTGAAGCTTTCATTATATCAACTTCACAACTTATCTCAACATTACAGATTGCAGTTCTTTTCTTCCCCACTACACACCATGACTTTGCTTTTCCTTACATTGTTTCATGTCTTTTCATACCTTTGCAGATTGTATATATACATAAACTTAATAATACTTGAGAGAATGTACTTTCTTTTCAGACTTTTCAGGTTTAGGGATGCTCTCCCCTGTTATATAAATACTCTTCAAGTGTAGGATATGTTTTAGAGCATCATTCTTAGCTGTGTTGCAAATGATAAAGCCACCTCTTCTCCTTACAGAACTGCCTTGATGAACTGGATGTGAAAATACATGAACTAAAAATGAAACTGAAGCAAAAACAAATAAAACAAGAATTTTGACACCTAGTATGTCTGATGTTTTTGTTAATCCTCAAAGGTAACTGAATAATTGATAAAATTCTTTTATTATTTTTATGGAATATTTAAAAGTATACAAAATATTTAGAGTAACAACTTTTTAACAATGGTATTCTGGTATTGGCCAAAAGTCACAAAAATCTAGCATATGACCATTATGATTTTTTAAGGAGAAGGCGAATTATTCATTAATTTGACAAGGTAGGAATAGTTTTCTTGGAGTACAAAGATAGTGCTGGCAGAAATTACTTTTTCCTCTGTGGTTATGGACTTGATTAAGGATGAGAAACTTTGAGTCTACTGATCTTATTCACATACCAGTGCAAATTCAGGTAAGTTATAAAAGTTGGTAAAATCCAATTATATTTCAAGTAATACACAAAGCAAACAAGAAAAATAAAATGTGGCTGTGCCATCACATGTTGTGGTTACCCACTAAAGCCCATTAAGACAACCTCAAGCAGCAATGGGCCCAGTCATAAAAGTGTGTGTGTGTGTGTGTGTGTGTGTAAGTGCTTACATAGTTGATAATATTTCTATTTTATCATTAAAACCTTATCACCTTAGTTTTTATACAAATGTATATTTTTTTTTACTTTACGACTTAAATGTGAGAAAGTTATATAAAAATGCTGATATATTTTAAATGTAAACCAGCCTTAGAGATGCACATCATTCCAGATGCACATCATTCCAGATGCAAATGACTATAAACTTGGGTAAGATTATTTCATAAAAAATTTCCAGTAGATAAGTGCACCTAGAATTGCACATTCTAGCAAAATGATAACAATCAACAGAATCTTGTTATAGACAACATTACGGGAAATGGATCTAATGATTCTTTTGCTTCTGCTTATTTCTCCATCAGCGTCTACAAGCCTGTCTCTCGTTCGAGTGATTGTCTCCCTCTGGGTGCCCAGCTCTCCAAGAACCTCAGTTCCCACTTGCTCAGTCTCCACAGCTATGACAGTGGAGCGCGCTATACTGGCTGATGTTCGCTCAAGAATTGCTGTTCCATGCTGAACCTGGAATTAAGATTCATTGTAATGAGCTTCCTTATAAGTGCCAAAAGTATGTACCAGTTATTATGAAATCATTCATGCACAAAAGATGAACATAATGTGAATGTTGGACATTGAAGCTGCAAGGGGTCCCTGTCACATGACCTTGGTGCTATCCTTTCTATATGAAGGTAACTTTCTATATGAAGGTAAAAGACTTGTGGCACCCAATCAAGAGGCAAAAGCAGTAGATATGAACAATGTAGACGGGAGACCTAAGAACAGGTAGGAAAACAAACTATGGAATGAAATGAGTGGATGTGATGTGGAACATGGTACAAATTAGTTTTAACTTAATAAAAATGTCATAGCCACATCAAAAAGATCACTGATGATGACAATTACCATTAATTGTAAAAAAAAAAATAATAATAATAAAAGATCCAACCTACTGCTCAGATCATCATCCAAATCTGAACCTTTACGAACTACTCTGAATGCCACGCAGTAAAACGTACATACCTGTTTTCTAATGGCAGCATCAAAACTGTTGGATTCAGCGTTGGAGAACAATGGCAATCTGCCGCTCATGTGGGAGAGTGTTGATTGCTCCTGATCCACCTGACGCTGGTGCCTGAGATTGGAATTCATAGCAGCTGGTCTTTAAGCAGTATTACCTTATGCTAGCAGTACATAAAAAGCATATGATGATTTATAATTCACACTAAATATGAGAGTAGGAGTTAAGTAACCACTGTTTTTAGGCCCTTCAGAGAAAACTTTATCATGTATTATTATAAATTTTGACAAAGGCAAGAGTAAAGTGTTATGGAAGAAAATTCACATCACAGATATGAGGAGTATTGTGAGGGTGTAAAGAGGGCAAAAGAAGTGAAAAACAATGTGTGATAATGACGACAGTATTTCATTGCAATATTTTTTATGAAGCTATAAATTGTGGCTGCTTTGACTATTCAAAATATTACATAAAGAAATTATAATATGAATGGCAGCAATTTATACAAGATGATCATGTGATAATAGTTCTAATGAGCCCCCCAATAAATAACCACATGAATATTCACTAACCTTGTAAGTTCATTCTGATATCGATGAATTTTACTGTTCATTGTAGTCTTGTAATCTTCTGGAGCTTTTCGAACTTCAATATTCATCTCCAAGAGTGAATCACCAGCATCCTTCAGTAGGGTCTGAATCTCTGACAGTAAAGCCTTGCGTTCCTCTTGACTTTTGCATTGTGGCACACCAAACTGTTATTCAGAGGGATATTTCAGATAACTAATATTTCTTTGTCATCTACAACATATTCAGAGTTTGTCTACTTAACCCCTTGGATGTGGATTTACTACAAGATGACGTCACCAAGCTACAGGTGTGGAACAAAAAATGGCTGCTACAATTCAATGAAGAAAAACGTAAAGTCATGCACCTTGGGAGGGGAAATCCAGCATACCAATACCACATGGGAAACACTCCACTATCCACCACAGAGGCAG
Organism: Eriocheir sinensis; assembly: GCF_024679095.1. Taxonomy (NCBI): domain Eukaryota; kingdom Metazoa; phylum Arthropoda; class Malacostraca; order Decapoda; family Varunidae; genus Eriocheir; species Eriocheir sinensis. The sequence goes on from NC_066518.1 coordinate 13,900,541, forward strand.
AGAAAGATCTGGGAGTATGGCCGCGGCCACACAGAAAGCGAGAAAGATAACGAGAGCAGCTAGGCGAGTTTCTGTGGCCACACGAAAAGCGAGGCGAGGCGAGGCCAGGGTTGTCATGGCAACGCGAACCCACGGAGCAGTATAGCCTAGCGACACTACATACTCCTAGCACCTTGCTAGCACCCACCCTGTCGGCGCACACAATGGATGAGGTGAAAAGTTTTTATAAACTGTTTTGTGCTTCACTTATATGACGTTTTATGAAAAATCTGTATATACCATCATGTTCAAGAGGCTTTTCTCTGTAAGATGGAAGTGTTTATTTTAGTCTTTACTTCATAGCTGCTGCAAATGATAGCAATATGGAAAATGTGTTATAAACAATAGAGTGATTCTTTAACTTCAACTTGTCACTATTTATTTAGTTTCTGTTTTATTGAGTTTTCACAAACATATTCGAGTTCTCCAATCACTGCTGCATCTATGTTAACCAAAATGTCCTATTGAGTGTATGAGTTCAGTTACGGCAAATAATATAGAAGCATGTCTGTGATGTCACTCCTTCTGACCGAGGGATCTCGCATGAGAAAAGTGAGAAAAGTTAATCGTCAACTCTCCTCTCTTTCTCGCTTATCAGCTCGCTTTCTTGCCATTATCTGCTCGCTGCCAGTGTGGCCACCTCCATTGGTTATTATGTATTAAAGTTTCTCGCTCCCTGTGTGGCTGCGGCCTATATGTTACCAGGCTACCAGTGAAGGCAAAATTCATGCCAATCATTGCAAACGGGTTAATAAGCAATACTAGCCCCCCTTCCACATGGTTTCCTCAGAAGTAATCAGATTCTGCTTCTCAGTGCCTTACCTGTAACTTATCAGTCACCTGGTCCAAGGCAGCCTCTACCTCCTCGTCCAGAAGTTCAAATTTGTGGGATGACATCTTTCTGTCATATATATGTCCTGGCTGTCTAAAGAAACAAAATTTCATTAAATACCATAGGCCTTCAATACAACAGTTCTCTAAGGCTAATCTTACCCAACCAGTGTAAACTAAAGTAGATATTTCATTGTTATTTTGTGTATGCTGTCAAGTTTAATTATGGAACAAAATTCAGTAAAACAAGAAATCCTAGTCGCGTGTCACAAACATTTCATTACGTACTATATATAGGCCTTTATTACGGCCAATCTTTAAATCTCACCTTATCTAACCAGTCCAAAATTTCATTGTTATTTTGAGTATACTATAAAGTCTGTTAATGGCACACAACTCAGTAAAACTGGTAATGGTAGCCGCGTGACACTTACTCAGCTGAGGGTGGGAGAGGCGGACAAGTGTTTGTTTGTTTACTTGTGTCAGCTGACGGGGCGGCGCGCAGACGCTGCCGCCCCTCACATCAACTATTTCCAAAGGCCAAAAAGGAGATTAATCGGGCTTTCATGAGTGTCTTTTCTAAACTCACGGTATAGAAGAAGAGTCAAACTACCAGAAGGGTTATCAAACTACCCCTGGTAATGCCCCAAACTCCTACGAAAGCCTTGTCAAATATGTGTCTTTGGGCATTGAAATGAACCGCCGCACTACATTCTTCGACAGCACAAAATCAAGATCAAGTTTTATTTCGATCTTGCCCCCATAATGTCAGGATTTGTGGTATTTTTTCAAATGATGCCTTCATTGGAAGGTACATTTAATATACTCTGAGTTTCCCTGCAGGCTATTGATCTTATTTTTTCAAGAATGGGAAAAGAAAAAGCTGGAACTCGTTACATATTTTTTGCACTATTGGCTGGACCTGGCGACTTTTGTTTCCTTATGATAAGCTCGCCTCCTTCTATTTCCTATCCTTTCCTTTTTCCTCATCTCTTATAATTTGTTCTCTTCTCCCTTCTGGCAAATGCATGGAAGGTGGAAATAAACCTTAGTGTGCCTTTTCCTCTTCCTCTTTTCTCATCTCTTATATTTGTTCTCTTATTTCTCCCTTCTGTCTCGGATAATAAGAGTGGCGACAGGATCAGCGCGGGGTACTGGCAAAGGTAAAAATAAACCTTGTGAGACTTCTGGTGCTACTGAAGTGAAACCAAAGAGTATGGATAATAAAGAGCTAGAAGATACTCGCGCCAATCCCTTAATTAATTGTAAGTTGTAACTGAAGACTTTGAAACGAGTGTCCCCTTTGGTGGGTGAAGACCCATTGGCCGCCGTGGCAGCCTTGTACAGCTTGGAGGAAGTATACGTATTATTTCTCCAAGTTGAACAGGCTTGCACAGCTGTGTGATGGTGTTTTCCTGGTAATTTCAGTACCGGAATTCCGGCACTGAAAGTGGCGGTACCGATAGTATTGGTACCAGTTGAATTCTCAGTCGCTACTCGTGCGTTTACTCGTGGTGTGCCCATTCCTTTTGTTTTATTTACACACATACTGCCCGGATCTTTAGTCAACCCTAACCAGCGATTTCTAGACCTTGCTCTCATTCTTCTCTTCAGCAGCGTTCCAGTGCAACACGATTGACTCCTTTGAAACACGCTCAACTTAATATTTACTGAAGTAGAAATGCAAAGTTTTGGAGCCGTCCTGTTAATACGAAAACACTTTGGTTTAAGGACAGACACCTTAGCCTCGACCATATGGTCTGTGTGGTCTGAATTTCTATATAAATCTATGTAAATCTTCCACACTGGCAGAGGGGGCGGACTTTTTTGGGTCTGAGAATACGGGTCCGGTACCGTTAAGCTGGCACCACTACCACCGGAACTAGTACCCGTCCGGAGAGAGGCTAGCTAGGCGCTGTCAGAGTGCTGAGGGGCGGGGTGACGTGTCGCCCACCTAACCTGCCGCTGCTGACTGCTGACGTGTTGCCCCGCGCCAGTACATGCACCAAGGAAACTCTAAAGCTCTGCGGCGTCCCTCAAATCATTGTCTCTTATTGAACTGTGATACTGTGACGGCCTGGCTGGGAGCGGCACTAGCGGTTCACTGAACACCCCGGGCTCAGCAGTGACGTGACCTCAGATGTCAGAGCCCAGCACATGAATGTCACATCCACGGTGCTGACCACAGGTGAGGGCAAGCTACCTGATTGTTGTGTGTGTGAACTTGTATATATAGGTAGAAAGGGGTTCCTCTTTACTGCAGTGGTAACGTAGTAAGCCTATGCGATGATAGTCGGGTCTTCTGTCTTCTCAAGTCTATTACTCTGATGGGGTCATTATTAGTTTCCTGAGATTAGTTACCATGGTTTCTGAAGTCCTTAAGATCACCTTGTGGACCTTTATCAATAAATAATGCTACATATTCTCAGGCTTATCAGTCCACATTCTATTGCTTGTGTTGTTGCTTTTTTACTGAAGAGACTGCCATTGTAAACATACTGAATGGATTAAACAGAAAAAATTCTCTGGTTGTTTAAAAATTTCAGCTACAAATTGTGACAAAGTAAAAGATCGCTTAAGATTCCCATATTAATTGCAGTGAGTTGTATGGAGCAGCGATGGGAGAGGAACAGGTGCCTCCAGGACTCGTGGACGCTGTGGACAGCCTGAAGGAAGCACTGAAGGCTGGACGCACTGACATATTCCGCAAATTGCTGGATGCGTGTCAGACAGGTAAATTCTCTTAATTAGCTTTAACCCTTATCCGGCGGTGAAACAATATATAGACGGTCCAAAATTCAGTCTGTCAGTTTTGTACGGTAGAAATATAACAACACTTCCAGATTGCGGTAGAATCTATATATAGACGATAGTTAAAACATCTATTATGCGGCGTAACTATATTTATGCTACAGTTCTAAAGTCGGCAGCAACTATATGTAGACGATTCATTTTGGGGGAGCTACTCTTCAGATATTGCTGCCGTCTTAGGGTTAATTTAGTTTTGGATCTTGGTGGGGTTTGTTATATTTAGCTATCAATTGACAGTTCAGATTCCTTATTCCCTCTTGGAATTCCATGCCAAGGGGATGGTCATGGGAGGAATCTCTTCAGTTCCTCCTATTCATACACTCCCACTTCATAACATTCCTCTTTCCATTATCAACTCCTTAACCTTTCTGATTCTGATTGAGCTTTTGTGTGTCTACTGTGGCTTCCTGCTTAAACTTAGTTCATTCATTATTCATCAGTTATCTTCAGAAATTCATCCCATTTATATATTTCTTATTGTCCATGGATATGGAAAGTATTTAATTCCTTTTTACTAGTTTTTAGGAAGAAAATGTTTGTGAAGAGTAAGCTCCGGCTGCAATGCCAATAGTAAATAATTAGGTATGTAAGCATTTCTTTTGTGCTCAAACCTTTTTTTTCATATAGCTCCATGTTTCAGAAAGTTATGGAGGTGGACCTGAAGCTAGAAACCAACTTATAAATAGTTTAGCCACAGAAGATGGAACATTCCTACATATGGCCACTAAGGTAAGTTATCTTGAAGGCTCAGCCACCCTCAACAAAAGCAAATAAATAAATAAAAAAGTAATATGTAGTAATAAACAAAAGAGTAAAAAAGAGATCATACACTATGCAAAAACCAAGCTTAATGTCACATAGATGCAAAATGCAGAAAGGCTTACCAAGTTACTCCTGACGCTTATACATATCCAAGAAAATTTCACCTGTCTAATATTTGTTGCATCTCATGAGCAGCTGGGTCGGGGTGACATAATCCGGGCACTGCTGGCTGCTGGAGCTGATCCTGGGGTGCACGACACAGCAGGCAGTACTCCCCTTCACTTGGCCCCCTCTCCGGCCATCACTGCCATCTTCACTGAGGAGCTACTGAGGGCCACTGCACAGTCTGAGTGAGTAATGAAAAGTAAATTATTTTGTCATGAAAACCTCCTTTTATATCAAAGTAACTTCTAATTTTCCTTAAATCTTTTAGTTCCTATTATGAAGTACATTTTGTTGCAGTGTTGGAAGAGTGTGTCAGCTGGTGGCAGCTGGCCTGAGCATCAACTCCCATGATAACCCACTGAGTCGCAACACCCCTCTGCACTGGGCTGCCTCCTTTGCTGATGCAGACACTGTCACATGTCTGATAGGTGATTCTATTCTTCATCTTGTGTTTTTTGCACTGATCATTAAGGCCACATCAGCCATGTTTGATGTGATTAGAAGGGACTTAGTGCAATCCTTTTGAAAAGGATGATTTGAATATAGAGTGAGTATTGCAGCTCCACTTTATGTACTATGTTGTTGCATTGCTTTGCAGTTCATGAAACATAATTTTCAAATAATTGGTTATAGCTCGTGGTGCTGATGTCAATGCAGCCAATACTGATGGAGCAACACCTTTACATGATGCTGTGGCAAGAGGGGATGAGGCCATTGTGAAACTTCTGCTGCAGCATCAGGCCAATCCTCATATTCAGTGTTACAAAGGGTATGTTATTTTGCCAGCCCCTGCATTCAAATCTACAAGGAAGATGTTGACTTGCCATGCCATCTCTTACACTTAACACATCAATAGGAACAACATATTCTTACTGGACGGAGTTTTTCAGATATGTCCTGAGGCCCTTACAGTGTAAATTTTTTGTATTCTTTTACTTTTTACCCTTGATAATTCTACTGGGTCCCATGTCAAGAATGTAACCGATTTTTTCCATTTCAATTGATGGTTTCCATTTAATGTAGCTCAAACATTTGAATGATAGGTTTGATAAGTGTAAATTTCATTTCCAGGCGGCATAAGGGAAAAACTGCCTTTGAAATGGCGTCCAAGAAACTAAATCTCAAGGTTCTTTTGGAGGAACATGCTGTCACTAAAGAACCCACCCAAGTAAATGGCATCAGCAATGGGAGTGTGTCTCCGCTGCTGGAGCGGTGCTCTCTCAATGACAGAGGTAAGCCCATGTTTAGGCCCAAAGGGAAATACCCAAGTATAGAGATTATAACATTTCTGAAACAACTTTTTCTTCGTGTCAACTAGAATGCCCATTTGCAAAAAAAAAAAATTTAATAAATCACTTTGTTGTATAGTAAAGGGATTCCCTGATGGTTGGTTACATGAAGACTTTGACTCCCTGATGCCACTAACAGATATTGTAGTGTTTTTCATCCTACACAATCTAATGAACATGATAAGATTCAATTTCTGACTTTTTAAGGCTAAATTTAAAAGGAGAACTGTTCCATGAATCCTACATTTCTAGTCTAGATAGATTTATTCCTTAGTCTAACATAATAATAGCCTTTTGAATTAACTTTTTCATGGATATGTATGTTTTATTAGAGGTTCAGCATTGGGCTTCATAAATTATTTAAGCTTTGTTTAAATTGTTCAGCGTTAACATTTTACCAGCCTTCTGAAATTTGACTTTTACATGAACATATACTTTATCAGAGGTTTCATTATTGGGCTTCGTATATGATCCAAGTTTTGTCTACATTGTTCAGAGCTTGGTCTATCTCGCGGGGCCTCAGGATCTCTAGAATCTCTCACAAGTCTGGGTGCTGACAGTGTGATGACAGGGCTAGAGGGGATCAACGGGGAGACTCATATCCCCAGACAGCCTTTAGTCAATTCTTCTCAACCTCGCTCTCCATTGCAGTCCTCCTCATCCTTAGAACTCAGCCCAGGGATGGAACAGGTGAACTTATGTGATATTTTTAATGATCCCGCTGAATAAAGAGCTGAATAATTCTCTGGTACAACTGTCAGTGCTCATAAGAACTTGTAATTGCTCTAACTTCAATATGTGCAATTGAAACACAGAATGAAGTCCAGTTCAGTATCAAGAAATAACAAAAAGGAGTAAGATCCACATGTATTGTTAGCAGAAGTGGTGCATGTTTATTATAGGGGGCAAGAGAATGACTGTAGACCATTAGTGGAAAACTGGTTCACTAAGGTTATCAGAAGAGGCAGTATGCAGACCTAGCAAGGACAATAAGAAAGCCTCAAACCACTCAATAGGTTACCCTTGTGTACTACTGCCTTAAAATATATAAAGAAATTGATGTTCTAATATATAATCTTACCTTTCAAAGCCACTCATTCTTTCATTCACTTATTAACCTTAAACAGTTTCAAGCAGTATGAGATATATAGAACTTTGTACCCCAAAATTTACATGAACTGCTTCATTTTGTGTAAAGAGATGTAATGTATAGTATTTTTAGTACTTGTGTAGAGTATTTTGACATTCATCTTTGTTCTTGAGCTTAAATTTCCAGGTGAACATTTTTCCTAATATGAACGCTAGTGAAAATGGTTTGTGCAGAGTGGTTAACATACCCTAATAATTATGCCTTTTCAGGTTTGTGAACGACTGGCCTCAGCTCAACTCACAGGCCCCCCGCGCCCCCTCGTTACCAACCCGTCGCTTCACCTCCTATGGCCCCAACCTCGCCGCATCATCGAGCTGAGTGGTGCTGGCTGGTCACCACCCTCTGCCGCTACACTGGCTGTTGTGAATGGCATAGTTCCTGTTCATAAGTGAGTTTCAAATGTTGCCCCTGCATGTAGTGTTACTGGATACTGTAAACTCTTCTCTACTCTTTTATAGGAGCAGTTCTTATCAGGCCTTTTTATTTTCATATGTTTCTGAGCTGGTGGATCCTTTACTGTAAAAAATAAAGAAAAAGATAACATACAATTCCATCCCAGAGAGGTTATTCATAATGGTTATCTATATCTGTATCTCTTCATCTATCCATATCAATATCTCTATCTATCTATATCTGTCTATCTATCTAATGCAGCTATGATTTTGTTGGATCAGAATTGTAGATGTGTGGGACATTCACAAGATTTGGCTAGAAGAGGTGGGCTGCATCGTGTCTCTGGGAACTGTGGTGGGCACTCGTGACCTCCCTACACAACACACCTTCACCTGCATTGTGGACTCGGCCCTCACCTCCCACCCCCATCAGTACACCCTCACTATACAAGACAATAAGGTAAGCACTGGATACTCGGTAGCCACTGCATTAGATAAGGCAGTTCTCATTTTACTTGTCCATCGCAGTCCTGGAGAAGCTATGGAGAGTGAGTTACATGGATTTTTAGCATTATCATTTTTATATAGAAATACTGAATATGGTGAGGTCTGAGTGTAGTACAGTACCCGTCAGTTGAAGTGTCGCACTTGGCCCCATGACACTTCTTGTGACGGGATTTGGTATGAAGTGTAAATCAGAGGGAGAAAACTGCATTAGCTTTTACCAGAGAAGTCAGCGTTGCACTTTCCATCCTGTTGGGACCCGTAGATTTTCTTGCATACTTTCTTCGGGTTGCTGTCAGCTACTTTAAACGTCGCTTCATTTGTCCACAACACCTTTCACCACTTCTCCAAGGTCCAGTCTCTATATTTTGCGGCAAAACTAAGCCATTTCTCCGTTTGTTGAGTCATAATGAGGGGTTTCTTTTGGGCTGTGACTTTTGTAACCCAGGTTATCGTGGAGGTGGCGATGGATGGTGAAAACAGAGGCATTATCGAGAATCATAGAGTTGTTTTCTTTAATTTGCTTTGCTGTTAAGGTAGAATTGGCTTCCACTTGCCTCTTTATAATACAGAGGGTTCGGGGAGAGATCACAGGTGAGGTCGTCCCCATGGCAGTGGACCAGCATTTCCTGGCTGCCAGATGCCTTGAATTTAGGCACCATACTCTGAACAGATTGATGATTGAAGCCAGTTTGGTGGACAATTTCTTGGGTTTTTAGGCATAATCTGTGACACTCTATCACTCTCACGATGTCATCATGGCTAGTGGGAGGCTTCGGCATAATGCACACTGAAAAATGTGGCAGAATGTTGCAGCATGCAAGAAAATCCATGGGTCCCAAAAGGATGGGAAGTGCAGCACTGCCTCCTCTGGTAATAGCTAATGCAGCACTATGCCATTGTTTTCCCTGTTTGGTAGATTAAGAAGAGCGTGAGGAAGGTTGCCATGTGGTCATTTTCTCCCAGTCGAGCTTTCTCCCTCTGATTTACACTTCATACCAAATCCCGCCACAAGAAGTGTCACGGGGCCAAGTGCGACACTTCAACTGATGGGTACTGTAGAATGACATCCACAAAATCAGAAGTTGGGGTGGTAAAATATTTAAGAGAAAGAGGGGATGGAAGAATGAGAGGAGTGGAGTATGGAAAGCTAAAGTGTAGAAATAGAAGCAAATGGAGACACTTATGCCATGGCTACTCCTCTGAGGGACTTTATATTTACAAAGCCATCTGACATCTTCTTTTCTCCTTCCTTGTTTATAGTCCATCTTCCATTTTAGGAGTTGGACTTGCGATGATCCTTCTCCACCTTGCTCAATCCAGTGCCAATCCTTCCTCTATTTCCAACACTTTCATGTCTTGTTACACTGGTCTTCTCCTGCACACTACCTTTTTTATCACATGTATTTAACTCCATGCTCTTACTTTACTTTTTGTTTTTCCTACTCATATTTTCAGGTAACAATGGTCTGTGGATCAGTAGAGAGCTTGCACAGTGCCTTAGTGACCCTAGTACAACTACTGCGAGTGTGTGCGACGGCTGGTAATGGGAGCGAGAAGGGCGTCGTGCCTCCTGTGGTTATAATGGACCAGCCTTCCCTTGTGCACCGAGGCTTCCTGCTGGACCTCTCCCCCCATGCCCGAGTTCCCACCTTGGTATGCCCTAACCTGGATTTGCTTGTACATGTTCTTTGGTTTCCTCTTCTTTTTCTCTTTCTTCTTCTTCCTCTTTTTTTTCCCAGTTTCCCAGTTTGTAATCCATTTATCTAGGAGTGTGTATGTCAGATGGCAAACTCCATTTATTCATAGTGTATTGATAGTGTATTGATATTGATAATGCATTGATATTGTATTGATTCATAGTGTGTTGACTCAAGTTTGTGATCCCGTTTATCTAGGAGCGTGTATGTCAAATGGTAGACTCCCTCCTGGCCCTAAAGATAAACCAACTGCACCTTTTGTTCCGAGTAACTCCCAGCGCTTGTGGTCATCCCTATTCTCCAAGGTATGTGTTGTGGTGCCTCCTCAACTCCTTAGCCACATTGTAAATATTCAGTGCTTTCTACATGTGATGCCTCATATCTTATACAACCTTTTTACTTACTGATTGGCAGTGAGGTTGTGTCTCTAGACCGCTACTGTAGTGACCGAGGAATTACTTTGGTCCCAGCCTTTGACATAGAGGACAATGTTACCTCTGGGCAGGTGGTCAGTCTCTCTGGGGTGATAAGTGCAGCCCTCACCCATTTCCCTTCTGCAAGGTAATGTTATAGGATTAGAAAATTTAATTTGTCATTGTTATCAGTAAGTTTACTTTTGGAGGTTTTATAAAGGTTTTGCTAAATGAATTGAATGTGAGACTCATGAGAAATAATAGACAAGTCATATGACAAGAGGAAGGGGCCCAAGAGGGACTGTAAAAAGGCAGTGGATATAAGAGATGAAAATGTATCTAAGTGATTCTCCTTCTGAAAGAAAAAAGTCAAGGACACTACCAAAAACAATGTATTGTACTATTATCCAAATTTAAGTCATCTATTTATCATATAAGAAATAGGATAGGGTAATGAATACTTTAACCTATTTTTTAGGTATGTTCATATTGGCCCAAGACTGACAGCAGTTTTAGCAGAAGCAAGTCTGACAGAAAACTCTTGCAGTCCGTGGGCCCAGCTTGGGCTTACTCAGTCTACTGTTCTTCTGGTTTGTGCCAATGTTTTTCACAACAAGAGCCAACAGCTGGCAAGCCTTCCTCCCTCTGCCATATTAGTGGAGTATGGCTTCCAGGTATGTTTCCACTGTTTTGAAAAACTGATTTTGGGATTCAAGCAGTGCATAAGCTTACTGCTGTATTGTAATAATATTAATAAAATCATCATCATCATCATCTTATAGAAAGGAGACTGAACATTAGTATCACATACATTGTACTTGCTTCTGTTTCCTGAAGTAAACTCAAGTTTAATTAGGTGTCACAAAGTATGTTAGGAAAACTTGAAAGCTTGATGGGCACAAAAATCAAGCTGTGTATCTGATTCTTCAAAGTTCTATTCTGCTGCAGGCTGATTATGACTTTTCCTGTGGTGTTCAACTTGCTGTGGGGACAGGACGCCCACTGGCAGTGTGTCCCGGCACAGCAGCATGGAGCAGCCTCAGTGGGTGTGTTCTGGCCAGCTTGTGTTGCTGTCTCATTTATGTAATCATAAGGGATCTGCCATAATTGATGTTAGGCTGGATTCTAAAGCCTCATGATCATCATGCAGAGGAACTTCTGCCACTTACCTTAATCAGGAAACCCAATCCTTTGCAGGTGGCCTGAGGCTGGGGTGAGCAATGTGTACAGTGGAGTGGTTGGAGGAGTGGAGGGAGGAGCCATGGGCGTGGTGGTGGCTCACTGGTCCAGCACTGCCGCCCTCACCCCGCTGGTCTTTGCCTGGCCACCAATACTCGTAGCTGCAGGACTCTCATGGAACCATAACACACATTGGGTAGGTTGAAAGAGAAATGATTGAAATAAATTGAAATATTCTCAGCATATAAGTCTGCCATGCTCCTTTATTTCAGCATGAATAAGGCACCAGTGGTCTAGAATGAGAAGAATACAGGTCTACACCTAGAATAGGAAAGGACTCTTTATAAATGACTTACTGAATCAGGATGTTGTAGGTCAAACCTTCTACTGCAACAGTTCATCCCTTCAACACTTTATTTAATCCCACTTCATTATGTGTATGCAGTTTTATGATGATCATTGTTTTGTATTTTCCATGACCACTAAAATGAAAACTTCAGGAGTGGGAATGAGCAGTAAAGCTGAAAATTTTCAGGACTATGTGCATTCATCTGTGGGTGCCTTGGTGGATACTCACCTGGTGCGGGTGCCGGGGTGTGGCTTGGGAGCAGCCTTGGTGGAGCTTGGCCGATGTGAGACCTGGCTCACACGAATGTCTAGAGGGCAGTCACCTGCAGATGTGACTGACTTGCCATCCTCCTCACCTGGCTCAGCACTCTACCAGCTCCTGGCAGATCCAGATTCTCTGCCTTTGGAAAACCTCACAACTGAAATTTTCACTGTAAGTTATTTGTTTATGTAAATAAAATCTTGTATATGTCTTCATGTTCACCTTTTGCCCTCTCACACTGTATCAGTTAGAGTGTGGAAAGGCAGCAGAGAGTTCAACAGGGCACTGAGCAAGTGTTCATGTGATGTCAGTGATATAATGAAACAATGAAAATAAGCCCTGCCAAGATTTGGTATACAGAAAGGCTGAGAATAATTGTTACTTATAGTATTGTATAAATTTAGTTCAAGTGTGTTAGGGATCATAAAAATGGCATTAATTATCAAACAAATAAGTTCTCAATGAATTTTTTACATCCAGAGTGTGATGCGTCATGTGAGGCGAGCAGTGCGTGAGGGGGACAACGCAGGGGTGCAAGGAATCAGCCAGGCCTCTGCAGCTTCTCCCTGGCCCCTGTCTACCTTGATGGTGCTGGAGCTCCACTTGTCTATGGATATGATTATCACAGCTTGCAGGTAAAAACATTCCAAAACATTATTGTCATATTATCATCATCCATATGCAACAGCTGTAAATAGACATTTTTCCAGCAGAGGCACAATGAAATACAGACCAAAGGCTTCTCTAGAGTTTATCAATAACAGGGCTGAAAGAATGAAAGCACTGGTTAACTCTTGCATAAGGAATTTGGACAGCATACAGGTAGGCTAGAGTAGTAAGGATGCAAAAGGTGTGGAGGCATGCAGTTAACAATATCAGAAGAGCAGTTAGTATGAAAACAGTTAGATAGGAAGAGATGCAACATTGTTCAGCATGAGATGGCTTTGTTTTCTTTATTATACCTCCTAGTGTTAGTGCTAAATAATATTGTATTGCTGCAGACTGGGCCGGTCCTTGGTATCTGTTGGGACCAACCCACGAAGCAACATGGGAGTGGCTGTGGTCAACCCTGGTGTTGGCAACCTTCCTCCAACCCTCCGCACAGATTTAGCCAACAAGTACATCCTTAGAACATTTATATGTGTAAACCTAAAACATTATAAATGATAATATCAAGAACATATTTGCAATGGCATGTTTTTATTTACTGATGATGTGTCAACTCATCACTTCTCCGCCAGGGTTCTGTCTTTACGGGAAGTGTACAGCTCCGTGTGGCAACAAGGCCAACAGGCAGCCGGCCTCCAGTCCTCCTTGCTGGTGCTCACCTCCCTACTGGCCCGCCTCCTCCCAGACCATTCCCTGCAGACCTCCTGAGCTCCACCAAGCAGCTTCCCCAACTGCTCTGTGGATAAGTGTTTATATTTTCAAAAGTAAATTTTTCATACTACATTATATAGAAATCATTGATTAGCCTCACAGCCATTAGTTTTCTATTATTTATTATATCACTGAATGAGAGTCTATTGTAAAAGACTTATTCCAGAGGAATATTGAAGGTATAAAAATTTGTGGATTGTGATTTCAAAACATATTATTGGAAAATATTGTTTTGATTCAGGATTTATATTTGGTATTTTTATTTCAGACTTTTGTACAATTGACAAAACAGGTATATTTAGTTGACATTCTCAGTCTCTCAGAACTCTTGGATGTCATCAGCATTTGGATGATAGATTCTCTCCCAGAAAGTACCAAAGGTTGTATATAACAATTTTTCTATGGAGGCAGTATTTCTTTGTATTATGACATGATGCAAAGCAGTAAATTATATGGAGTGCTTCTGTTGTTTTAAAATGTTTCCAAGTTTCCAAGGTTAAAATCAAAATAGATGTATCATCATAGGCCTTCATTATGATTCTCTTTCACCACATCACTCACCCCCCAATATAAAAATGAAATAAAACAAGGACATGTATGGTCAACCATTCCCTCACCCATACCTATTTTAAGTCTAATTAAATACATACATAGGACTGTCACAGAAAGAGCCCTTTTTATCCAGACTCCTACCCCTTGACTTCAAGACCTCCCTCCACTATTAGACCCCAGCATGAGCAGCTTAGACAGGAAGGACAGAGTAGAAATTGCCTCTTACCCACCAGCATCCATCCCTCTCCTTCAAATGTACAGACATCAAGTGAGCTGTGCAGGTTCTCCCATTTGCCAAAAGTGCACCACACTGCTAGAAGCTGCTACACTCCTGTACTTCACTCTCCAGCCCTAATACAGCACAGACACCAACTCCTTTTCTCTCTTTAAGACCTGTGGTCTTGGCCCATGGCAGATGGGTTCCCATAAAAGGGTGCCAGTACTGCCAGGAAAGGCCAGTAACCAGTGGAGTCATGCTATTAACCCTCGACTCAGATGTCATTTTGACACTTTTCATGACTTAAACTTTTCAGCATTTCTGACATAATGAAATGTTCCGCGCCCATGGGGGTTAACAAAGTTCTATCATGATATGATAAATATTGGAAAAATGTCTCAACTCCTTGTTTGGGTTCTTTTGCACAGCAGCTACAAAGACTTCCTTCAAGCTGCCATTATTTATTCATTTTGAAATTATGAAGAGAATACTATGGTTGGAAAAAAAATGAGAGCATCATTGTTTAGCTCACTCATTATTAATTCTGCAGTGTGTGTGTGTGTGTGTGTGTGTGTGTGTGTATATATATATATATATATATATATAGATAGATATATATATATATATATATATATATATATATATATATATATATATATATATATATATATATATATATATATATATATATATATATATATATATATATATATAATTTTATTGATTACCAGGTTTCTTTCCAATAAAGAAAATAGGCTATTAACTTGTAAGCTGTGAGCTGAACCTTTCTTTTTATGGCTGGCACACATAGCTTTTATGACCATACCAAGGCACATGACTGAAGTATGTGGTAGTTGCTACCACTGGTTTGTACTGGGAGCACCAGTATTAATTATATAATTGTTGTATCAGGGGGTGATAGTAGTAGTAGTAGTAGTAGTATTTTTTATAGTAGTAAGTGGTAGTAGTAGTAGTAGAAGCTGCCATTATGTGGATGCCCTTACTGCATGCCACTTCATTCCTCTGGGCAAGAGGCTGGGATTGCCGGCCTTTAGGAGTTGGAGAAGTCCTGCGGCGCATCGTGGGCAAATGCATCATGGCTGTCGTCAAAGAAGATATGAGAAAGGCAGCAGGGAACCTCCAAGTTTGTGTGGGGCAGCAGGCAGGGGGAGAAGCAGCCGTCCATGCCCTGCGGGAAATATTTGATAACATGGAGTGCGAAGCAGTGCTTCTTGTTGACGCTAAAAACGCCCTCAACACAATAAATAGAAAGACTATGACATACAACATTAAAACCAAGTGCCCTAGCTTAGCTATGTATGTCGAAAATACCTATACATACCTGACCGACTTATACATAAATAGCCACAGTGGAAAAGTGAAAGTGTTAAAATCATCTGAGGGAACAACACAAGGTGACCCAGTAGCAATGGTTATGTAGTACGCCCTAGGCCTATCAGTCTTTCAAAATGAAATTGTGTACGCAAAAACACGGGTGAAACAGGTGGCTTATGCAGATGACCTCTCAGGTGCTGGTAGAATCTCATACATAAAAGGGTGGTGGGACCTTGTGAACGCTGCCGGCCCTAAGATAGTATACATCCTTAACACCACCAAGTCTGTCCTTATTGTCAAACCTGAACATTATGACCGTGCTGCAGAAACTTTTAGAGGAAGTGGAGTCATTGTGATAAAGGACGGACAACGACACTTACGTGCAGTGATCAGGACAGGTATGTAAGAAGGAGTACGTAGGAGACAAAGTAGCTGAATGGGTAAAGGAAATAGAAGCTTTGTCTGCTATTGCCAAGACTGAGCCACACGCTGCCTCTTCAGCGTACACCCACGGCATCTAACATCGGTGGACGTTCCTGATGTGCACCATCCCCGGCATCAGTCCACTCCTGCGACCACTGGAGAACGCACGACTCGCGGAACTGATCTCAGAAAAGAAGCATCAGCCAAGGAACCATGTTGTCGCCTGGATGAGGTGTTGCCTCTCGTTCTCCCTGCTCAGGTCAGCCATCCTATGTCTCAGGGGCACCAGACACTCTGGCCCAAAAGCCACCAACATTTCCAATATGGACTATGAGGCCACAGTGGTGGAGAGTGACATTAGGGTGGGTCGGGAGCGATATGAGTAGTGAAGGAGTAGTAGTAGGAGAGGATAAGGTGTTATGTATAGATTTAGTGCTAAGTAGTATTAGTGATACGGTTGGATGCCACAGTCATTAGCGAATAGAGCTGGGGAAAATAAACATGGGTGGAGGTATCATTTTGTTTGTAGTAGTAGTAGCATAGGTGTGCGCGGTACTAAAAAATTAGTAGTGCGGTTGCGATAGTGCGGTACTTTTTCCGGAGTAGTGCGGTTGCGGTAGTGCGATCCCATTTTTTTCTTTCCCAGTGCGGTACGCGGTGTGCGGTACTGCGGTAGCGGTAATAAAAATAAAAAAAAATACTTCAGTGCCTATCCTGGCTATCCAAACATTGAAACAAATGCACTTTTGGAATCAATTTATTTAATATTTATCATTTTATTTACAACAGAAAAATATTCTCCAGTTTCCTCAGACCTCAGCACTCCTCCTCCTCCTCTTCCTCCTTCTTGACCCCCTCCTGCCAGTCCATGGCATACCTTAATTGTAACCGAGGAGCTAAGGATTTTTTAAGCTCAAAAAAAAGAACAATCGGCCGGTACCATGGACGGGTCCGGGGTTGAAATGGCCGGCACCGCGCGGGTTAAAGAAGACTCACAGTGTAGTAGTTTAGTCTGTCTATTAAGTATTTAATTTTGAACAATAACTGAAAAGTCAGAATGATTGAATCACCGATTCTGATGACTGATACCGATTGACTGAATGAGTCCGATTCACTAAAAAAAAAAAAAAAAAAAAAAAATCAGCATGCCGCGCTGCAAAGGTCGTTTTCGATAGTTTTCAAAGTTCCGCAATAAAGTACCGCAGGATTTTTTAGTGCGGTCTGCGATAGTGCGGTATTTTTAGAAATTTTGCGGTAATGCGGTACTTTTTTGTGATGCGGTACTACCGCACTAAGTACCGCACTTGCCCACCTCTGAGTAGTAGAGTAAAAAAAAGTAGTAGTAGACTAGTAATAGTAGTAGACGAACACACCCAGCCAAGACTCAGACCAAAGGAGGAGGCGACTAACGCGACTCAAAGCAGCACGGGCAAGGCGGTGATGCTGGGGAAGAAGTAAGTGGCTAGACGCATATTATTCTCCATTAACTTTTACTGTGGCGCCATTTCCTTGATGTGGGAGTGGGCTGGGAGTGTCACGGCGATGGGAGAGAGGGAGACAGGCCTTGAGGGAGCATATATATGGAGGGAAGGAAAATATGACAGGCGGGGGTACTGAGGTAAACAAACATTGGCCATTCTAACACCAAGGATATAAATAATTCAATATGACAGGAAAATAACTTAAAGCAACAGTAATAAGAAAAGATGAAGCCGTGGGTATTACCAAAGAGCCATACGCGAGAATTATTAATAAGGGGAATTTCTTGCAGTTTCTCCTTGTCTCCGGAAATGCCAGTTGTACCTTCATATTAATTAAGGGACAAACTCATTATTATCAACCATCATTAGTCCATTGAAGGCAGACGAAGGCATTTCCCAGTGTCCTCCACCTCCCTCTGTCTGGTGTTAGTGTCCTCCACCTCCCTCTTCGTGATGTTAGTGTCCTCCACCTCCCTCTGTCTGGTGTTAGTGTCCTCCACCTCCCTCTTCGTGATGTTAAGTGTCCTCCACCTCCCTCTTCGTGATGTTAGTGTCCTCCACCTCCCTCTTCGTGATGTTAGTGTCCTCCACCTCCCTCTTCCTGATGTTAGTGTCCTCCACCTCCCTCTTCGTGATGTTAGTGTCCTCCACCTCCCTCTGTCTAGTGTTAGTGTCCTCCACCTCCCTCTTCCTGATGTTAGTGTCCTCCACCTCCCTCTTCCTGATGTTAGTGTCCTCCACCTCCCTCTGTCTGATGTTAGTGTCCTCCACCTCCCTCTGTCTGGTGTTAGTGTCCTCCACCTCCCTCTGTCTGGTGTTAGTGTCCTCCACCTCCCTCTGTCTGGTGTTAGTGTCCTCCACCTCCCTCTGTCTGGTGTTAGTGTCCTCCACCTCACTCTGTCTGATGTTAGTGTCCTCCACCTCCCTCTGTCTGATGTTAGTGTCCTCCACCTCTCTCTGTCTGGTGTTAGTGTCCTCCACCTCACTCTGTCTGGTGTTAGTGTCCTCCACCTCACTCTGTCTGGTGTTAGTGTCCTCCACCTCACTCTGTCTGGTGTTAGTGTCCTCCACCTCCCTCTGTCTGGTGTTAGTGTCCTCCACCTCCCTCTGTCTGGTGTTAGTGTCCTCCACCTCACTCTGTCTGGTGTTAGTGTCCTCCACCTCCCTCTGTCTGGTGTTAGTGTCCTCCACCTCCCTCTGTCTGGTGTCAGTGTCCTCCACCTCCCTCTGTCTGATGTTAGTGTCGTCCACCTCACTCTGTCTACACATTCTGGGTTGTGCCTCTGTGGTGTAATGGTTAGCATAACAAGCTACAAGTCTGGGCCAAGGTTCAGGCCAGTCAGTTAGCATCCCATCCAGCTCTTTCATGACTGCGCATTTCCTACAAGAAGACATCACCAAGGTACAGGAATGGAACAAATAGTGGCTGCTACAATTCAATAAAGGAAAATGTAGTCATGCACCTTGGGAGGGGATATCCAGCATACCAATACCACATGGGAAACACTCCACTATCCACCACAGAGGCAAAGAAAGACCTGGGAGTATATGTTCCCAGGCTATCAGTGAAAGCCAAATCCATGCCAATTGCAGTGGACAGGTTAATGAATACCTGCGGAAACACAAGTAAATTAATCTGGATTGAGAAGAGAGTCTTGTAGTGGCCCAAAAGGGACATGGATAAGGACTGAAATGCCTTGAGCTGAGGGGTAGCCCCTGTCTTGTCTGGGAAGTTGTATCTCGCAGGGCCACGGCTCAAGCACCAGGCAGGCTGTTGGGAAGACTTTATTTCTTCATACCAGATTGATTTACATGTTAGATGCTGTTCAGATATGTAAATATGTGAAATCACAGTTTGACAGGTTTTTTTGTAAGAATAAAAGAGGGTGTTCACAGTAAAGTCTGTCATGTATATCAGTATAGAAAACTCTTTAGCAAGTAATGTTTTCCAAATTATCATTTTACATGTCATGCACAATAGTAATGAATCATGAAACCTTTGTATATTATTTATTTATTTTGGGCTTACCTTTTACTAAGGGAAAGGAATGTACTGTAATGCTATCAACTATTTTTCCCTTCAGCTGAAAGATATGGCATATGCTGATTATGATTATGAACTTCCCCAAGATGAAGATGCTGAAGACTATTTAGACTACTATGAAGAAGTGAGTCACAGTTTTGTTGGTAGAGCAAAGACTTTACGGTAGCTTTTTGTTGACTAACACATTGCTGTTAGTACTGCACTGACACTGGATGGGAAATATAAGTTTTAAAATTACAGTAATTTATTATTTTGGATTAGCACATAGCTGAGTAGTCTTGTAGCTCCATATATGTGACCTTAGACAAATGAAGCAGCTGAACATTTTATAAACCCAAGAGGCATTACAAAGGTTGTTCCTTACTTATGTAGACACCATTAAGAAAACTGGATCAGCACAGTCTATACTTGTAGAATGCATCCCAAAGCCTCTCAGGAAAGCATGGTCAAAACACCTTCTCCATCTGTCCCTTACTGCCTCACTTCCATCTATATTACTTATGCCATAACTTCCCTCCACCTTCCCATTCCTCTCCTCTCACAGACTCCTTCTTTTATTGATTTCCAAAACAGTTATTCTTTTTTTATAATTTTCACCCAGTATCCTACTATACAATCTTCCTCTACTGTCTTTTCACTAACTGTGACAAGTCTCTTCACATAGCTCTTGCTTATACTATATACATTTCGTTCAAAATATTTGCATCTCTTTAACATTCTTCCTTATTCTGTCAACTATTGCTATATGATTTATAACTCATTTTATATAACAAAGTAACTACAGTGTAACTACCCTCCCCACTCCTGCTGTGTCAGTACTTCAGTGCTGAGAGGAGGAGGAGTCAAGGTTAAGGAGCTCCAGGGGCAGGTTGAGTGTGAAAAACTGAAGCAGTTTTGTAAAAAAGAATAAATTGTTTTCAGTCTGCATTTGACCAGGGAAGTATTGTTCTACTTTTGTTCTCATTTAGGTATGCATATCTAAGTTAGAATGGTGCAGTTATGAGGTTATGAGGAATGAAAAGTTTACTTACATAATACTGGAAAAGAAAGTTATGTATCTTTTTATAAGAGATTATATTTAACTCCCTCCAAATCTAGTCAAGTGACTCAGCACTTCATTGTTACCATTAGGCCCAGACCACACTGGGATCTGCTTCATTCTCTAATGCCAACTTGTGTTGCGCCATATGTTGCAGAAACAGGAATGTTTACACTGTATCCTGCACCAAGTACATCAGCTGCTGACTTGCACCAGAGAGGCAGACAAGATATGGAGACTTGTATTCATGAGACTTGAGGAGAGGTGCACCCAGATGAATATTAGGTCAGTTATACTTTTCAGTGGCACATGATGACCCTGGTATAGATTTTCGTCCTCTGTGATGGGTGCATTCAGTTTCTGGGCAAGCCCTTTGTCCTGAACACACACACAAAAATGTTGCCAGCTTAAGATGAAGTCTGAGTCACTGAGAGGTGCTGGCAGTAGGAGAGGTGGTAGTGTTGAGGATGCTGGGTGTAGGTAAGAGGAAGAGGAGGGGGAGGAGAAGTGGAAAATAAGAGATAATCTGATTTAATATGCCTATGGGAGGAATGCTGCACCAGGCTTATTAACTGACAGTATTTTCATGGCAACAAGAAAGAATAAGAATGGCACGAACCAGGTAGTAGTTAATAGAAAGCATTAGAGGTTGTGGGAGAGGGTTGTTTGAGAATAACTTGTTTCATATCAGTGAAACAGTAAAAAATGCAAATTTTGGAAGGTCATCAAGCATTGGAAAAAAAGGTTAATTGAATGGGACATCTGGAAGACTTTTGCATGATGGAATTTGGCAGATATTGAAGGCTTTGCCATTTCATTAGAAATGAATGAGAGACACGGAAGATGGGAGGGAAGTTGTGGTGCTTTCAATGCCTCAGGGTTTGAAGAGCTATGGATTAGCAGAAATGGACGAATGCAGGAACTGTGTAGGTAGTAGCAGAGACAGGAACACTTCACACACTAGTGAATTCTTCTCTGCAGACATGAAGAGTGACTGTTTTGGTCCTTCAAATTTTTACAGTGGCATTACCTTCCTGTTTCTAAAACTTTATTCTGGAAGTTTCTCATGACAGCTACGTACGTGCTCATAATCTTCAGTGGCCATAATTGCAAGTTGCATGCTTTTTAGTACTCACGTAGATGCTTTGGTGATGTGCTGTTCTTGTCTCAATAGATTTTCTTAACATTATGCTTAAATCTTTGCTTTCCTAACTATTCTTTAACAAATTTTATCCCTTTGCTGTGTACTATGATCCTAAGTTTACATTCTGCTTGATATGTTACTGATAGATTAGTTTACACATTCAGTGCCTTAAATCTAAGTTGTAGATTTCTAGAAAATATTTCACCATGCATTCTTTATTTATAAGTTATCTTTTAACTAAATATTTTGTTCACTCATATACGAATGACTGCACTGCATTGTTTGTTCATATTTGACAAGAGACTCATTTCATAATAGGAGTGGAAGCCTGAACGACACTTTTGAAATCTTTCCTTGTAACCTTTCTGTTATTTGAAAACTGGCACGAGGAACATGGCATCCATCTTTCATTGTCTCATTTATTCAGTTTCTTCTTCCACATCAACTGTACAGGTCAATGTTTCAAACAAGAATCTAATTTTCTTTAGCTAGTTGTATATACCTCATGAAGATTTATGTCACAAAATATTAAGTTGATTCACAGCATTTCAAATTATTTCCTGTTCCAGAATTGTATAATTGTTTTTAATTTCTTGCTTGTAGGATGTATATGAACTACCAGTTGGTGAATCATGGGAGGAGGAGGAAGAGGAGGAGAGCATGGCACCATGGTCCTCTGTGTCAGAGGTGTATGAGTACTGTGTTGTGCCCACTGTGTCAGACTCATCACTGCATCTGTACAGTCTGCTGGCGTGGTCACTTGTCTTTCTGCTCACAACCAGGATAGGTAATTATCAGTCACAGTAGGATCTCACCAACATTGATATCCATAATAATGTTTTTGATAATGAAAATAAGTCAAATAGACACTAGGTCTCTACAATAACATTTGAAGTCTTGAATATAGATACTTTCTGGAAACGAAGCATCTGGACATATTTTGGATAGTGTTTGCTTGCCACTATCTTCTTGCTTTCCATTATATCATAGGATGTTCAAGCCAGGAATAGTGTAACTGATGGTCTGTGGGCTGTGATGTGGATGCTCTGGACTAAGGGGTTGTGGAAGACCATATAAGTCCAGTATGAGAAGCCTTTGTCTTGAAGTGGACTAATTCAAAATAAGGCATAAAGAAACAGCAAGAAGTGTGACTGGTTTTGGAAGTGGCATCCTGCAAAAACAACAAGAAAATTTCAAATGTCCTTAGTTTGAAGGAGACTTTTAACCAGTGGTGTTTTAGATATTTTCCAGTTGCAAATGTTCCTGAAAGAATCTGATAGTTTTGTAGATTCCATCTGTATGACCCAGCATTTTGTCTTTTCTAAACTCTCATGTACCGAAGGAAACACTATTATTTATTAATTGTGAAATAGAAACCCCAAGTACAAAAGCTTTTGAAAGTTGTGCTTCCTACGGTTAAACTTAGTGAAGCAGATCAATTTAATATAAAATTTTCTTCAGTACGACCTCCACCTTGGCTTGTGCACCTGATGTCTGCTGTCTGTGGAGGTGTTGTGACTTGGGGGCTCTTCGGGCCTCGCTGCAGCTACATGGTCTGCCTTGTGGTCACATCAGGAACTGTTCTTGCACTGTCTCATTTTGTGCTGAAGTCTTGCCGGGGTCCCCTCACCTGCGTGGCATGTGTGATATTTCTCATCGCATGGTGAGTCCCCTTTGTACCAGTTGCTCTGCAGTGAATATACCTTGTTTGTTTATTATTTAATTTGTATTTTGGTTATGAGTGGTGCTAAATTCAGCTGTGTGTCATGTTTTTCCTTATTGCATGGTGAGTTCTTTTTGTGCAGTGTAAGTCTGGTTTCCTTACTCTAGAATGGACATCAACATGTTAGAATCTGTACAGAGAAAGATGACAAAAATTATTTACAAGTTTAGTTGTAACTTGCCATATAGGAATAAGCTTAAATGGTTGAATTTGCATTCTGTAGAAAGGCAAGGATGAAGAGACAAATAAGATTTATTAGTGGATGAAGGACTCTAATAAGGGTGGTTTCAATAAGGTTAATTTGTTTCAACAGTGCATGTATGTTATTTTTTGTTTTGGACTTTTTGGTTTATAGTGCAGGCAAGCCAGAATAAAAAGTTTCAACAGTGAGCTATGGTGGGCTTTTACATCTTTTGTATTTTGTGTACGGTTTAGTTAAAGTAACAAATGTTTATTTCAACAGTGAGCTGTGGTGGGCTGATCCTGTAGACTGGCACAGCATCCGAGGCCCACAGATGATCATTTTAATGAAGATGGTGTCTGTTGCCTTTGATCTAGACTCCTCCTCTCTACCCAAACTGCCCAACCTCTTGGAAATGGTTGGGTACATCGTGAACCCTGGCACAGTGATATTTGGCCCTTGGGTATCATTTTCCTCATACAAGAAAGTCCTTCAACCAATGTCCTGGGTAAGGCTAGCATGTTGTTAATAATAATGTTATTATAACAAAATTTTATTTAAATTTCTGTGAATTTATACAAATTAAAAATATTTTATAATATATAATATGGCAACTAAGTTTTTCTGTAAGATTTTCTGGTCTTAAGAATAAAGATTTGTGTCCATCTACAGAACCTGAGGCTTTTGTTGGGAGTAATCATCCGCTTCACAGTCAGTATAATGTTCCTTCTCCTGTCAACCTGTTTTGCCATGTGGGTCTTGCCTGATTCAGCAAGCAAGTAAGTGGTTTAGTTTAGGCTTGGTTGTTAGTAATGAATACATAGTGGTAGGAATGAGATGAAAAGGAATAATAGTTTCACCAGTAGCAGGTGTGACAAATAGTTTTACCAGTGGCAGAAGGTGTGACAAACAAGTTGTGAGAGTGGTGTAGGGAGAGAGCAAACTGTAAATCAAAGCGCAGATGTGTTTATGTTAATGTGTGACATAACTGGTTATTTTCTGATTTATGTTCTGTTATGTCTGCAGATGGGGGCTGGCATTCAGAGATGCCTTCTCTTTCCGGTCAAGCCATTACTTTGTGTCATACTTAAGTGAGACTTCTGCCTATCTGTCTGGCCTGGATGTTGGAGAGGTATCCAGGCCAAGTCAAATTGAGGTTCCTCGTTCCCTGGTGGAGGTGGTTGTGTACTGGAACGTGCCTATGCACTATTGGCTCAAAACCTGTAAGTGTGACAAATGGCTCTGCAATACTTCTCTTTATTTACCTTCGCTAAATATCATGGCACATGTTTTCATCAAAATTATAAATGCTCTGTCATATACTATATTATTTTCAGATATCTTTAAGCCTGCAAGGAATTGGTTGGGGATCTTCTGGGCCATACTATTCACCTACAGTATGTCATCACTGTTTCATGGACTCAACTATCAGTTAGCAGCAGTTCTTCTGTCTCTTGGCTTTTATACTTACGTGGAACATTCACTAAGGGTGAAGCTGGCCAGTATCTTTAATGCCTGTGTCCTTGCAAGACCATGTCCAGAGAGATGTTCTCATCAGAACAAAAGTAAGTAACATTGCTGTTATTGTTGCCATTATGCTTCCCTGTAGTTAGTAAGGAGTTTGAATAATATACTGAGTCATAACTACTTAAAAGCATTTTTTGTTAAGTCAAACAAGAGTGTCCCTGCTAGTATTTTTATTTAATTCCCAGACATTTGTAGAGAAGGTTCAATTACAGATATAATTTGTTATAAAATTTTTGAAAAAGAAGAGATGGAAGAAAAAAAAGAAGTCCCGGCAGGCCGCTTAAAAGTGTGTAATGAAACACTTGAGAAATTAATCCAGACAAGGAAAAGTTTAGCTGGCGCCAGGGAGGCTCGCCCATCAGGCTAGTCGCCGCAGCACTACATCACCACCAAACCGTAAACAAACACACCGTGATCCTAGTGCCACCCATGCCCCAGCGGCCACCCATCGAAACTCATTCCCGCTATTTATTCAGTTGTGTTTACTCTGTCAGTCCGTCTACACCAGTGTTTGTGTTTTGATACAATTTACATTCATTGTACGAGTGATACATACGTATGTATCACTCTTGTAGTACCAACAATGAATGTTAATTGTATCAAAACACAAACACTGGTGTAGGAGTGTTGTAAAGAGAAAACTCTGGCATTTCAGCGATTGGTTAACCGAGCGCATACATTGAAAAACGAGCGAGCGGTATCAATTCTTAAGTATCGTATAAGCGAAATATCTGATTTCGAACCATTGAATAGCGAGGGAAACCTATACTGTAACCTGCATTGTATCATGAATTAGTTAATGCAGCTCACAAAGTAAAATGGCCTATAGATCTACAGTACCCTCTCGAGTTTCACACTATCCAAGTTTCACGATCCACGAGTTTCGTGGTTAGTCCTAAATTCTTACCATCCCGACTTTCGCGCATTATTACCCCGAGTTTCGCACTGCTTTGACATGTACGGGTCACGTCTACTTACCATCGGCGTCACGCATGCTACCTTTAAAGGTAGTATCACACTGGACGTTTCCCTCCAAACATTGTGGCTATGGTGAGAGAGAGAGAGA
This sequence comes from Eriocheir sinensis, assembly GCF_024679095.1. Taxonomy (NCBI): domain Eukaryota; kingdom Metazoa; phylum Arthropoda; class Malacostraca; order Decapoda; family Varunidae; genus Eriocheir; species Eriocheir sinensis. The sequence continues at coordinate 13,926,498 of NC_066518.1, forward strand.
GAAAACAGGTCGTTTTGAAGCTGCAGTTGAAGGCAGCTGCCTTACGATTGGCTGACATTTCTGAAAACACGCTTGTGATTCGCTGGGAGTCCGATGACATCATTGCCTGCGCTCACCCTATCAACGGTTTCACTGCCTTAAGTCGGTGTCACAATGGCCGTTTTCGTCCAACCGTTGGGGCTATGGGCAACGCCCGTGTGCCCAACCGGGAGCGAGATCACGGTTATTCGTAAGCTGGTGTCACACGGCTTTTTTTTTCCCACCGAGTTGGCGCCAGCTAGGGCCCAGTGTGACACCAGGTTATGGACAACCAACAACTCGCTCCTGGATGGGCGCACGGGCGTTGCCAGTAGCCACAACGGTTAGAGGAAAACGGCCAGTGTGACACTGCTTCAAGGCAGCAAGGCCGCTGACCGGGTGAATGCCGGCGATGACGTCATCGGACTTCCAGCAAATCACAAGCGTGTTTTCAGAGCTCAGCCAATCGTAAGGCTTCATCTGTGGCTTTAAACCGACCCGTTCTCTCTTCTTGTTTTCTTCCTTTTTCCAAGGTACATATTTTGAGATAACACGGGAGTAAAGGAGGAAATAAAGTGAGCTCCGGGGGGCAGCATGAGCCAGTTATAATGGCGCCATCATGAACAGGTGCCTGTGCCATGACGGGCTTGAGGCCGACCACCAGGCCCAGATGGGTAGTCTACCGGCGCCCTAGCCCACATGTAACAAAAAAAAACCCTCCACGGGTCGGAACAGATAAGCGCTTTTTCAATACCTTGAGTTTAGCGCTATACCTTTGGAACGAAGCGAGTGCGAAACTCGAGAGGGTACTGTAATCATCAAAATCTCATGCAGTTAAGGATGATTGTCTTAGTCCAGTGATTATACTTGTGGACTTTCAGGTGGCTTACAGATTAATCTCGGCTCTGAAAGTCCCTCCATATTCATGATAGGTAATTTTATTGGCAGATTAGGCTTTGGGTGTTGCTGCCTCTTCATTTTCCTCCTTCTTAATCCTGCACATCTGTTGGTTTCTCAGATGGTGGTCCGCCAGACTTCCTAGTCCTTAAATTCAGTTTCCTTGTGGGGGAAGTTCCTATGAGGGTAAGAAAAGATATAGTGAATAAGAAACCTGATATTTGCTGAATAAGTAACTCAGAGATTCCTAAAGTTGAAAATTAACCTTTCTATCATGCAGAAAATGCTATTATTTATTACTTTGTCTCTGATTGCTACTATTATTATTATTACTATTACACCAGTAGATGATATATAACAATTTTATCATATAATCTGAAACCCTGAAATCCTTAATACTATATTGTATATGGTCTGCCAACTGCACTGCATCATACCTTTTGCATGGTGAAGGCACTAATACAGTTGGCCACCTAGTGATGCAGGCATTCAGGGATGACATGCAATGGTGGGGACTTGAGTCCCTTTATAGAGAGAGTCCCGACAACCTAAGATTTGGATGCCATTATTGGCCCTGTTTTCGCCACGCTTTTCAAACGCTAGCACACGCTCTCTTTTGTATTTCTGTTTCACAGCCATACGGGTTGTACACTGAAACTGAGCACACTTGTGTCAGACCTGCACACCTTCCTGTAACAGCCAACAGAGAGCCAGCATCCAGCGAGCTCTGGGAAAGTAAATGAGAGACAGTTTGTGTCTACATCAACAGATATCGCCAACCCACCATTACGCCCTTATACATAGCCTGTGATATAGGCTTGTCACGGCGGGCTGCTGATGACCTTGAGAGGTGGCAGCGCTCAGAGGGAACTGAGAGACTTCACACAAGTCTGGGTGCTCTCTTTGAGAGTTGCTGCTGTGATGGATGGATTTAACAATACTTATCGCTGTAAAGCATTATTGGCAGCAGTTGGGGAAGCCTTTCATCACCTTCATCGCCTGACCCTTGCCTGCAGGGAGGGATGCTGCCTCCTGAACGTCATGAGCCTTGATATACTTGTCATGGGCCACGTGGCTAGCACACTACCCAAGCTCCATCAATGCAAAGGCACTTTGCTTCCTTTCCATTACCTGCTTGCAGTAAACTTTAGCATATGGAGAGATAATTAGTGTAAACTAATTGTCTAGGGGTGGAGGGGGCCCTGACTCCATTACTCGCCGTGTTGCTCTCTTTATTGTGTTTTAAGTAGCGGGCTTTTTTTTAATGTTTTTCTTTATGCCCTTGAACTCTCTCCTTTGCTGTAAAAAAAAAAAACTTAACACACACACACACACACACACACACACCCTGTGCCGCGATCAGCTGGTCGCCTGTTGTTGTTTTGTTTACATGGGGTCTGGAAGGGATTCAAGTGTCGGTTCCCGTCTCCAATAGTGAATTCCAGAAAGATGAGCAGAGTGGAGGAGCAGTTAGCGTGGTCAACACCGTTACGAGGTGCAGAAGGAAGGTACGGTAGCAGTGATGAAGAAATTGAACAAAATAGGGCATTCTCTGGCTTCGCCGACTGAGAGACAACTATTTATAAACGAATGTTGATGCTGGAAAGAAAACTGGATAAGTGGATTGATATGATAAAGAGCAGAGAGATGGAGGAATCCCAAAATAGGGAATTCCATAGAGACGTTAAAGCTAGGGTTCGTGGATTGGAGGAACGGGAGAAGCAACTGATCAAAGAGAATGAAGAGTTGAAGGGAAAAGTGGCAGAATATGAAAAGTCGATGAAAGATGGACTGGGGGAGGTTATAAAGGAAAATGAAAGTTTAAAGAAATTAGTCACCCAGGAGGAGAAAAGAGTCAGGGAAGAGGTATTGGGTGAAAATGAAGACCTGGAATGTGGAGAGTGAGAAAGCAAACGTGAATCTTAGAGAGGTAATTGAGCAACAAATGAAAGAAGGTAAGGGAGATGTAGAAAAGGAAGTGGTTAAGGTAATAAAGAAAAATGAAGAACTAGTCAGGGAAGTTGCAGACAAGAAGAAGAGTGTGATAGTATTTGGTTTGAAGGAAAAGACGATCACATATAAGCCTAAAAGAGATAAAGAGGAATTGAAATCAATTAAGGACCTACTAAAAAATTTAAATGATGACGAGCAACAAAGTATTGAGGAAGAGGTGGAGGAAATCCACAGGATGGGTTTATAAACAGAAGGAAAAACCAGGCCAATAAAAATAAGGTTAAGATCACAGAAGGCAGCTGAGGATATTTTGTACAGAACAACTAAATTAAGGGAAATGGAAGATTGCAAGGATATATACATAAAGAAAAATAGAAATGAAGAAGAAAGAAGGAAATGGAACGAACTACTAGCAGAGGCGAAGGAGAAGAATAATGAAAGATCTGTGGAAGAAAAGGAGATATTTTTTTGGAGAATAGTAGGGGACCGAGTCAGAAAGTGGTACACACGAGAGAGGATAAAGAAGAACGAAAGTTAGAAAAGATAGATAAGAGTAAATGTTTAAGAGTGATGTATACAAATGTAGATGGATTAATAACTAGTAAATTGGAACTGCAAGATTTCATAAAGGAGAAAGAACCAATGATCATATGCTTAACGGAAACCAAACTGAACGAAGCTATTAAATTAGAGATATATAAAAACTATGATATATGGAGGAAAGATAGAATGGGCAAAGGGGGAGGTGGAGTGATGATAATGACAAAAAAAGGAGTTAGCAGTGAAAGCGGTAGAATACGGAGAAGGTAAAGCTGAAATTGTGAAAGTAAATGTGGAAACCAAAAACAAGGAAAGGTTGACAATTATAACCGCATATGTACCACCTAGAACAAACTCATGGTGTAAGGAAGAGCACAACACTATGATCAATGACACTATATGGAGTTTAAGCAAAATGCTTAAGGAAAACAAAAAAGTTATACTAGTTGGTGACTTCAATTGTAAAGAGATTGACTGGGAGATATTCGCGAGTAATAGTGGAGAAAACGCATGGGGAGATAGATTCCTAAGATTGATGATGGAAAATCTTATGATACAAAGAGTGAATGAACATACAAGATATAGAAGTGATGATGAACTGGCAAGACTGGACCTAGTACTAACAAAAGGAATATACATCAAGGATGAACTAAGGTATGGATGTTCACTGGGCAAGAGTGATCATGTAACCATAGAGATTGATACAGAAGTGGAGGTTACTAAAGAGGATAAATCTTACAAATCAAACAGGCTAAACTATATTAAGACAGACATGGAAAATTTTCGGAAGTTTTACGAGAAAGTGGAATGGGATGAGTTACTGAGAAAAAATAAAGTACAAGAAAAGTATGATATCTTTATGGAAGCCTATAACACTGGTGTCAAAAAATATGTACCCGTATACAGACCTTTTAAAATATGTACCCGTATACAGACCCAAAGTTAAGGGTAGGAAGGACTGGTTTAATGCCAAATGTGCAAATGCAAAAGAAAAAAGGGACAAAGCATGGAAAAGATGAAAAAAAAAGGAAGAATCAAAGAAACAAAGAAGACTTCAGAATGGCGAGAAATGAATATGTGAAAATAAGGAAAGAAGAAGAAAAGGGATATGAGAAGGATATTGTGGAAGAATGCAAAGAACAGCTTAAGTTGTTTTACAGATTTATAAATGGGAAGACTAAACCAAAAGAAACAATAGAAAGACTGAGAAACGGGAATGTGGAAGTCAATGACCCTAAAGGTATGGCAGAGTTATTAAATAGAAAATTCCAGCAAGTCTTTACCAAAGAAACAATCTTCATTGAACCACAAGAGAATAAAAGAGAAGTTCATATGGAAGAGATTATGGTAAACAAAGAAGAGATCTATAAATTACTGGGAGAACTAGAAGAAGGAAAAGCAGTAGGACCGGATGGAGTCTCTGGGTATATTTTAAAAAATGTAGAGATGAATTAATTGTTCCAATATACATCATCATAAGATGCTCAGTAGCAACAGGTATGGTGCCAAATGAGTGGAGAAGGGCTGAAGTGGTCCCCATATATAAAAGTGGAAGGAAAGATGAACCTTCAAACTACAGACCCATATCCCTGACAAGTGTTTTGTGCAAAATATGTGAGAAAATAATAAAGAAACGGTATACTAAATTTCTAGAAGAGCATAAGTTAATTACCAGCAAACAATATGGATTTCAAAAGGGCTGATCATGTGTTACAAACTTACTCAGTTTTTACTCAAGAGTGACAGACAGAACACAGGAAAGGGATGGATGGGTTGATTGTATTTATCTAGCTTTGAAAAAGGCCTTTGACAAAGTTCCACATACAAGACTATTATGGAAACTGGAAAATAAAGGAGGATTGAAAGGAAATATGAAAAAATGGATGGCAAGCTACCTAATGGGAAGGGAGATGAAAACAGTGGTCAAGGACATAAAATCAGAATGGAGAAATGTAGAAAGCGGAGTACCACAGGGTTCAGTATTAGCACAGATAATCTTCCTGGTATATGTAAATGACATGGCTGAAGGAGTTAATAGCTACATAAACCTATTTGCTGATGACGCTAAATTACAAAAACATATAAGAAACAAAGAAGATTGTGAAATATTGCAAGAAGACCTATACAAAATTTGGAAATGGAGTATGGATTGGGAGATGGAATTTAATGTGAAAAAATGTCATGTTATGGAAATGGTTAAAAGTGAAACAAGACCAATCTGGATATACAAAATGGGAAATGGTGAAACATCAAAAAAAGTGCATGAAGAGAGAGATCTGGGAGTAGAGATGAGGGATGATAATCAACCAGAGTGTCATATAAATCAGATCTTTAGAGACGCATATAACTTGGTGAGAAATATTGGAGTAGCATTTAACTACATGGACAAGGACATGATGAGAAGGCTAATCACTACCATGATTAGACCAAAATTAGAATATGCAGAGGTAGTGTGGTCCCCCCATAAGAAGAAGCATATAAAGAAACTAGAAAGAATACAGAGGATGGCATCAAAAATGGTCCCAGAGTTGGAGGGACTAATATACGAGGAAAGATTAAAGGAAATGAACTTAACAACACTGGAACAAAGAAGAGAAAGGGGAGACCTAATCCAAATTTATAAATTATTAAACAAAGTAGATGAAGTAGATAATGAAGAACTGCTACTAACAGAAGGAAACATAAGCAGAAATACAAGAGGACACAGTAAAAAATTGAGAAAGGGGAGATGCTTGAGAGACACAAAGAAGTATAGCTTCCCGCAAAGAAATGTAGAGGTTTGGAACAGTCTGAGCGAGGATATAGTATCAGCGAGGAGTGTGCAAAGCTTTAAAGATAAGTTGGATAAATGCAGATACGGAGATGGGACCACACGAGCATAATGCCCAGGCCCTGTAAAACTACAACTAGGTAAATACACAGACACACACACTATTGCTGCAATAACTGGTCTGTGGGATTCCAAGATAAGTCATCAATGATTATAATTCAATAACATTTAATTTAATTTAAATACTTATTGTTGATTAAAAAAAAATAGTTAAGTACTAAGGCCATGTAAACGTGTTTAATTTTGCTTGAGGGTCAAAATAGCTACTGCCGGTTTCAGGGGCCGTGTTCCCCTGTTTTTCGCACATAATACTTTAACAAACCGTCAGACAAGGATGTTATTTTGGCAGTGGATGCTTGAGAGCCCGACCTAATGGGCAAAAATATGATTTGGTGTCACATGTGGATAATGAAGCACTTATAAGAGTAAATTAAGGGTAAACTTGGCTAAAAGTTAAAGGCACTGTGAGCGAGGCTAGCCCCGCCAACGACAAAGGTGTTGTTGGGTAGTTGGGTGGGGATGATTGTGTGAGGAAGGAAAGCATGTACTACCAATAGTCACATTTTCCATGTAAAGGATAAGTAATTTCCTTCAAGTAAAACTGTTTCTCCCCAACTGATAGTCCATACAAGGAACATCCATATTTACATTAGATTAAATATTGCTAGTGTGTGTGTGTGTGTGTGTGTGTGTGTGTGTGTGAGAAGCAGTAAGACATAATTGCTGGTTGGATGGATGATTACTCAACGTCAGAGCTAAACGTCACATCGACGTCACGAGAAGATAAGCGGGGCCTTTAACTCTTAGCCAAGTTTACCCTAAATTTATTCTTATAAGTGCTTCATTATCCACATGTGACACCAAAACATATTTTTGTCCATTAGGTCGGGGTCTCAAATATCCACTGCCAAAATAACATCCTTGTCTGACGCTTTGTTAAAGTTTTATTTGCAAAAAACAGGGGAACACGGCCCCTGAAACCGGTAGTAGCTATTTTGACCCTCAAGCAAAATTAAATACGTTTACATGGCCTTAGTACTTCACTATTTGGAAAATGCACATGTCTTCAACAGATTATAATGACATTGGTACCCATGAAAATGAAGACTGTGCAACCTTATACATTAGGCTATTAAATAAAGATGCACTTATAACCCAACTGGTGGCCGAACTGGTAGCGTACTGGGCCCACATTCGCTGCGTGATGGACGACGTGGGTTCGAATCCCCACGCTACCACTCGGATTTTTCAGTCACCGCCGAGTGGCTTAAAACTACCCACATGCTGTCCTGAAGACCACCCATCAACCCGGACTCTAGAGGAAGCCGTCCAACCGAATCAAGAACGAGTTCTGGGGGGCAGCATGAACCAATGCAAGATGGCGCCACTATAAACACTCACCTGCGCCAGAACGGGGTGGGCCGACCATCAGGCCCCACCTGGAAGAAGCCTTGGGCCGACCATCAGGCCCAACCAGAAAGATGCCTACCGGCGCAACAGGCGACGTAAAAAAAAAAAAAAAAAAAAAAAAAAAAAAAAAATAGGAGTTTCTAGCTGAAGACCCTTCACGTACATGAGCAAAGAGTAACCTAACCTATCACTGCTGAAATAGTAATATTTCCCCGCATTTTAAAATCTCATAAACTGGTAATAATAATGGAAACGTTACCAGAGTGATGATTAGCATATACAATCTAAACAAATAATGTGTTACTTTTAGAGTAAGTTGGGTGTGATTCTAGAGTTTTACCAAGACAGGTATGGCTCACCAAAAGCTAGCTTCTGTTCATTAAGCTCTTGTAACATGTCCAGTCTAATAGACTATGGCCTTGAGACAGTGAAATATCTATTGTGAGTGTAAGAACAGCTAGAGCCCTGTGGGAGAGATCACATCCAATGATTTTGGCCATAAGGGCCACAGCTTCCCTCATCAGCTTCGATGGCTGGACCTGAGGTGAACAATTGTTTCAGTCCTTGTAGCTGTACCGTGCCTCTCACAGTGATTTCCAATTTTCCATAGACAGTACAAAGGGAGGGTGGTTATGACAGCAAGACACACACAATGGCAGTGCGTGTGTCTTGCTGTCATAACCGATGGTTTCCTCCCAAAACGTCTGACTGTTAGCACACGGCACACCACTGTCTGTCTTCTCAGCGGCCTTGCAGTTAAATTATACACTTTGTATCCCCTCTGTGGCATGTTGCTACAGCCGAAGGCTAGGCAGCAAGGCATTGTTACAGTAAAAAGCAGCCGAATCCGCATCCAAAATAGGTAAAATTAGGCTTTTATTACTTTGGTTCAAAGTCGGCGCGGTGCTCGAAGGGCCAAAAATGGCGCCCAACAGCCTTATACACAGGGCCGCCTATGTCGGGACTCTTTCTATAAAGGGACTCTAGTGGGAACCATCTGGCCAGGTATGGTCTGGTGGATTGTGAAGGGATCATCTGGCCAGCCACCCAGCCTTCCTCCTTCAGTGGTGTGTTCCGAAATATTAAAAATGATATGAAGCAATCACTCCTTTCCTCGGCTCCCACTGTTTCTGCAGTTCATCATGGGATTCTTGTCACCCCTTTGTATTGGTTTTCTTGTGATGGGATTGTGCTATGCTCATCTGTTCCTGGGATATGAATTTTACAATGTGGGGTTATAGGTGTAAGAGAGGCAGAGCTCTGCATTCAGTGATAACATGAGGAATCACAAGTGAGTGTCTAGGGCTGAGGTGCCTTCACCCAAGGTAGGCTGTGTTCTTTGTGCTGTGTAGCTCTGCCCATCCTCCACCTGCCACCCCTTATGGCAACCTGAAGTGTGCATATGCAAGTAAATAGTGCTGACAATCAGTATTCAACAAAAGGCTGTTTGAGCTCTCCATTAACTGCAGGAAGCAGTGTAAATGTTAATTATAAATGTATTATGGACTGGTCCTTTAATACCAGGAGATACCAAGCAAGGGGTTCATAAAAAAATTGTGTCAAGTGGCAGCATATCAGATATTGACTGTAGTATGTAAAACCAATGGGATTTATTTAATCTTAATTATTATTATTATGAAGTAAAACTTTATTCTATCCACTGAAAGTTGACTATAAATCTGATTTGCCGAAGAAAATAAAACTTGTCAGTGGCTTTCCTACTGTAATAATATGGGAGATCTGCAAGGCTGGTGCATCAAATTAACCCTCTTGCACACTGTAAGTTTCCAACAAGTTTGTTCCACTCACCATGCATTTCTCAGGCCCGACTGGCCTTTTTTTGCCGCTGCGATACTCTACATTCCCGGACGTATTTTACCCTTAGATATATCGTACCCCAATAAATCTGGTATCAGTGGCTTCATAAGACTTGTACTAGAACATGCACAAATAAAAATATAGAAAAATAAAAAATACAAACTCATTTCAAGTGTCTGGATAGAGTATTGTAGACAATAAATCCTAAGTACCAACTCTTCACTAGCTAGCTAGCCAGCTCAAAATTTTGTGGGCCAACTTTTTTAGTCGAATATATGTATCGAAGCGGAATTTAGTGAGGATTCTTATGGTATCCTCAAAATCTTCATACCTACGCCAATCCTCATACCTACGCCTATTAGTTCCCGAGTTATACCAAGAAAACTATTTTTTTCGAGGTGACTGACTCCTCCTCCCTCCTCAGAAAGGTTGCCATATGTAACAGTTAAGAAACTTGTTCTAACAAATGATGCTCCCAAATTTGACGCACTTTCACCGAAAACTTAATTTTATCAATTTTTAAAACTTTTATGACGCCTTTTGCGTCATCGTGCGCCAGGACCTTTTTACCCTTGATGACACGAAACGTGTCATCATGCATGAGAGGGTTAACAATCTTAAAGTGCTCCTAATGTGCAATCTACCTCTTCTCTTACAGAACTGTCACAAATTGCAGTCCTCATCAATGTTTCTTTCTCTGTGTTGGCCGTGTTCCACCTCGCTTACCTCGGCATCATGTTCGACTCAAACTCTCGCGAGCAGGAGTCCGGCTACAGTCTGACTCACACACTGAGTAAATGGGCATCTTTAAGTTACTCAAGTCATTGGATTATTTTTGTTTGTTATATCATGTATGTTCTAATATAAGCAGCTCAAAAAATTATTTATATTGTATTTGTATACATATATTTTTTACATGTTTAAAGTTCCTTTTGTAAAGATTTTTGTAAGCCCCCTTAGCTTCTGCAGTTATGACGTGAACTCTAAAAATAAGCACAAATTTACAAGCTCTCTATCTCTCTGGTTCCTTGTCCTCTCATGTGATCTCCCCCAAGGGGACAGCCATGGCAGAAGTCTCTCTTAAGAATCTCATGCTTTTAAGTCCTTGTTGTCTCCTCAACTGCTTGGTAAATTCAGACATTTAGATTACAATTGCTATGTTAATTCAAACACTTAGATTACTGTGATTAAAACAGTAAAATTAATTTAAATGTGGCATTCCCTGATGAGATAGATCAAACTTTGTATGCACTATGCAGTGGAGGCCACTCCTGAAGGGAGTATAAACAAAGTCTGCACAATAGTATCCTGTAAAAAGTGATGATTTTTCTAGAGACAGTTTTCAGTCCTCATGTCACCTGGCCTGTAGAATCTAGATTCTTGAGTATCTTGATTGATACTTTGGATCTTGTTTTATATGGATAATTTTGCCACCCCGTAGTTTTAAAAGCCCATAAAATTAAATTCAGCAATCAGTAAGTATAAATTATGTGAAATTTTTTGTTAAAACAAAAAGTAAATAAACATGCAACGCTCTTCTTTGTTCATTTCCTTCCACACTTTTGTCTTTTTTCATAAGATTTAAATTATTATCTCTTAGCACTTGAGAGAAGATGCAGAATGTGTTATGTAGTGATCAAAAGAGAACTACCATAGTATTCCCATTTGAAACTGGCCGGTGGGGTGTAGGCCCATGCGGGTCAGCCCTGCCCCACATCTCTGCCACACTCTTCTTTCGCTTTCTCTCAAATTATGTCCACTATTTACTACCTTTAAGTGAATTTAATTAAATAATTGGATAATCTAATAAGGTCATATACATAGTGTCAAGATTGTTTAGTTTTTAGGATAATAATGATTTTTGTATAAATACCATGACACTTGACAATGTTGTATTCCAACGTTGTCAAATGTTGTGGTATTTATACAAAAGCTGTTATTATCCTAAAAACTAAATCTTATATCTTTTATGCCTGTAATTAGATTATCCAATTATTTAATTAAATTCAATTAAAGGTAGTAAATAGCTGACATATGAGAGGAAGCGAGAGGTCTTGTGAGTGTGTGGCAAAGATGCAGGGTGGGTTTGACCCGCATAGGCCTACACCCCACTGGCCAGTTTCAAATGGGAATACTATAGTGCTTCAAACGACTGTCACTTTAAGTTGCAGACCCACACTCATTTACCTGAATAGTGGTTGCTGTGATGCAGCTAAATGGGGAAAAAAAAAAAAAAAAAAAAAAAATGCTCAAGGCTTGGGCATGCATGGAGACGAATATATATTGGTGTTAAAGAATTTATAAAGGGAGTTAAGTATGACAGGGGAAAATACTTTATGATGTAGTCTTCTAAAAGGAAGAGGTAAATATTTTAAAACTTAAAAACAAAACTACCTAATACAAATAACTTCCAAAAAATACTTGTATTAATATATTTTTCAAATCCCTAACAACCTCTCACCTGGGCAGAGCTGTCAAGTGGCGTAATCATCGCCAGCGTCCTGCCCTGGGCGTCTGTTCACAGGGTCATGCCACCAGCACCGCCACAACACATCAACAGTTTGCTGGCAGGCAATACTGACATGATGCCTAGTTTGAAGACATCACTGAATGAGTCCATGGTGACAGGCTGAAAAAAATAAATCATAGGTCAGCAGTATTTGGAAGTTGGAACTAAGCTTGCCAAACCTCTGTCCTCCCTCTGCACCCTGAACATAACAAAATGCCAATTAGAACCCCCTTGATGGTTAATCTAGCTAACTGCTGCTTCTAATATACCGAAAAAGTAGCATGCGGAGTGCATAGGATACTTCATTTGCTTCACATTTGTTAAGGTTTTAGTTACAGATTCATGCCAATTTACTGCGTCAACGGCTTAAATATGTGGGGATGCCTTGAGATTTTCTAAGTCGCCCCCCCAATATATTTGCCTTGGCCCCCCCTGGTTAGGTGGGGGATCGAGGGGGGCGAAGTCCCCCGTTAGAGGTTAGGTTATGTATAGTTCGGTTGGGGTAGTTTAAATATATTCGACACGAGGTGTGGGCCGTCGAAAATTACGCAGCGCGGGACGGATTTGAGTGGCGGTGGTGGTGGGGTGGGGGGTTCCACTACGCTGACCATCCAATGACACGCCCGACACTCGTCAACAGACCGGCTGCAGCGGCTGCTAGGTTGTTAAAATAGATTACAAGAGTATACGTTAGGGACTTTCCTTATTTTCGAGACCAGGGAATTTTCCCTATTTTAGAGATTTTTTTGTGGGAAAAATTTTAAGCCCATTTTCAGTGATTTTGCCTTCCCTCCCCCCGCAACCCTCCCCGGCTCCCCACAGGTCCCCAGGCTTGTTTTGGGAGGTAGGGGGGCTGGAGCGGTGGAGGGGGAGAAGTAGTAGTTCTGTAGTTTTACCCGATTGATCTTTTTTGTGGCCTTTAGATATAGTTGATGTGAGACGGAAGCATCTGAGAATACCAACCCAGGACCGAACACACGAACAACACATTTGAACCCAAGTAACAATCAACTACCATACTACAGTAATTATCGCCTTAAGTATTAAACTACATCGAAATACATGGGACTGGTCAACGAATCAATTACTTTAGTAGAAGCGTACCAAAGAGCTAATTACCTTCGGAACCATGATTCTAGCACTTGGAGATTCGCCCGAGTTCAAGTTCGCTCACTATTTTCTTACCAGCATGCTCTGTCTCTTGTTCAGTTATTTCCTTCAGCCCCTCTTGTAATCGGATGTGAACACGGCAGCAAAGTGAGTGGAAAGAAATTAATAAGTACTGTTGCAGAGAAGATAACCGGCATAGTATCCGCCCACTATTTCCCAATGCTATTTCCTTACCAGCTCGCTCTGTCTCCTGTTTCCTTCAATCCCTCTTGTAAAGGCGCGGCCACACTTGCCCTAGAACATTGCTCGAAACAATGTTCGACGCATGAAGGAAACATGTCTCTAACTTTGTCACGGACGTGTTCGAGGCACTAGAGTCCACATCATGTTGGCAGCTCTGCCTGTGACATGGTGGTAGCACTGGTGTGGACGAGGCTTCGAGCTGCTGACATGTATCATCCACACCATTCAAGCGACGGCAGTGCATGGTGTGGACAATGGAGTGGACCAAGGAGCAGACATTCGTGTTGATTGAACTGTATCAGTCACACCCAGTGTTATGGGATCCAACAGATTGGTACTTACTCCTTCCTTACATTATCCTTACCTTCACGTATTCACTGAGGCCGCTCATAAGTGCTTCACACACTTCTGGCACTATCTGTGAAATACTCTGCTTGGATACTTTGAAAAGGTAGCTGAGACTGCGATATGAATCGCCTGTTATCAGATATCGTAGTGTTACTGCCAGCCGATCAGTGCTCGAAATTGGTTTTCTGAGCATGGTTTCAACGTCATCTCCCATCAGCTCATTGAGGATATTGTTCCTTTCACCAGTGTTTTTTCTAAGCGTTGGAAGCATCCAAAATCGTCGACGATATCTTCCACGTTGTCTCTTCTGTGTAAATAGTATCACACCGTGCAGGCGGCGAGCGCGTCTCCCTCGTCGCCATGGTGCTGGGTAGTGACTGAGGCAAGTGTGGACCACACTACTTCACCTCTTGTTTCCAGCATGTTGTCCCAGTTCTGTCAGTGACATGTTGCTAGCGTGCGTGTAACATGTTTTCTTCATGCGTCGAGCAGTGTTTCGGGCAATGTTCTAGGCAAGTGTGGCCGCGCCTTAATGGGATGTGAACACGGCAGCAAGGTGAGTGGAAAGAAGATAATAAGTCCTCTTGCAGAGAGGGGCACCAGCGTTCTATTCTCGCAGTGGACGCAGGCTTGAGCTGAAGAGGATTTAGTTTGTTATTCGGGGCTTCGTAACAGAGAATAAAATTGATAATAATTTGTTCAGCTGTTTGCCTCTATGCTCCTTCCAATCAAGTGCTAATACGGCAGCGAAGGGAGTGAAGAGAAGAAAATAAGTCTTGTTGGCGGAGAGTATACAAGTACTTCCTCCTCGTAGGGCCTAGTTGAGTTGAAGTGGGTGAAGCTTGTTATTCGGAGCTTCGGATCAAAGAAGTTGAAAGAACGTATCTAGTTAAAGTTTGTTCGAAGTAGGTATGTAGTACAATCAGAGCACCGTTACCCTTTTCTCCTTACTACAAGCTTTGTCAAATCTAGTCTATTCTTTTTCTGCATCACTTGTATGTGCGTATATTGAGCAAAATAGCTGTGAAATGAAATGAGACAATGCGTTACGCGTTCTTGGTTTATGTTGAAGAGAGAAGTAACCACGAATTGCTCTGCAGCTAATGGTCGAAAATAAGTAATCACGAATTGATCTGAAGGTAATGGCGATCGCCGCAGTCACGGTCACAGCGGAGGAGAGCAAAGACAGACCGGCACAGACACAACCGGGACACATGACTGACAGACACATTCATCGAGGAGACTCCCATTCTTTACCGGTGCTTGGAACAGCGTGATTAGCGGACTATTCTCCCTAATCAGAGCAGGACTAACGGCGGGGTGCGGCGAGTAATGACCGGGTAAGAAGCATACTGGCGGCCGCGGTGGTAGCACGAGGCGGGAGTGAGTCTGACATTTCCATCCCATCTCGTGCTGTCTGGCGGCGTCTCTTGTTATGAAAGCACATGAATTGTTAAACATCTTCCCCTTGGAGACTCAAGCACATGCAGAGACGAGGGAGTGAGAGAACAGAGTGATGGTAATGTCGGCAAATGGCACGTTTAGTATCTATCTATTTATCTGTCTGTCTATCTATCTATTTCTATCGGCTTGCGTACTTCTATTTAACTTCCAACAACACAATAGTCTCTCTCTCTCTCTCTCTCTCTCTCTCTCTCTCTCTCTCTCTCTCTCTCTCTCTCTCTCTCTCTCTCTCTCTCTCTCAGCTATTTTATTCCTGGTGGCAGAGTGCTTACGGGCGTTCGGTTGTCATGGTGACCTCCTGGAGACAGCGATACATTCATCATCATTATTCATCACATTGAAATCATCACTGTTTTGACGCATAACATTACTACACTTAAACATGCAGCGGTGTTTACTCAGCTTAATGATTTAGTGACGAAGATATCTTTCAGTATACGTAGAGTAATTCGACGTAGTATATAGAAGATGTGCAACGCTGCAAGATCAACAGAATATACCAGGTCTTCTCAACCTCGTACCAGAATTCTCTTCTGCGCATTCACGTCACCTGCAGCCCCTTAGTCTGCTTCGACTAAAACCAAAGAGACAATATACGCCTTGACTAAAACCTACCCATCAGTCTTCACCTGACCATAGGTGTAAACGCATCCCGTGTGCTCCATTTTCTTTGATTTCGATGGGTGACTTTAGTATTCAGGATTAAGAAACTGAAGCAGTCACAGAATTAATGGGCAGCTAGGGGTAAGAAGAGACTGGGTAGAAGAGGTTAAGGTGTTACAGAGAGTGTCAGGGTGGACAGGAGAACTGTTCAATAGAGGATGATTGCGGCGAGTAAGAATATATCCAGAAATACCTCACTCGGTTTCCCTCCCCACCTCTCCCACTGCACACACACTCTCTCTCTCTCTCTCTCTCTCTCTCACTCACTCACACACACACACTCTCTCTCAGTCTCACTCTCTCACACACTCTCTCTCTCTCATATATATATATATATATATATATATATATATATATATATATATATATATATATATATATATATTTTTTTTTTTTTACGTCGCGGCCTATAGCGCCGGTAGGCTTTTTCCCGGTGGGGCCTGATGGTCGGCCCAAGGCTTCTTCCCGGTGGGTCCTGATGGTCGGCCCAGCCCGTTCTGGCGCAGATGAGGGTTTTTTAGTGGCGCCATCTTGCATTGGCTCATGCTGCCCTCCCGGAGCTCATCTTTAATCCTAGAATCTAGAGTCCGGGTTGATAGGTGGTCTTCTAGACAGCATGTGGGTAGTTTTAAGCCACTCGGCGGCGGCTGAAAAATCCCAGCTTGGTGGCACCGGGCGGGGATTGAACTCGCGTCCTCCTGAACGCGGTGGTGTTACTCTGTCGATTCAGCCACCGCCTCCCCTAATATATATATATATATATATATATATATATATATATATATATATATATATATATATATATATATATATAATGTAAAACGTGTACTGAAATATATTGGTCTGTGATGGAGTTTAAGATACTGAACCGTGCTTGTGTAGGAATGAATTCATATTCGACCTCAGTTGAGGCTATTACCCTAATACAATTAATTAACAGGAATCTGTACCAGTGCAGCGCCCCTTTTTAGTAAATGCACCTGCCAGAGGGAAAACATCGGATCATTAGGTGCTGCAGGGCGGTGGAGGGGCGCTGCAACAGAGAGCAAGGCGGTGGAGGGGCGCTGGAACAGAGAGAGATGCTTTCATTATCAGGGCGCGGGGTGGAGTAATTCTCCTTTCCATCTGCCTGCCTAAATACCTGCCTACCCCAGCTAATAGGTGTCGTGACCAGCTATTACGCTAATCTTTTCTCTGGGTATGGATCACAGTGGGAGTTTACTTTTTTCAATAGATCCTGACGCAGAGTGGAACTATTTCTCTTTCCATCTACTTGCCTACCTGACTCCACGCCTTCCAGCTAAAAGGTGTCGCGACCAGCTGTTACACTAATCTTTTCTCTGGGTATGAATCGCTGTGGGAGTCGATTTTTTTCTATAGATCGGGAAGGAAAAGATACAAACGCAATGTGCAACTATTTCCCTTTCCATTACCCTTGCCCACGCTGAAGCCGCCCTCTGTACAGCGTTGCAAGATCAAGAGAATAGACCAGGTCTTTTCATGCGCAGGTTTTGACGTCATCAGCAGTATGATAGAGAGCAGGCGGAGAATAATAAGAAAAACGAGAGAGATATTTCATGGGATACTGAAACGTTTTCAGTTTTCGTGTGTGTTTGTGTGTGTGTGTGTGCGTGTGTGTGTTGTGTGTGTTTCACTCACTCACTCTCACGCTCTCACACTCACACGCAATCACTCACACTCACAGTCTTACACTCACAGTCTTACTCTCACACTCACACTCTTACTCTCACACACACTCACTCACTCACACTCACTCACTCACTCACACTCACTCACACACACACACACACACACACACACACACACACTCAGTCTCACTCTCTCATACTCAGTCACACACACACTCACTCACTCACTCACTCACTCACTCACTCTCTCTCTCTCTCTCTCTCTCTCTCTCTCTCTCTCTCTCTCTCTCTCTCTCTCTCTCTCTCTCTCTCTCTCTCTCTCTCTCTCTCTCTCTTTAGCTCTCTGCATCTCTATCTGTTTCTCTGTCTGTATCTCTTTCTCTACCTCTCTGTCTCTCTGTCTGTTTATCTCTCTGTTCATCCGGCTCTCTCCTATATCCATAAAAAAAAACATATCTCCTCGTCTCTGGCAGAAAACTCCCCACCCCCTCAATGATTTTTCAAGACACGTTGCCTGGCTGGTCTAGTCTCGCCGCCGCCAGAACGATTATTGACGGAGAGAGGAACTCTAAATTATCGTCTGTGGCTGAGAGTTCCGCGCATAACCTGTTGTTTGCGTGCATAAGGGAAAAGGGCGCCGCGGTGAGCTGTGGTTGGCTGACTTGCTCTTCTGATGACAAAGTTCGGATGAAAAGTAAGGGTTAGGTGGAGGCTGGGAGAAGAGGATGATGATGATGATGATGATGAAGAAGAAGAAAAAGAGAAAGAAGAAGAAGAGGAAGGTGAAGAAGAGGATGAAGAAGACAATGAAGTGGACGAAGAAGACGCAGAGTGGGAAAACGAAAAAGAAAAGAAGAAGAAAAGACAGAAGAGAAAGAAGAAGAAAAAGAAGAAGGAGAAGGAGAAGGAGAAGGAGAAGGAGAGGAAGAAGGAGAAGGAGGAGAGAGAGAGAGAGAGAGAGAGAGAGAGAGAGAGAGAGAGAGAGAGAGAGAGAGAGAGAGAGAGAGAGAGAGAGAGAGAGAGAGAGAGAGAGAGAGAGTATTGCGTTGTTGGAAGTTAAACAGAAGTACGCAAGCCGATAGAAATAGATAGATAGATAGACAGACAGATAAATAGATAGATACTAAACGTGCCATTTGCCGACATTACCATCACTCTGACTTTGTTCTCTCACTCCCTCGTCTCTGCATGTGCTTGAGTCTCCAAGGGGAAGATGTTTAACAATTCATGTGCTTTCATAACAAGAGACGCCGCCAGACAGCACGAGATGGGATGGAAATGTCAGACTCACTCCCGCCTCGTGCTCCCACCGCGGCCGCCAGTATGCTTCTTACCCGGTCATTACTCGCCGCACCCCGCCGTTAGTCCTGCTCTGATTAGGGAGAATAGTCCGCTAATCACGCTGTTCCAGGCACCGGTAAAGAATGGGAGTCTCCTCGATGAATGTGTCTGTCAGTCATGTGTCCCGGTTGTGTCTGTGTCCGTCTGTCTTTGCTCTCCTCCGCTTTGTCCGTGACTGCGGCGATCGCCATTACCTTCAGATCAATTCATGATTACTTATTTTTTTGCCTTCGTCGTAAGTTAAAGGTAAAAGTGTTATTTCATTTCATTTCAAAGCCGTTTCCCTTGACATACGCAAATGATACATAATACACGAACTACAATTAACTTTAGTGCAATTCGTCATTACTTATTTTTTTTGCCTTCATCGTAAACTAAAAGTTAAAAGCATTATTTCATTTCATTTCAAGCTGAGAGAGAAAAACTGAGAGCGAAAGAGAAAATGTGAGAGAGAAACTGAGAGAGAGAGAAACTGAGGGAGAGAGAAACTGAGAGAGAGCTAAACTGAGAGTGAGCTAAACTGAGAGAGAGAGAAAGATAAATGCAGCAAGAACACTCATTAATGATTCTGGTTGGCCGAGGAGAGCAATGAGCCGTTCGCTGAAAGAGTAATTACACGCAGAGTGAGGGACTGTCAAAGGTGGTCATGGGTACTGGCGAGGCGGTAAAGTTCCTTAAGGGGCTATTCCGTGACACAGCTGTACCGTAACTTGGTGTTCCTTGGATGGGGGTGACAGTACGTGGTGTTACTGAATGTAGTGTGTAAGGTGTATGGGGGGCTGTCGATGTCTGGTGTCGTGTGTGTGTACTTGTGTAGACTGTCCTTAGAGTGAGATGCATGTGAGTGTACCGACCGGGAAGGAGAACTGAGGGCGGAAGAGTCGGTGAGGAGGTGAAAGGACATTCCGCAGAGAGGCACCGAGAGAATTAAGAAGAGATCCAGTGTTGAGATAAGAGGTTTTAGAGATGTATGGGAGTGTACCGACCGGGAAGGAGAATTGAGGGCGGGAAGAGTAGGTGAGGAGGTGAAGGGATATTCCGTAGAGAGACACCGAGGGACTTAAGAAGAGATCCAGTGGCGAGATAAGAGGGGTTAATCAAGGTGTTGTAAGGTGGCTGGATGTTGGGTGTCGGAATTAACAGGGCCCGTAATGTCAGACGCCTCCGGCTCTCACAACAAATATATCCAAAGGCCACAAAGAAGATTGGTCGGGTTCTCATGAGTGTTTCCGCGTTCATGGTGCAGAAACCTCGTCAAACTATCACTAGGCTCATAAAATTACCCATGGAGATGCCCACAACACCCACGAAAGCCTTATCAAAAGGGCCCCCCCAACGGATTTGACACGGTTTGGGAAAACTCTTATATCTAGTTAACTACCTTATTTTTTACATTGCAAATTGGCCTAATACTATGTTTTGATCTGATGGAACGTCTCCTGAAAAAAAGAAAAAAATATATTTCTTGGTTTGGCATATATGGCTATTTTTAGAAGTTTGAATAAAACTTGATATTTCTCTTGATTGTTAAATCATTGACTTTTCATATTTGCGTAGCTAAAAGTTAAGTATTTCTGCAAAGTTTCTGTGAGTCTGTTTTATTTAATTGGTTTTAATTTTCCGCAAAAAAAAAAAATGAATTTCAGTGATTCCGGAATGCGCGTTAAATAACAGACATTTGCAGTGATGCCATAAAATGTATTACCTGTATTAAAAATCGAGACTCACAATCTTTTAGTACATTTTACGTTCTGTAAAGACATACTAGAATGAAGAAAATCGGTTGAGAAACATGGGAGAAATTTAAACGTAAAGACCGATAACTTACGTTCTGAGAAAAACACCTCTAAAGTTGAGTGAAGATTTCCGCTCTCAATACGCTCCCCTCTCATAGGCCAGTTCCTTCTCCAATTTCTTATTTCTCATCTTTCTTTTTATTTAATTGATTTCGAAATCTATAATGAGGTTTGTCTGAGCATCAATTACTGCTGCGATTCCAAAATTTGACTTTTTATCCTCTCTGCCAGGAGCCATCATAAGTGACATCGATGTTGAGGACACCGCTTTCATCTGGATGTCTGTCTAGATTTTGAGCATAAAACTGAAACACTGCTTCCCTACTTCTTTTCAAAATATCCCTTCCATTTTCCACAGCTTGTTCATGGATGTATTTAGCGTATTTCACATAAATATTACTGGAAAAGTGACGCAAACTCAGCATACTGCAAAGCCTCTCAACACCAGCATAACCATGCCCCAGCAACATGACAAAATAGATAATCATTGTTGTCACTCTGAATGAACCAGTATTTCCACATTTCACTTTACCTGCCTCACTATTGTTATATATAATATGTTTACACTTTGGGCACACTACTTTTATGTTCACATCGCACTGATGATGGGTAAATTCACACGTAACTCCATGTTCCTTGTACTTGTTACACCTAACGTGTTTTGCAATTTCCCTAATGTCACTCTTCTTACATATAAGATTCTCTTCGTCCGTCACTTCCTCTTCTTTTTCCTTGTAAGAACGTCTCTTTCGTTTTTCTGCGCTTGAGATAGAAACAGCTGGGCGTGGATTCGTTTCATCACCACCCAAAGCTCCTTCCACATCCCTTTCCTCACTCGCCTTATCCACCACTTCTTTCTGCTCCGAGACTTGTGAGGTGGAGGACGCGTGTAGTGCAGTGATGGTGGTGGACGAAGTGTGTGGTGAGGTGGGAGGCAGATGGTGAGGAGTCGCGGTGTCGTCCCGGCATGTGGCTTCCTCCCTCTGTCTTTTACGTTTTTCCTCTAAAGACTTCCTGCCAGCTTCTAATTTGCGTTTTCGTAATTGCTGAAGCTTGCTCTGTATACCCATAATGATTTCGTTACCCAGCAGCAACGAAAAATAAGGAAAAACAGGGATAAGAGGGTCGTCAAACGACAAATTTGACATACATCTTCTTTATTCCCCAGCCCGCAGGCTACTGAGTGGCCTTGAGCTGTCACGGAGCACTGTACCTCACTCAGTCATGCCTGAGGTACTTCCAGATGTACGATTGTAATTTAAAGAAGAAGAATAAATATCTATCTTATGAAAACGTGAGAATTTATAGGACTTTACTAGGATATAAACAAACCCGCGTGTTGCGCCCGGACCTTTAACAAGCATTTAAACCCACGTTTAAATCACTTCTAGTGCTCATAATGGGTTCTTACTTCACCAAAATGTTGCCACATGACGCTACTAATTTTAGAGACAAAAACCTAATAAGTCCATATTTTTCGATTTTTCCGTCAAATCCGTGGGGGGGGCCCTGTTAGCGAAAGCGGGCCCAGAGTCGTGATTCTGGAGAAAACAACGTATGCACGCCTCTCAGTTACAAATGTCTTCCACCGACTATATTTTATTCAAGACTCGAGAACTTTGTGATCGGTAAAAGAAGGAAAACAACAATATCCAGTGTACTGTCACCGTGCAACCTGCAATTACGAGCTGACATTCTAAGTGCGTGGAGAGCGAATATCATTCCGCCTTGAGTGGAAGTGTCGCGAGGGAAGGATTGAGTCACCGGGTTGCCAAACCACGCATAGGTCACATCGTCCTGCACATCTCCCTGAAGCTGGAAGTGTCGTAAAGGAAGAACTGAGTCACCGAGAGCCCTAACCAACCATGGGCGTGGCGTAGTGCACGCAGTGAGGCTTTATAATGCAAGGAGAGGTCACAAGAGTCTCAGTTCAGTCGGAGATGCGGGTTTACACGCATATACACCAATCGTGACTTCCCTTCTCAGCGGTCAAACTCTATATAATGCTCGTAGTCGTAGAGGTCACAACAGACTCAGTACCGTTTGGGACGCCAATTTACACGCATATACAACAATCGTGACTTCCCCTTTCAGTCCCGACGTCAAACTCTATATTACAGTTCAGTGCTACGTCTTATTGTTCCTCTTAACCCCGTGTGACATGAACTCCCATCGTTGTGCGCTCACTCTCCGCTTATAAGAACTCTCCGGGGTCGCCAACACACGAACATGGAGCTGAGGAACTCTTCGCATCACTCGGAGGCTCTTCTGTACCTCATCTGCTCGCTCTACATTCCTCTACATTCCTCTGCAACACTCACCGTCGATGCAGCGTGGACCAAACATCAGAAAGGTAAAGAAAGGAATTCGGGTGTCCAAGGCAAGTGATGAGGGGGAGATAGATAGATAGATAAGGAGATAGTTGGTGTATATAGGAGGGCGGAATAGAATGATGATTGTGCTTAGGAAGAAGGGGATGAAGATAGACAGAAGGGGAAGACTATGAGAGTTGAAAGGGAAGAATAGGAGGACGGCTGACCTTAAAATTGAGGGGGCAAGGTGGAGTGAAAAGGTAAAGGGGACTGCGAACTGGGGAGTAAATGAGGCGTCTTTGGCATACGACATAGGGAGACTTAGGAGAGGTGTTGCTAAAGAGGATAAAAGGGAGGAGAAAAGTAGCTGGTGACCTTAACAGTGACGCGAGTGTAAGATAAGCTAGAAAGGAGGCCAGTATGAAGCGTTTGACTCAAGTTTTGGTGACCTTACAAGCGAGGAGGGTCTGGTACGTGTTGGTTGGCTGGCCGGAGCATCAGTATAAAGCGTCAGAGTCAGCATCAGAGTGACACGGGGGAAAAAGGTCCATGCGGGTGTTTTCCAGAGCGAGTAATCGATGTTCATCAAGTTAATGGTGGCCGCGAGACCCGAGGGTGAGGGTGGGCCGAGCCGCCGCCACCCTTCACGGTGCGCCATTCTTCTTTTTCCCCGGACATTTCCAGCGCAAATCCTTCTCCCTTTTCTTACTGGCTGCATTAACTTTATGAAATCTTTTGGAGGGAATTGACGGTGTGTTTGGAAGCTTGTCTATAGCTGATATTCTGCAAAGGGACTTAAAATACTAACCTCCTTGATATTCTCTAAGTAATCAAATCACTGGACTTATTGGGTGTCTCCCTTGCTGTAAAAAAAAAAAAAAAAAGAAAAAAGTAGGGAATCTTTCGAAGGGATGTGATGGTGTGCGAGGAAGCTTGTATGAGGTCGGTATTCTTCAAGGGGACTCAATATACTGGCCTCCTTGATATCCTCTAAGTAACCGAATCACACGACTTGTTGGCTGCATTAAGTTAGGGAATCTTTCGAAGGGATGTGATGGTGTGCGAGGAAGCTTGTATGAGGTCGGTATTCTTCAAGGGGACTCAATATACTAGCCTCCTTGATATCCTCTAAGTAACCGAATCACACGACTTGTTGGCTGCATTAAGTTAGGGAATCTTGCGAAGGGAAGTGATGGTACCCGAGAAAGCTTGTCTGTGGCCAGCATTCCTCAAGGGGATCAATATACTAGCCTCCTTTGCATTCTCTATGTAACCAAATCACTGGACGTGCGTTTCAGAAGGTGTATTTTTTTGGTTGGCAATATACGACTCGGTTTTCCTCAGCAAGTCACAGAATGCAATGATAGGATGGACGTTAAGTCTTTCTTCCTTATCCTTAAGTTTTTCCCCACATATTCTTTATCTTATTTATCTCATCTTATCTCCTGCATTCTTAGTTCTTTCTTCCCTGCACTTCTATACCAATTAATTCTTTTTTTTCCCTCGTCCTCTGAATCTTAAGTCGCCCCCGTAAACCATTTTGAGTTACCTGTTTAAAATCGTAAGGATTCTGCATCTCATTCCATCTCATCTCGTGCATTCTTAGTCCCTTCCTCTTTGCGCTTCCATACTCACTAATTCCTCTTTATTTCCTCGTCCTCTGCATCTTAAGTCGGCCCCGTAAACCATTTTGATTTATCTGTTTAAAATCGTAAGTACTCTGCATCTCGTCTCATCTCATGCATTCCTTCTCCCTACACATCCATACCCATTAATTTCTCTTTTTCCTCCTTTCTCGGCATCTCATTTCGTCTCATACATTCTTAGATCCTTCTCCCTGCGCTTCCATACCCATCAGTTTCTCTTTTTCCTACGTATTCTACATCTCATCTCAAGGCGGGTCCGTGTACCATTTAATTCTCCTGCCTTTCTTGCGCCTTTGATCATTCTCCCACCTGCACTCATTACTCACTTTTTCCTTCCTTGTTATACCACCCAGTCACCTTAGCATTTGGATCTCATCTGTACGCGAATCCTGACATGCGGTAAAAGGGATAAATTGAGGGTATTTAGAGCTGACCGAGGCGTCGAGAGCGATGACTTATGCAAACTGGGGCCGAACAAAACACAAACAGACGCATACCAATAACAGCGACCAGGAGAGCCCAGACCAGGACCAAGCAGGCTAAAAGTCGTGTATTTAGAGGTAACCGAGGCGTCGAGACGATGACTTATGCAAACTGGGGCCGAACAAAACACAAACAGTAGACGCATACCAATAACAGTGACCCAGACCAGGACCAAGACAGAATACAGCGTATATATAGCAGGGCATCGTTGGCGCCCCTCTCATTAGTCGCGTTCCGGAGATATAGGGAGGAGAGGGGGGCAGATCCTTTATCCGGCCCAGCGAAGATCCTTTATTGGGCTAACACTAATTGCTTTCCTACGGCGACGCGGTGAAGACGGATTGTGTGTGGGAAGGGACCGAGGAAGACGATAGATAGATAGATAGATAGATAGGGAGAGAGAGAGAGTGAGTGTATAGGATGGGAGGAATAGAATGCTGACTGTACATAGAAGGATAGATAGATAGATAGATAAGGATATAAAGTCTTGTGTGTATAAGAAGGACGAATATACTGAAGATTAAACTTAGGAGAAGGAGAAGGAGGAAGAAGATCGAGAAGAAAAGACAAATAGATAGATATAGATAGATAGATAGATAGAGGGAGAGAAGGAGAGTGTGTGTGTGTGTGTGTGTGTGTGTGTGTGTGTGTGTGTGTGTGTGTGTGTGTGTGTGTGTGTGTGTGTGTGTGTGTGTGTGTGTGTGTGTGTGTGTGTGCGTGTGTGTGTGTGTGTGTGTGTACAATAGGAGAGACGAATAGAATGAGGATAAAAGTAAGGAGAGGGAAGGGCAAAGAAGATGAAGAGAAGAGAGAAGAAGGGGAAGACTATGGGAGCTGGAGTGGAATACATAAGGGTGAGGAGGAGGAGGAGGAGGAGGAGGAGGAGGAAGAGAACATCTCCAAACCTCAATTTGTCTCCAATTTAATCATGGGAGAGAAAGTACGTGTAATCTCTCTCTCTCTCTCTCTCTCTCTCTCTCTCTCTCTCTCTCTCTCTCTCTCTCTCTCTCTCTCTCTCTCTCTCTCTCTCTCTCTCTCTCTCTCTCTCTCTCTCTCTCTCTCTCTCAAACACAGACAAATAACACACACACACACACACACACACACACACACACACACACACACACACACACACACACACACACACACACATCATATTTTCTTCAAGTGATAAAGAATATAATAAAAAAAAAATAGGAAACAGTGTGTGTGTGTGTGTGTGTGTGTGTGTGTGTGTGTGTGAAGGAAAACACGCCATTCATCTGTTCTCTCTCTCTCTCTCTCTCTCTCTCTCTCTCTCTCTCTCTCTCTCTCTCTCTCTCTCTCTCTCTCTCTCTCTCTCTCTCTCTCTCGTTCTTCTACTACAAACAAACAAACAAACAAACAAAGGCGGACAGAGAGTTTTATCCACCAATATTCACTTTTATCGTATTCTTCTATTTACGACCAGAGATTTTTTCAGTCGCAGTAACCTGATGGAGAGGGAGAGAGAGGAAAAAAGGATATTTATACATGTAACAGTTTTTCTTCTTTCCATCCCCATGCACGGAGGTATCAACGGGGCTCAGGCTGTTTCTATTTACTCGATTTTCCCTTCCCGCTCTTGTTTTGTTCCTCCGTTCCTCTCTGGTTGTCTGTTCTGTTTATTTTCATGTCCGCGGAATCTTCTTTTAGCTTCCGATACACGTAGTCAAAACCCTCCTTCCATCCGTCTATTCTTTTTGATTTGCTCGGTTTTCGCTTCCCGCTCTTGTTTTGTTCCTCCTTTCCTTCCTGGTTTGTGGTCTGTTCTCTTTATTTACATGCGGCAGGATTTCTCCTTTTAGCTTCCGATACACGTAGTCAAAACCCTCCGTCCGTCCGTCTCTTGTTTTTGATTTACTCGGTTTTCGCTTCCCGCTCTTGTTTTGTTCCTCTGTTCCTCTCTGGCGGTCTGTTGTCTTTATATACATGTTTGCATAATCTCCTTTTAGCTTCCGATACATGTAGTCAAAACCCTCCTTCCGTCCGTCTCTTCTTTTTAGATTTACTCGGTTTTCGCTTCCCGCTCTTGTTTCGTTTCTTCTCTCCTTCCTGGTTTGTGGTCTGTTCTTTTTATTTACATGTCTGCGGAATCTCCTTTTAGGTTCTGATACACGTAGTCAAAACACTCCTTCCGTCTGTCTCTTCTTTTTGATTTACTCGATTTTCGCTTCCCGTTCTTGTTTTGTTCTTCCGTTCCACTCTGGTTGTCTGTTCTGTTTATTTTCATGTCCGCGGAATCTCCTTTTAGCTTCCGATACGCGTAGTCAAAATCCTCCGTCCGTCTATTCTTTTTTTATTTACTCGGTTTTCGCATTCTGCTCTTGTTTTGTTCCTCCGTTCCTTCCTGATTTGTGGTTCCGACAACAAACTCACTTCGGCGGCGAGCTCTCTTTATTTACATGTTGCAGAATCTTCTTTTAGCTTCAGATACGCGTAGTCCACTCCATCCGTTCCTCTTTAATTTACTCGTCCTCCGGTTCTCGCTCCTGCTACGTTCCTTTCCTTCCCACAGCAAACTTACTACGGCGACGAGTTCTTTTTATTTACATGTCTGCAGAATCTCCTTTTAGCTTCCAATACACGTTGTCACAATTCTCCGCCCGTCTCTTCTTTTGATCTACACGTGTTCCGCAACGCTCTCCTGATACGTTCCTTTCCGGCGTTCCGTTCCTTGAGGTTTAAAGTAGCGGCAAGTAAACTCAGCCTCGTTCTCCGCCCAAAGCTTCGAGCCGCCACCCAGCCACTCGAGCTCTGGGTAATGAGACGAGTTGGCCGCGATGCGCTGGACCAAAGGCTGGCGTTTGCGTTTGACTGATGTTACTGGACCGAGAGAGGGACCCACACAGCGACTTGGTTCCTGAGCGCTGATGAACACGACCACCGCATTGCCCTGAACACACACACACACACACACACACACACACACACAAAGACACATACAGTCCCCTCACAAAGACAGACACATAGAGACAAAGCAACAACAATGACCCTTTCACAAGCCTCCCCAATAAGTGTGTTGTTGCATCGTCCGGCGCGCGCGCGCGCACTCTCTCTCTCTCTCTCTCTCTCTCTCTCTCTCTCTCTCTCTCTCTCTCTCTCTCTCTCTCTCTCTCTCTCTCTCTCTCTCTCTCACACACACACACACACACACACACACACACACACACACACAATGTGACTCCTCCGTCTGTTCACAGCTTGAGACAGTCTGCCTTGCCTCGCTCGGAAGCCGTCTGTATCGGAAAAATAATCCGTATTTCATTATTGCAGCGAAGTGTGTAGCAAGAAGGGTTGAAGGAAGCGCTGGGTGGGTGGGTGGGGTCAGGGAGGGGGGGGGTTGCAACAGAAGCAGATAGGACGAAGACGATCAAAAGTTGGGATTGGACTCGAGATTGTGAGAGGCAAGGGAGGATTCGGAGCGGAGCGGATGGGAATGAAGATAACCGATGCAGCGCCATGCTACATCAGGACCATCCACATCATAAGGAACAAGGGATCATACGGAACAAAGAATCATAAGGAACAAGGAAAACTAAATTAGATTCTTCCCATCCTCTCCACGATACAATAATGAAAATGAAAGTGCAGATAGAGAGAGAGAAAGAGGGAAAAATAATAAACTGACTGCTTAATGTAATCTTCGGGACAGTCACCAAAGAACATCATGATAAGGCGTTCGCAGAGGTTGTGTTAATATTTCCATGGATAGTTTTATGAGCCTAGTTAATTTGGCAAGGCTTCTGCAATATGAACGTGAAAAAAAACACACACACACACCCATTTGACAAGGCTTTCGTAGAGGTTGTTAAGGTATTTCCATGGGTAGTTTTATGAGTCTAGTTACTTTGACAAGGCTTCTGGACCATGAACGTGAAAAACCCCCACTCATGATAGCCAGATCGATCGTCATTGTGGCCTTTGGAAACAGACGCAGCGTTAGTGGCGTCACGTTCTCTCTCATTCTCTCTCTCGGCCTCTCGTTCCTGTCAGTCTGCCGCCCACCAAAACACTCCCCGCAACAATACACGCCCGACCAAGATCCTCAGGAAGAATCCACCACAAAGGCTCGGCGGGAGTTAGCGGGGTTTGGTTTCAGTGTCCCGCCACCTGAGCTCCGCTGCTGATGCTTCAAAGGCCTCGTTAGCATTCACGGTGACCGACGCTGATCCGCCGCTCACACTGACTACCAATGCATGCCAGGATGAGTTTTTTGCTTTCCAGAGTAACGTTGGCTTAGAGGTGGTCGCCGCGGCACTGAGATTAATGTAGCTTTAGTTCCTTCGTCTATGAAACTTACATTCGCTTGGTTTACAGTGAACAGCGATGGAAGTCAAGTTGAGTTTTTGCTTCTCAGATTCACATGGGCTTAGTAGTGGTCGCCGCGGCACTGAGATTAATGTAGCTTTGGTTCCTTCGTCTATGAAATTTACATTCGCTTGGTTTACAGTGAACAGCGATGGAAGTCAAGTTGAGTTTTTGCTTCTCAGATTCACATGGGCTTAGTAGTGGACGCCGCGGCACTAAAATTGATGCAGTTCGTTTCTTTATTCCATTTTCAACTTGCATTCGCTTCGTTTACAGTGGACATCGAAGTAAGCCAGGTCGAGTTTTTGCTTTCCATTTATTTTTTTATTTTTTTTACAAAGGAGACAGCTCAAGAGCACACAAAAAAGGAAACAATAATAAAAAAAGCCTGCTACTCGTTGTTCCTAAAAAGAATCCTAGGAGGTGGCCGAGAGAGGGGTCAATTTCGGGAGGAGCTTAACGTTAGCTTTCAGGTGGTCGCCGGGGGACTAAGATTGATGCAGCTCGTTTTTTTCTTCCATTTTCAACTTGCATTCGTTTGGTTTGCAGTGGACATCGAAGCGAGCCAGGTTGAGTTTTTGCTTTTCTGATTAAACGTGGCTCTGAGGTGGTCGCCGCGGCTCTAAGATTAATATAGTTCGTTTCTTTCTTCCATTTACAACTTTTATTTCCTTCGTTTACGGCTGAACAGCGATGGAAGTCAAGTTGAGTTTTTGCTTTTTAGATTAACGTTAGCTTAAAAGTGGTCAGCGAGGCACAAATATTAATGCAACTCCGGCTCATTTTGGGTATTCCTCTTTGTACTGATTCGAATGACTCTATATCCATCTGGCAAAACGGTGATTAGAATGGAACAGCTAAGTTTGAGTCTAAATAGAGCGAAGTGCAGGTGAAGGATACGTTCCAAGCTCCTTTTTTTTTACAGTATAGGAAGCAACTCATGGGCAAAAACATATGAAAAGAAAAAAAAAAGCCAACTAATCACTGATCCTGTAAAAATAAGTATAGATGAGTTGCCTAAAGAGATGTCAGTTTCTGGTGGAGAGGTGTCTTGATAATCCTCTCTCTCCACTTAATATGTTAGCGCGGTTCCTGAAGATGATATTGTGGTTCCTGGGCCTAAGATCAGAGTCCACACTTATGCCTAACTCCAAAACAGCCACTCATCCACCCACACCCACACCCACATCAACACCCACACCCACATCCCTCGGCGAGCATGCTGTGTTTCTCCCATCCATGTCACACCGTCAATATATTTCCTTGGCAGCACCTCATCCCCGTCCCCTTGAAGACTCTTATTACACACACCTCTGAAGAAGATATATATGCCTCGGCTGCTGCGTTCATCCACTCTGTTTCTCTGTCTTTCTCCACTTTTTTACCTCTCCTCTTCGCCCCTGCTTCTCCTTTCCTTCCTTCCTCCTTTCCTTCACTCTTCTTAATTACTTCCTCCTTCACTCATATTCATATTATTCTTCACGCTTCCTTCCTCCTCACTCTAGTAAATTCCACTCCCGTTCCTTCCTTCCCTCTCTTCTTCCCTCCTCCTCCTCCTCCTCCTCTTCATTACATATCTTCCTTGCTTGCCTCTCTACACAGGCTTCGTCTCTCTTCTTAATTTCCTTCTCTCTCTCTCTCTCTCTCTCTCTCTCTCTCTCTCTCTCTCTCTCTCTCTCTCTCTCTCTCTCTCTCTCTCTCTCTCTCTCTCTCTCTTCTTCTCCTACTTCTTCTCCTTCTTCTTCTCCTCCTTCTTCTCCTCCTTCTTCTCCTTCTTCTTCTCCTCCTTCTTCTCCTCCTTCTTCTTCTTCCTTTTCTTTTTCTTTTCTTCTTCTTCGTTTTTCCCCTCTACGTCTTCTTCGTCCTCTTCATTGTCTTCTTCATCCTCTTCTTCTTCTCCTTTCTCTTTTTCTTCTTTTGTTTTCTTCTTCTTCCTCATCATCATCATCTTCTCCCAGTCTCCCCCTAACCCTTACCTTTCATCCAAACTTTGTCATCAGAAGAGCAAGTCAGCCAGCCACAGCTCACCGCGGCGCCCTTTTCCCCTATTCACGCAAACAACAGGTTATGCGCGGAACTTTCAGCCACAGACGATAATTTGGCGTTCCTTTCTCCGTCTATATCGTTTTGGCGGCGGCGAGATTAGACCAGCCAGGCAACGTGTCTTGGAAAACCATTGAGGGGGTGTTTTTTTTTCTGCCAGAGACGAGGAGATGTTTCTTTTATGGATATGAGAGAGAGAGAGAGAGAGAGAGAGAGAGAGAGAGAGAGAGAGAGAGAGAGAGAGAGAGAGAGACGATTTACATTTTGAATAACACGTCTTATCTCGCCACTGGATCTCTTCTTAAGTCCTCGGTGCCTCTGTGTGAAGGAATATTTCATCTCCTCACCTACTGTTCCCCCCTCAGTTCTCCTTCCCATTCGGTACACGCCATTGTTCCTCGTTCGCAAATTGTCATCGATTATAAACAATTTTGATTTATCCATATTCGTAAAGCTATTACGTATTTTAAAACATTCGATCAGTTTTCCTTGGAGGCGACGTTTCTCAAGAGAACAAGCTAAGAGTTTAGAGCCTTTCGTCTTAGGGTTCGTTGCTCAAGGAAGGGATCAGTTTTGTTGCCCGACGTTGAATACCTTCTAATTTAGCAATATCCTTTGCATGGTGGGATGACCAAAACTGAACCGCGTATTCCAAGTCAGGTCTGACTAAACTATTGTAATGCGGAAGCCTTACATCTTTATTTTTTGATAAAGTTTCATTTAATGAAGTCCAGCATTCTGTTCGCTTTATTTGCTGCGTCGAAGCATTGCTGTGAGAATTTGAGGTTTGATGCGCTTTTGACACCCAGATCCTTGACGCATTGAACGCCTTTGAGTTTAACGAGAGAGAGAGAGAGAGAGAGAGAGAGAGAGAGAGAGAGAGAGAGAGAGAGAGAGAGAGAGAGAGAGAGAGAGAGAGAGAGAGACAGGACACAGAACAAGACGTTAACACCTTGAATAACACCTCTTATCTCGCCACTGGATCTCTTCTTAAGTCCCTCGGTGCCTCTGTGCGGAATATCCCTTCATCTCCTCACCTACTGTTCCCCCCCCTCAGTTCTCCTTCCCGGTCGGTACACTCCCATACATCTCACTCTAAGGACAGTCTACTCAAGTACACACACACGACACCAGACATCGACAGCCCCCCATACACTTTACACACTACTGTCAAGGAGCACCAAGTTACGGTACAGCTGTGTCACGGAATAGCCCCTTAAGGAACTTTAACGCCTCGCCAGTACCCATGACCACCTTTGACAGTCCCTCACTCTACGTGCAATTACTCTTTCAGCGAACGGCTCATTGCTCTCCTCAGCCAACCAGAATCATTAATGAGTGTTCTTGCTGCATCTCTCTCTCTCTCTCTCTCTCTCTCTCTCTCTCTCTCTCTCTCTCTCTCTCTCTCTCTCTCTCTCTCTCTCTCTCTCTCTCTCTCACTCGGTTCTCACTGAAGAAGACAGGCAAAGCCTCCAAGAGGATTTGCACAAAATTTCAGCTTGGTCGGATAAATGGGATATGCCCTTTAACGTAGACAAGTGCCAGGTCCTTCAAGTTGGAACAAAAAATAAGAAGTTCGATTATGAAATGCGCGGCGTTAAACTCACAAGCGTTCAATGCGTTAAGGACCTGGGGGTCAAAATCGCGTCAAACCTCAAATTCTCACATCAATGCATCGATGCAGCAAATAAAGCGAACAGAATGTTGGGCTTCATTAAAAGAAACTATTTATTCAAGAATAAAGATGTAATACTCCAGCTCTACAACAGTTTAGTCAGACCCCACTTGGAATATGCGGTACAGTTTTGGTCTCCCCACCATGCTAAGGACATTGCTAAACTAGAAGGTGTTCAGCGTCGAGCAACAAAAATGATCCCTTCCTTGCGCAACAAATCCTACGAAGAAAGGCTTTCCACCCTTAACATGTTCTCTCTTGAGAAACGTCGCCTCTGAGGAAAACTGATCGAATGTTTTAAAATACTTAATGGTTTCACGAATGTAGACAGAACAAAATTGTTTATGATCGATGAAACTTTGGCATAAAACTCAAATGTAGACAAGTAAATTCAGACTGCACCAAATTTTTCTTCACCAACGTTGTAGTGCGAGAATGGAATAAGCTCCCACCATCAGTGGTCCAATGTAACACGATTGACTCCTTTAAAAACAAGCTCGACCGTAACTTCCTTGAACTTAATATTAACTAGAGTAGAAAAGCAACGTTTTGGAGCCATCTGATTAACGTAAAATCACTTAGGTTTAAGGACAGACAACCTAGTCTGGACCATGGGGTCTGTGGTCTGATTTTCTATGTAAATCTATGTAAATCTCTCTCTGTCTCTGTCTCTCTCTCTCTCTCTCTCTCTCTCTCTCTCTCTCTCTCTCTCTCTCTCTCTCTCTCTCTCTCTCTCTCTCTCTCTCTCTCTCTCTCTCTCTCTCTCTCTCTCTCTCTCTCTCTCTCCCCTTATCCACTCGTACACACACACACACAGAAATCAAGATCAGTGCCCTAAAAGTCTTTCCAAGTTTCCCTACTTTCGAGAAAAAATAATTACTTTCCTAATTTTCTTAAGCAGTGTGTATTACGAGCTTGTGTAGGGGAGGAATAGGCACTATCTAGAAGGAGGAGGAGGAGGAGAAGGAGGAGGAGAAGGGGGAGAGTAAGAAAAAGAATGGGAAGGGAAATAAAAGGAAGAGAGGAAGGAAGGAAGAGTAGAAAGGATTAAATAGAAGGAATATGATAGTACTCGAAGGAGGAGGAAGAGGAAGAAGGGGAAGGAGAATGAAGGGAAGAAATGAAGCGAGGGAAGGACTGAGAACAAGGAAGATGATGAGAAGAAAGAAAGGAAGGAAGGAAGGAAGGAAGGAAGGGCAAGAAGGACAGGGGACAAGGAAGAAGATGATGAGCTACGAAATTAAAACCCTTTACTGACTAACCCTAAAGAATCCCATACCCCGTTATCCATCCTCGGGGACAAAGAGTACGACCTCGGGGGTAACTCAAGGTCTCAATGGCAGTGGTGACGGAAGCGAAGTGAAAGATGCGAGATGGACTGAACAAAACACTGACCCACAAGACAAGACAAGGAGTGAGGTGAGGGAAGGGAAGGGCAGAGCTGAGACGAAAGGATCACCGCATTATAGGAAAATCTTGAGTCTATACGTTTAAGAGCTCCGAGTAGGAATTGTAAACACGAGGATTCTGCGCGGCCGGGCGTCGAAGAAGGAGAGGAGAAGGAAGAGGAAGGTCAAGGTCTCTTATCGAAGTCTTATTGCCTTAATATTTGAGGCGTCGAAGAGAGAATAGATGGATGGGAAGGGAGAAGGGAGGAAGGGAGGAAATGAGAGAGAGAGAGAGAGAGAGAGAGAGAGAGAGAGTCTCTCTCTCTCTCTCTCTCTCTCTCTCTCCACTTCCCCCTCTCTCTAACTTCACTAAAAAGTCCAGTAACAATAAAAAATAAAAAGAAAAAATACAAAAAAAAATCAACTGGCTCACTAATCTCGTCGAGGAACTTTTACCAATAACAAGTTGTCGCATTCTCCCTCCTCGCCTATTTTTCCTAAGCGCTCCCGCCCCTCGCAAAGAAAGAGAGGAAACACCCAATCTTTGCTAACTCGGGGCGTTTGTATGATGCAGCCGAGCGTGAACCGTGTTTGTTGCCCTCCTCCTCCTCTGGTAATAGCCCACTTCGATGCTGTCCCTTCATAACCGACTTTAAACGAACCTTACCCGACCTACCATAACGTTTTTCTTCTTTGCTGTCCCTTCCTAACCTGACCTACCCTAACCTTACCAAGCTTTCATCGCGCTAACCTACCCAATCTTACCTAAACTACTCTAACCTAGGCCAGTGTTCTCAGCGCTAACCTACCCGGGCTTAACCTAACCTACCCTAACCTTATCCAGCTTTCCCCTCGCTAACTTGCCCGAACATTACCTATCCTACACTAACCTTATTCAGTGTTCTACCTTTTTCTTCGACGCTGTCTCTTCATAACCTACCTGTACCTTATCTAACCTACCCTAACATTACCCAGCAACCTAATCTACCCTAACTTTTTTCTTCAATGCTGTCCCTTGATATTCTACTTGAACCTAACCTGACCTGCCGAAAGAGGTGCCAAGAGAAGATGAACACGGAGAAAGAATGGTGAGGAAGGGTGTGAAGAGGAGAGATGTTAAGAAATAGACAGTTAAGAAAAAGCGTTAAGGAAAAGGGGAAAGATTTTATGGCGTTTCAAGACGGCGCTGCAAGAACACAAACCCTATAACGCAGAAAAGGGATATTAGGAAGAATTAGAAGTTAAGAGAATGTGATAGAAAAGAGATTATACTTTATGGTGTTCCAAGACGGCGCTGCAGGAACATATATTCCATGACTGTTTTGTGTGCCTAACGTGGAAATCAACGAGAATGACGCAGAGAAGAGATATTAGGAGTAATTGAGTGTTAAGAAAATGTGTTAGAAAAGAGACTAGACCTTATGGTGCTTCAAGACGGAATATCAGAACACAAACTCCAAGTCTTGTATACCTAACGTGGAAATCAACGAGAATGACGCTCAGCCCACCACCACTAGTCGGTGAGAGAGGCGAGGTAATCCACCCTTCCTCCTCCTCCTCCTCTATATCCTCCCTATCCTAAGTTCAACAGTGGCTTAACAGAAGGGTGCTGGCAGTGGGTTTTAACATGCCAAGGGTAGCGCGTGTTATGGCGCCTAAAATACTCTCAGACAACGGCCACGCAAGTCCACGAAGGATAATGAACATCGACAGCCTGGGCAAAGAATGGAAGAAAGAAAGAAAGGTGGATAGAAAGACAGAAAGAAAGGATTGGTGGAGGGCTGTTATCACGCTAAGGGTGGTGCATATATACCGCTTAACGTACCCTGACAACGGCTACGGGAATCCCAGGAGCACATTCGCAGTCTAAAAAGTAAGAAGTCTTGTTATCCTCATCATCTAGATATCTCACAACTTATTCTTTGCCTTTGTCCCTGAAAAGAAAGATACTACCACTGCCTCGTAATATACCCGTCTTGGACACAGCAGGAACATCGAGAGTCCGGTTATAGAAAATTCCTATGATGTTAGGAAGATGAATTGCCGTTGATATCCCATTGATCCTTCAGGGATGGAGATGGTACATGTTTGTAGAGCAGCGGCGGAAATGTCGGGCAGGAGGGTGGGATAAATGAGCAGAGGAAGGAGGAGGAGACTCGGTGTAATGAGAGAGAGGGAGAAAGAGGAAAAGGAAGGAAGAGCAGAGAATGGAAAGGAAGGGATGGGATGGGAAGGGAAGGGAATGCAAGGGAAGGGAAGCGTGAAGAGAATGAAAGGGAAGAGAAGTGAAGAAATGAGAAGGAAGGAGAAGAAAAGAGAATAGAAGGGCTGGGAAAAGAAGAAAAGAGAAGCGAAGAGAGGTAAAAAAAAAAGGAAAGGAAAGGGAAGGGAAGGGAAGGGAAGAGAAAACAAAGGCAAGAGAAGTAGGAAAAGGAAAAGAATGGAAAAAAGGAAAGAAAAGAAAAAATGAGAAGAGAAAAGAATGGCAGAGCAAAGCAGAGGTGACAAGAGAGGAGAGGAAAGGAGAGGAGAGGAAAGGAAAGGAAAGGAAAGAAAAGGAGAGAAGTGAAGAGATGAAAGGAAAAGAAAGAAAACAAAGGAAAAGAGAAGAGAAAAAATAAGAAAATAAGAGAAGAAAAATGAACAGATAAAAGCAACAAAGAGCAGACGACAGAAGAGAAGAGAAGAGGAAAGGCGAGGAGAGAAGAGGAAGACAGCAGCAGAGAAAGTCACCAGCACCAACAACAACAGCAGGAGCATCAGAGAGTGTATTATATCAGTGCGTGGGAACATGAAACGTGGCCCGCGTACTCTGCCGAATCGCCTTATGTTGCTCTCTTTACCTGGCGCTCACGTGCGGGGCAATTACCCTCCACAGTGCCACTTTAATCTGGCAACACTGCTCGCCGCTCACCAGGCTCAGCTACGGGAAGGGACGCTTGTGTTCAGGGCAGCTCCTTCCTTCCTCTCTTCCTCCTCCTCCTCTCTCTCCCCTTTGCAGCTTGAGGGCACGAGCAGGGTTTTATTTTTCTGGTTTTTGTTCTCTCCTGCAGTCGTCTTCCCTTTCTCTCCCTCTTCATTTCACCCCGCAGGAGTACGGTTTGATTTTTCTGATTTTTGTCTTCTCCCGCCTTCGTCTTCCCTTCCTTCCCTTCATCACTTCATCCTGCACGAGTATGGTTTTATTTTTACGTGTTTTTGTCCTCTCCCGCCTCCGTCTTCCCTTCCTTCCCCTCATCTTTTCATCCCTCTGTCTCATCCGCTCTCTCTCCTCTGTTATCTTCGTTTCCTTCCTGCGACGCCCGGCTCTTTTCTCTTCCTGTGGTGCAGTTGCAAATTCCTGGAGCTTTGGTAGCGGGATTCTTTTCGTCTCTGTTCGAGGGATCCAAGTTTCACCTTCTCCTCCTCGTTGCAGTTCCATCTTGCGGACGCTTTTGGTTTTCCTCACTACTCTTTTGGTCCTTTTTTTTGTTACTTTGTCTGTTTGTCCGTCTTTCTTTTTCCCCGACTCTCTGTGTGGCTTTGTTTGTCTGTGTGTGTGTGTCTTTCTGTCTGTCTCTGTACATCTGCCCGTCTGTCCCTATCTGCTTAACGATAAAAACACAATGAGAGAGAGAGAGAGAGAGAGAGAGAGAGAGAGTGTGTGTGTGTGTGTGTGTGTGTGTGTGTGTGTGTGTGTGAGAGAGAGAGAGAGAGAGAGAGAGAGAGAGAGAGAGAGAGAGAGAGAGAGAGAACACACACACACACACACACACACACACACACACACACACACACACAAACACACACACACACACAAACACACACACACACACACACACACACACACACACGGTAAAAAATATCCTGTTTTTTCAATCTATCTTTCCCTGCATTTTTGTTTTGTTTTTGTTTTTCCGCGGGGCAGTAGCAGAACACGGGGGTGGGGGGGTGGGGGGGGGTGGCGTTTCAGAAAAAAAGAAAAAGAAAATGTTGATGTTCAATTTGATACGAGTGCTGCAAGGAACAACAACAAGAACAACAACATCAACGACAACAACAATAACAACAAGCGGTCCGGCAGTGGGGGGAATGACCGACGAGCTATGATAGTTTGTTGAAACTTGTTGTTATTATTATTATTATTATTATTATTATTATTGTAGTTTTCTCCTTTTATTATTTCTTTTACTTTCTCTTTTTCTTCTACTACTTCTTCAGTGTCATTTTTTTCTTCTTTTTCTGTCTTCTTCTTTTACTGTCTTCTTCTCTTTCTGTCTTCTTCTCTTTGTCTTCTTCTTTTACTGTCTTCTTCTCTTTCTGTCTTCTTCTTTTACTGTCTTCTTCTCTTTCTGTCTTCTTCTTTTACTGTCTTCTTCTCTTTCTGTCTTCTTCTTTTACTGTCTTCTTCTCTTTCTGTCTTCTTCTCTTTCTGTCTTCTTCTTTTACTGTCTTCTTCTCTTTCTGTCTTCTTCTCTTTCTGTCTTCTTCTCTTTCTGTCTTCTTCTCTTTCTGTCTTCTTCTTTTACTGTCTTCTTCTCTTTCTGTCTTCTTCTTTTACTGTCTTCTTCTCTTTCTGTCTTCTTCTCTTTCTGTCTTCTTCTCTTTCTGTCTTCTTCTTTTACTGTCTTCTTCTCTTTCTGTCTTCTTCTCTTTCTGTCTTCTTCTTTTACTGTCTTCTTCTCTTTCTGTCTTCTATTACTGTCTTCTTCTCTTTCTGTCTTCTTCTCTTTCTGTCTTCTTCTCTTTCTGTCTTCTTCTTTTACTGTCTTCTTCTCTTTCTGTCTTCTTCTCTTTCTGTCTTCTTCTCTTTCTGTCTTCTTCTTTTACTGTCTTCTTCTCTTTCTGTCTTCTTCTCTTTCTGTCTTCTTCTTTTTCTGTCTTCTTCTCTTTCTGTCTTCTTCTCTTTCTGTCTTCTTCTCTTTCTGTCTTCTTCTTTTACTGTCTTCTTCTCTTTCTGTCTTCTTCTTTTTCTGTCTTCTTCTCTTTCTGTCTTCTTCTCTTTCTGTCTCCTTCTCTTTCTGTCTTCTTCTCTTTCTGTCTTCTTCTCTTTCTGTCTTCTTCTTTTTCTGTCTTCTTCTCTTTCTGTCTTCTTTTTCTTCTTCTTCTTCTTCTTCTTCTGTGTCTTTTTCTTCTTTTCTTTTCTTCTTCTTTTTCTTCTTTTCTTCTTCTAATTCTCATCATCCTTGTGATCATTATTATTAGTAAGATCATCACCGTTTTCCATTTAGTAAAAACATTACAACAACGCAGTTTGCAACGTAGAGTTTCCAACAGTTTTCTGGAGCCTACGTAAGAAATTCTGTTATAGTATTTAAATATTTACAATTAGTTTCAATACCTAAAGTCTCGGGAAGTCTCTTACCATATATAACACCCAGAGACTGGTCAGCAGAAGGTTCGTCAGCAAAATTTCCATTAGATTCATTCAGTATTCCAATGCTTACACGACAAACATTGGGTTACGAGCGGAACGTTACCAAAGCAGCGACGCGGTGAAGTCTACGGACACAGTCAGCCAAGTTTACAATACTCCACGGCACCCTGGCTGTACAATGAGAACACCATGGATATATTCTATCTATTTATCTATATCTCCGACACCCTGCTCCCTCACCGGAACTTTGCCCCAGGGGGTGACCGCGGAATGTCTCCATTTCTCCCTGTTCTGGCACGCCCTCTCAGCACACTCAATCCAGCTACTACCAACTCTCTCGCTCTAATACTTACTCGCCCTATTCCTTCCCTTCACACTTCACTTCGGATATATTTATCCTCCAGAAAACATAATTCTCAATCGCTGCATTATTCACATGTTAGCAGGACGAGTAATGAACACTGCAATCATTCTTTTTATCATAATGCTCTTTTTCTTCTTTCCATTGCAGCCACTCATTCCT
The DNA here is from genome assembly GCF_024679095.1 of Eriocheir sinensis. Lineage (NCBI taxonomy): Eukaryota > Metazoa > Arthropoda > Malacostraca > Decapoda > Varunidae > Eriocheir > Eriocheir sinensis. The sequence continues at coordinate 13,966,842 of NC_066518.1, forward strand.
CCTCGCTCCTTTGCCATACGTCTGACTTTGCCGTAATCACATAACTTCCGTTTGTTCTTAATTAGCAACAAAATGAGCAGGAATTTACCCTCTAGCTGCGGAATATGAGTAAACCAAAACCAAAACCAAAGAAACAAAGGAACAGATGAATGAATAAAAAAAAAGGTAGGGAGGATGAATGAAATTAAGATCGAGTAGCATTTTTTATTTATTTCTGTGCGATACAGTTTTACACTTTTACAAAAATAAAAATATATATACGTGGAAAAAATGTGAGTAATCGGTCTTAATTATTAGTTTCTTTATTTGCTTCCTTCTATTGTTTGTTTCATTGTGAAGGTAAAAACGTTCTGTGGATAATTGAGTGTTCCTTTTTTCGTTGTTATTCCTAAAACATCGAAGGATTAAATAGAGGAATATACTTGTTAAGTCGATTATAATAGCTTGTTAGGCCTGGTTCCATTGTTTGTCTCATCGCAATGGCAAAAAAAGGTGTTCTGTGGATAATTGATTGTTTTCTGTTTTGTTTAAGGTCATAAAAATTGTAGCCTCTATAAAAAAAAGCAGGCATATTCGTTACGTTGATCATAATGGCTTGTTAATTAACGTGTTGCTGTGTTGTCCATTAAGTTGCGTTGGGAAAAAAAGAGAGGCTATGAATAATGAACTGGTGTCTTTTGTTAAGGTATCTCTAAGTGACGCATGCAGCATCTCTAATAAATTAAGGAAAGAATGTCCGGTTAGTCGATTGTACGTAATGTTTGTCGTTTCATATTGTTAGGAAAAATGCTCTATGGAAATGTTCTTCTCTGTATTGTTAAGTTGTTTCTAAAGGACGCACCATCCAAAGAATATGGGTTTAGTCGTCTATAATCCGGAACAAGGCAAACAAAAGAGCAAGAAAAAACTATAATTATGACCGATTAACACATTTTTTTTTCCATTTATATTTTTGGATAACAGAGAAAGTGGTATATCGCTTGGAAATGAATAATAGAATATATCATTGAATTCATAAACATTAAAGTTATCCCCCACATTGTTCGTTTAGGTGCGTCAGAAATAATGGTTCGAGGGTAGTGGGTTTGAGGGTAATGGTCGCTCGGTCTGACTTTGGATCGCTGTTGCCGGCGTATGAATGTGACACGGCCGGATGTGGCAGCTCCCGTAAATCATGAAAACGCCCATAAACAAACTGTTTCCGCGACCAGTTCCCAGTTTTTTCACATTTTTTACGCGCCACCCCCCACACACGCACATACATATGCACACACACACTCTCTCTCTCTCTCTCTCTCTCTCTCTCTCTCTCTCTCTCTCTCTCTCTCTCTCTCTCTCTCTCTCTCTCTTTTTAGGTACAAATATTTTCCTTCATTAAATATTCCACGAACATCAAATCATTATTACCAACACGGCAGACTAATAATAATCATAATTCAGCACTGCATATTAAATAAAGACAAAAAGTAATAATGACTTTGCTAATACTGTGATAAATATGCTGTCTTGAAGGGACGAATTAATAAACCAACCAGCCAGAAAATTCATGAACCTTAATTAAAAGCAAAAAAGCAGTAGGGAATGTCACACGAGTTTAAATGAATTACGAAACACCAAATTTTCGTTACTTTTGCGATCTTTTTTTATTATGGACTATTTTTTTTTTCAGAAGAGTGTGTGATATCAGTTTAAATCAATTACGAAACCCCAATTTCTTGTTACTTTTGCGATCTTTATTTAGTATGGACTATTTTTTTTTTCAGAAGAGTGTGTGATATCAGTTTAAATCAATTACGAAACCCCAATTTCTTGTTACTTTTGTGATCTTTTTCTTCTTATGGACAAAGTTTTAAAGGTTTTGGAAGAAGGAAGCAAATGTGACATCAGTTGAAATAGATTACGATGCCAATTTGTATGTTACGTTTTTTTTTCTATCTGCCACCGCTCATGTATTAAGAATTCTTGCAGAAGGAAGCGAAGGTGTGACATCGGTTTAAATATATTACGAAACCCAATTCTTATGTTGCTCTCGTTATTCTATTTATAACGAACCAGGATTTCAGAGTTTTGCAGAAGGAAGCGAGTGTGACATCAGTTTAAATAAATTACAAAACAAAATACACGGAACTTTTGCAGTCTATATATTAAGAAACATGTTTTAAGAATATTCTTTTGTAGAATTTTATTGTACGTTTTTTTTTTTATATTCTTTCTCGCGTGTGAATCCTCCAACTAAAGGAAAGTTGATTCGTATTAATTTTAATATATTACTTTTTTTTCTGGGATGGAGTTGGAAATTTATTCATGGAGTGTCGCCGCGCTGACCGATGTAGTAAAAGATTCAGCCTGCAGATTCTTATTTTTTTTTCTAATTAAGATATTCATTTATGCTTTTTCTTATATTATTGTTTATTTTCTTTCTTTCACTTTTCCTTACTTTTCCTTTTTCTTTTACTCGTTTCTTCGTAGTTTCGCTTTCACTCATTTTCTGTTTGGCTGTTTTTCGTGGTTTACTAATTCATTTTTTTTCCTTTTCTTTTCTTTTTTCTTTCTTATCTTTGTTCGATCGGTTGTTAACTCTTTCTTTGGTTTCTCTTTTCTTTCTCTCTAGTTTTCATTCGTCTCTCATTCTTTCTTTCTTTCTTTCTTCTTTTTCTTTCTCTCTGTCTCTTTTCCTTTCTGGTTACAAGTATTTTCTCTATGTCAGATTCTCTACAAGCAAAGGCAAAGAAAAGATAAGGCTATACAACTCTCTCTCTCTCTCTCTCTCTCTCTCTCTCTCTCTCTCTCTCTCTCTCTCTCTCTCTCTCTCTCTCTCTCTCTCTCTCTCTCTCTCTCATTCCCTCCTTCTTTCCCTCTCTTCCTTCCTTCCTCCCTCCTCCCTCTTGTCAGTCTTGCCATCGGACACAAGCAACACGACCATCACCAGCTTGTCGCATCACATAAACAAGAGAACATCATCCTTTCTATACTCACCACTAGTCTTCTGCGGGGCCGTGCTATCCGAGACCTCGCTCCTGTGGCTTGGTCGTAGGTGTCAACGTGTAGGCGGGGAAGTAACCTTGACTTTTATCCTCTTAAGTCCTAGAAAAGAGATGGAAAACGTGATATGAGCTTTAGAGTTGAATTAGGTTAGGTGAGGTTCAGGGTATGTAAGGTTTTAGATAGGTCTGACGTATTTAGAAAGGAAGAGAGTAGAGAAGAGATGGAAAACGAGATGCAAAATTTAGCTAGATTAGGTTAGGGGAGGTTAAGGGTAGGTTAGGCTTAGTAGGTTAGTGAAAGTCAGACGCATTTAGAAAGAGAGAGTGTAGAGATGAAGAGAATTTAGAAGAGATGGAAATAACCTGAACTTTTAGCAGCTCAAGTCCTAGGAAAGAGAGGGAAAATGATATGCCATGAGGTTTAGCTAGATTAGATTAGGTGTGGTTCAGGTAGGTAAGGATTTAGCTAGGAATGACGTATTTAGGAAGGGAGAGAGTGAAATTGAGGAGGATTTCGAAGAGGTGGAAATGCCCTTGAAAGTCATAGCTGTGCAAGGCCTAGAAGAGGAAGGAAAAAGAGAATAGCCATGAGTTAAAGAAAGACGTAGGTAGAGCATTGATGAAAGGGAGAGAAAGTAAAGAAGAAGCGAAAGAAAAAGAAAATAGAAAGAAAACGAAAAAAAGGATGCTATTAGTTAAAGGAAAACGTGAATGTGTAGTGACGTTCAGTTAGAGAGAGGGTACAGAAAGAGAGGATTTAAATGAGGTGCAAATAACCTTGACCCTAAACTGCTTAAAAATCCAAGAAAGAAGGAAAAAAAGAATAAAAGAAGATGCTATTAGTTAAAGAGAAAGCGTGGAAGTGCAGAGACGTTAAGAAAGGGAAAGAAAAAGCGAAGAAGATAACTTAAAAGAGGTGCAAGTAACTTTGGCCCTTAACTACATGCTTAAAAATCCTCGAAAAAAAGAAAGAAAAAGGAAAAAACAAGATGCTAAGAGGTAAAGGAATACGTGAAAGTGCAGAGACGCTAAGAAAGAGAGAGAAAGAATTAAGAAGATAATTCAAAAAGAGGCGCAAATAACCTTGACTCTAAACCGCCTAAAATCAGCAGAAAAAATAAAGAAAAAGGAAAAAAAAAAAGGAAATGCTATGAGTTACAGAGAAAATGTGGGAGTTGAGAGACGCGTTGAAGAAGGAGAAAGAGAGTAAAGAAAGAAAAAAATAAATGGTGGAAGTAAATATTGAGTCTAAACTGCTTAAAAACCTAGAAAAAGAAAAAGAGATGAAAAAGGGAGAAAAAAGAAATGCTTTGAGTTAGAGAGAAAACGTGGGAGTGCAGGGACGTGTTTAAGAAGGAGAAAAAAGGAGGGTAAAGAAAGAGAGAAAAGCTTGAAAATTTTTGTTGTCTTGAAAATTACTAATATTAACCTCGAAAGTGACGGAAAACAGAAGGAAAAAAAAAAGAACTCCTAAACCGCGAGCTAAAGGAAACTGTGGGAATGCAAGGAGTGAAGTATTAAGTTAAGAAAAGGGGAAAGCGAGAGTAAAGGAGGAGAAGAGGAAGAAGAATCGTAAAGAAATAGTGAAGGAAAAAAACACACGAAAAGAAAGAAGAGGAGGAAGAAGGAACGATACAAAGCCGGAGGGGTACGAAAAAAAAAAAAAAAGATGACAGGAGGGTGTGTGTGCGCGTGTGTGTGTGTGTGTGGGGGGGGGGGATGAAAGATGTGCCTGAGGAAGGAAGGAGAGAGAGAGAGAGAGAGAGAGAGAGAGAGAGAGAGAGAGAGAGAGAGAGAGAGAGAGAGAGAGAGAGAGAGAGAGAGAGAGAGAGAGAGAGAGAGAGAGAGAGAGAGAGAGAGAGAGAGAGAGAGAGAGAGAGAGAGAGAGAGAGAGAGAGAGAGGTAAGGTGGAGAATAAAAAAGAGGAGACCCAACCCTTGAAACGAGAGATGAAATGAACCAAGAAATTGAAAGAGCCAAAAAATACATAAAGGAAGGAAAGGATAAAAGGGAGGAAAGGAAGGATGACCGCCGTTTCCCTGGATCACGGCTACCATTGAAACCCTCCTCCCATTCCTGCCATACTACCATAGCCATCCCTACCATAACCAAGCAGATAATCCGTCTTTCTTTAAAAACTGCTACCATTAAAACCCTTCTTCCATTCCTGCCATACTACCATAGCCATCCCTAGCATAACCAAACAGATAATCGCTCTTCCTTTAAACTGCTACCATGAAGCTCTCCTACTGCTGCATACTACCATAGTCATCCTTACCATAACCATGCAGAAAATCACTCTTCACATCACTTTTCCATCGCTGCCATAACATTACTACCACTGCCATAGTCTTCCTTCCATTCCTTCCATTACTACTATAACATTATCATTCTTATTCTTAACTACAAGGTCTTTTACAATCAAGGGCAAACATAAAAACAACAGTGGGATTTTTAAAGCTTGCAAAACTACTACCATGCTTAAAGATGAAAAAGTGCTGTTCTTAAGTACTACATAAAAAGGGATTATAGAAAAAACGGTCCCATTACCAGTATCACAATCAGGATCATACTTTTACTATTTTCTCCTTCCATGTTTTTACCAACTTCACCGCGGGTAAATCCTCGACATATACCCCAAAAAGCAAAACATATTACAACACCGCTATGAAAACTTGCGTCACCGAGAGCATCAACATGAAAGCCACAGCAAAAACATAACAGTGTCAACATCTACCCACCGACAAGCAACTCGATCCCCCACACAATCCTTCAAACCCTAAACAAATTATAACTAAGGGAATCAAACTCTGACATCGGATAAAACATGATGGGGACGATGAAGAACTACGTACCATATTAGTCTGTCAGTATCTAACCCCTCCCCCCCCCCCCACACACACACACAAAGCCCTCAAACCCTAAACGAATTATAGCAAAGTGGATCGAAACTGTCACCGTCCACGACATAACTGGAACGATAAAGCACTGAAACCGATGACCATACAGTTTTTACCACGGCTCCGTCCTACACAAAGCAATATGTGAGAAGGAATGTTGTATTAGCGTTATTGAATGATACTGAAGGGACTGACTATAGGGAAGGAGTGAGAAGAAGAGAGATAAAATATAAGAGATACACAAACATGCAAAATTAGTTGAGTCAAGATTAAGAAAGAGGGTGAGGGAGTCCAAGGGGGAAAAAGGAGGAAGGGAGAAGGGTGAAAATCGAGAGTTCAGGGAGTGTTAAGAGAGGTTAGAGTGTTCAAAGATGAAAGGAAGGAGGGAAAAACGGGAAGGAGTTGAAGGGGGAAAGGGAGGGAGGGGGGAAGGGAGAAGGATGGAAATCAAGGGTTCAGTGTTAGGAAAGGCTACTGAGTTCAAAGGGAGGAAGGGAGGAACGGAAGGGGGTAGCAAAGGGAGGGTATGATAGTGTGGGAGGGGGAAGGGGGGCAGAGAATAATGAAGGGGGAGGGGAGGGGGGGAATTAATGGGTGGGCTCCCCCGCCGAAATTGGTTTTTGATGTATTGTTTCATAAATTATCTGCTAATTTTATGTGTGGGTGGCAACGGATAATTATTGATGCGTTCATTATGATCCACGGGAATGGCGGGTGAGCGCGGGGGGGAGGGGAGCGGGGTGGGGTCGGAGAGGAGGAGGAAGGAGGGGGGGGAAGGGAGAAGGAGGGGGGGGACATGGAGGGTCATCTGATATCATGCTGGCTTTCTTTCCTTTATTTTTTTGTGGTTGTTGTGTTTGATTTTGTTACTCTTATTGTTACTCTTATCATTATCATCATTATACTACAACTACTACTACTACTACTACTACTACTACTATGAATACTTCTACTACTGCTACTGCTGCTAATATTGTCCCACTTTTTCCCACCCTTCTCTTATTCCTCTTGCGGTCACTAAATGATCTATCTTTATCTATCCACTTATTTGTTTTTCTCTTCGTCTGTTTATCAATCTATCTATATATGTATACCTATTAGTTTGTCTATGTATCAATCAATCAATCACTATAACTATTTATCTAACTGTGTCTATTTGTATATCTATCTTTTTGTATATTTATCTGTGTACCTGTATCTATCTATCTATCTATCTATCTATCTATATATGTATCCGTCTGTCTGTCTACCCATCTATCTCTGTTTGTATATCTGTCTTTTTGTATATCTATCTGTGTATCTGTATCTATCTATCTATCGATCTAACTATCTACCTATCTATGTATCCGTCTGTCTGTCTACCCATCTATCTCTGTCTATCTATCTATCTATCTCTCTGTGTGCTCCCGTATCATTCAGGAGCACGAATTGTTGCCCCAAATGAGAACAGACAAAGATGCGTCGAGGGTAGAAAACCGATGATCGTAATTGGATGGCGGACTAACAATAACTTTTCCGCGGGTTCTGATTGGTTCATTCCGCTAAGCTTGGGCGATGAATGGGGTGAGGAGTCGGAGGAGGAGTAGGAGGAGGTTTGATCATTCATTACATTACATCTTGAGGTATAAGGAAGGAAGGAGACGAGAGAGAGAGACCAAAGGGAGAAATACGAACTGATTGGGTTATTAAGGAAACTGGGAAGATCTGTAGCGTCTAAGAATATGGTTGGGGAAGATCCATTATTGTGTGTGTGAAAAATGGGGTAATAGTGAGATTTTTGCCTCCTCTATTAGTTTTCTCTTTAATTTGCTCTTTTCTGTTGAGGAATTAATAAAATAATCGAATAGTTTGTAGCATCTAAGAACGTAATTAAACAAGAGTATCTGTTTGTTTGAGTCTGAAGGAGAAGTAATGAGTCTTTTTGCCTTGTCTATTTTTTCTTTCTCTAGGATTTACTCGTTTCTGTTGAGGTATTATAAAAAAAGACCTCAAATAAGCTGTAGCATCTAAGAACGTAAACGGAGAAAATGAACAAGAATTTTAACGTGTGAGAGAGGGAGAAATAGTGAGATTTATTATTCCTAACTTACTTTTTCTCCTGGATTTACTAGTTTCCATTAGCTTCTGTAAACTGGTATAATCTGTAGCATCGAAGAACGTGATTGGAGAAGAAGAACATCCATTTTTAGGTGTGTGTAAGAGAGAAATAGTGAGATTCTTTGCCTCGTTTTCAGTTTTCTCTTAAAATTACTCGTTTCGTCTAAATCTGGCTACAGCTATTCATCCGTTTTCTCTTTGCATATTTATCTATAACTGCGTACTTCTCTCACTCTCACTCTGGAAGGAAGAAAGAACAGGAGAGTCACCCCTTTATTCCTCATCCCCTTTATTCGTTTAATTTAATTCTGGCTACAACTGCAGATACATTTTCTCTTTGCATGTTTATATATAACTGCGTACTTCTCTCACTCTCTCTGGAAGGATGGGAGAACACAAGAGTCACCCCTTCAAAGTACATAACTCCCTCCTTTCCTAGCTACAAGAGACGGGCAGGACACGAGAGGGAGAGAAAGCGATACCAGAGCGTTGAGAGAGAGGGGGGACGAATTTCACGGGGAGGCATGAAAGAGCAATGCACGCCCAGAAGAAACCGGTCTAAAAACTGCACGCGTGGAAAAAGAAAGAGGGGAGAATGGGGTGAGAGGGTATGTGATCGATGAAAGCCGGCCAGGGAGCGAGCGGCCGACTCCTGGACGAAAATAATAATACTTTGCTAGTCGGTTTGAAGGGAGGAGGAGGAGGAGGAGGAGGAGGAGTAAGGGGAAAAAGGGTTGTTGCATGCACGTAGAAAGAGCCGAACTTGTATTATGTTGTTTTATGAGAGAAAGAAGTTAAGTTACGTTGATCCTGCTGGTATGAAAAGGAGAGGAAGGGAATGTATGAACCGAGGGGAAGAAAACTCATGAGAAGGTTGTCGTATGTAGTAAGAATCGAACTTGTGTTATGTTGGTTTATGAGAAAAATACGGTACGTTACGAAGAGCTTGCTGGTGAGAGGAAGGCAAGAAAGGAAGTGTATGGATTGAAAGGAAGAAAACTCAGGAGGAGGTTGTCATATGTAGGAGTAAGAGTCGAACTTGTATTATGTTATTTTGTGAGAGAAGGAAGGAAGGTTAAGAAGAGCTTGCTGGTGAAGGGAAGAAAAGGAATGTACAAAATCAAGTGGAGTGAAACCCCAAGAAGAGACCGAGCGAGCGAGGGAGAGGAATGTTAGTTATGAGAGAGAGGAAAATCTTGCTGCACGCTCAGAGAAGAGAGGAATGTATGAAGCTAGAGAAAAGAAGAGCTTAAGAAGGAAGAGGAAAATTTTGCGTAGTGAGAACCAAGAGTATGAATGGAATAAGGAGAAGGAAAGCTAAAGAAGGAGGAAAATTTGTATTGTTGTAAGAGAGAGGATATGAATGAAAAAATAAAAACGGAAAGTTAATGAAGAAAAGAAGAGGAAAAGCTTGCATAGTAATGGAAAAAGGGTATGAATAGAAAAAGAAGAAGAATGCTAAAGGGAGAAAAATTAGACCAAGATGTTGAGAGAGGAACAGAATGAATGAATCTAGAGAATAGAGTTAGAGAAGAAAGAAAGAAGAAAAAGAGTTAGCGTGCAAGAGAGAGGCAGAACGAAATGGAGCGAAAGAAAAATAAACTGAAGAAGGGAGAGGGAAGATTGCACGGTAAGAAAGAATGGATAGAGATGGGAAGAAAAAGAAAAGAGAGGAAAGTAAGGGAGAGGGAATGTTTAGGGGTGAGAGGCGAAAGGTATTAGATTAAGAAAGAGAGAAAGAAGAGAAAGAATGAGTTTGGGCAAAGTGAAAAGAAGGAAAGATGAAGGGAGAGGGAAATGTAACATGGTGAGAAAGGATGGATATGGGTGGAAATAAAAGAGAAAAGAAAGAAAAATAAACGATTGGGAATGTTTAATGGTGAGAAAAGGAGGTTATTGCAGCGTGAAAAAGAAAAATGGGTTTGGGCGAAAGAAAAAAACAAAGAAAGATAAAGAAGGGAGAAGAAAAGCTTACTGGTGAGAGAGAAATAAAAAATGAGAAATGAGAGAAATGATAAATGAGAAATGAGAGAGAAATGATAAATGAGAAATGAGAAAGAAACAATAAATGAGAAATGAGTGAAAGAAGAAAGAAAGATAAAGAAGGGAGAAGAAAAGCTTACTGGTGAGAGAGAAAAAAAAGAGAAATGAGAGAAATGATAAATGAGAAATGAGAGAAATGATAAATGAGAGAAATGATAAATAAGAAATAAGAGAGAAGTGATAAATGAGAAATGAGAGAGAAATGATAAATGAGAAATGAGCGAAAGAAGAAACAAAGATAAAGAAGGGAGAAGGAAAGCTTATTGGTGAAAGAGAAAAGGTATGGATGAAAGAATAGATACGAAAAAAACAAAAAAATATGATGATGAAAAGGTGAGTGAGGTAGAGAATGAATATAAAAGAAGGAAGCCTAGTAAAATTGAAGACAGAAAACTTACTGATGATAGAAAGGGTATGGATGGAAAGAAAGATAAGAAAAAATACCTAAAATTACGAAGAGAATAGAAAGGTGAGTGAGGCAGAGAATGAGTAGGAAAAAAAGGAAGCCGAGTAAAGTTGAAGACAGAAGACTTACTGATAATAGAAAGGGTATGGATGAAAGGAAAGATAAGAAAAAAAGCTGAAATTACGGAGAGAATAAAAAAGGGGAGTGAGGCAGAGAATGAATAGAAAAATAAGGAAGCCGAGTAATGTTGAAGACAGAAAACTTACTGCTGATAGAAAGGGTATGGATGGAAGGAAAGATAAGAAAAAAAACTAAAATTACGAAGAGAATAAAATAGGTGAGTGAGGCAGAGAATGAATAGAAAAAAAAGGAAGCTTAGTAAGTTGAGGACAGAAAACTTACTGATGATAGAAAGGGTATGGATGGAAGGAAAGATAAGAAAAAAAGCTAAAATTACAAAGAGAATAAAAAAGGTGAGTGAGGTAGAGAATGAATAGAAAAATAAGGAAGCCGAGTAATGTTGAAGACAGAAAACTTACTGATGATAGAAAGGGTATGGATGGAAGGAAAGATAAAAAAAAAAAAAACTAAAGTTACGAAGAGAATAAAAAAGGTGAGTGAGGCAGAGAATGAATAGAAAAATAAGGAAACCGAGTAATGTTGAAGACAGAAAACTTACTGATGATAGAAAGGGTATGGATGGAAGGAAAGTTAAGAAGAAGAAAAAAAACTAAAATTACGAAGAGAATAGAAAGGTGAGTGAGGCAGAGAATGAATAGAAAAATAAGGAAGCCGAGTAATGTTGAAGACAGAAAACTTACTGATGATAGAAAGGGTATGGATGGAAAGAAAGATAAGAAAAAAAACCTAAAATTACGAGGAGAATAAAAAAGGTGAGTGAGGTAGAGAATGAATAGAAAAATAAGGAAGCCTAGTAAAGTAAAGGACAGGTCGGTCAGTATTCTCAGACGCTCCCACCTCTCACATCAACTGTTTGCAAAGGCCAAAGAGGAGATTGATCTGGTTCTCACGAGTGTTTTTTCACGTTCATGGTACAGAAGAATGGTCAAACTACCCTTGGAAATGCCCCAAGGCCCTACGAAAGCCTTATCAAATGTGTGTGCTTGGATGTCGAAACGTTTAAGAATCCGACCCTTCAAGTTGTGGCAGAGGAACTAACCGAAGGAGTCCTGCAGCAACTCGTGTGTTCCTTCAGCGCCAGCAGCAGGAGAAGGAGGAGGAGCGTTTACCAGCCTCCTTCTACCCGGCCCTGCACGCATTGTTCCCGTCGTTTTAATCAGCTTATTAAACACGGCGTGGCGGCCTCCAGACCTCCCGCGCAAACAGCCCCGCGATTCCTTCAAACAGTCCCCGCTGCTAGCCGAGGAGCGCTCAGCAAATACATAGTGCAAGGAAAGCAAAACTCCGACACATAGGCAGCAGGCAATTAGCTTGGTTTTATTATTATATTTTTCTTTAAAGGGCCAGTCGCTGTATAGCCTGAAGCATTTCGTTATTATAAAACTTCTCATTTCGTGATTCCGATTAACTTTCTACTTCCCTTTGTTATTAAACTTCTAATATATCGTGATTTCAACTAACTTGTTTCCTTCCTTCCTTCCTTCTGCTGGAAAATGACGAACGCAAACCGTCGTCAGGCGCTCTCTTTCTGGCTCGGGAGTTCTGGTCTTGTCAAACTATCACTAGGTTAATGCAACTCTCCGTGGAAACAACACAATCTCTACGTAAGCCTTATCAAATGTCGGCGCTCGAAAATATGTGACTTCGAGCGATAATTTTCAACCTATGTTTAACCCTCAGTGCGATATCCCGCGACTAACATCCTTTAACTGCATTTAGCGACCACCAGTTTTACCTTCAGTGCGATTTACAGTGATGAACCTCCTTATATTACGCCCTCAGTGCGATATCCGGCAACCAAAATCCTTAAGGTTAACCCTCTGTGATTTACCTTGTGCTTTACCCTCAGAGCGGTATCCGGCGACTAACATTCTTTTCCTGCATTTAGCGAGCGTCATTTTAACCTTCAGTGCCATTTCCAGTGATGAACATCTTTACATTTAACCCTCAGTGCGATATCCAGCATTTAACCCTGTGATAGTTACCTTTTGCTAACCTTCAGTGCGATATCCGGCGACTAACATCCTTTTCCTGCATTTAGCGAGCACCATTATAACCTTCAGTGCTATTTCCAGTGATGAAGCTCCTTAGATTTAACCCTCAGTGCGATATCCGGCGAGTAACATCCTCTAGCTTGACCCTTAGTGCTTTGCTTTATGGTTAACCCTCAGTGCGGTATCCGGCGACTATCATCCAGGCATTTAGCGCGTACCAGTTTCCCGGTGGCTCTGACAGTTGCCGTGGGTGTCAGAGGCCAATTAAACAGCATGAATTTATCGGTTCAGCCTTGTCATTGTTGTTCCTGGGCTGTTATAGCGTTGTGCCGGTGAGCAGGTGGAGCTAAATGTTATTATTACCGCTCACTAGCTTATTATTACATCAAATTGTGGTGTAATTAATATAGCAGTAATTAGATCTGGTTGTGATTTCTTTTTATTTTATTTCAGATCGACGACCGACGAGAAATCATTGTTGGGAAAAATGGCTGAATATTATCTTATATTCTTAAAAGCTGCAGTCCAACACCTTTTTCTTTTTTAAATTTCGCCGAGATGAAAATATAAAAAAATGTGGATGTAGGAAACGTGTTATATTGGATGAAATTGCTGTATTGCGATGCTCAGCTGACCACTACTACTTCTACTACTACTACTACTACTACTACTACCACAACTACCAGTACTACCACCACCACTTGTACTACTACTATATACTACAACTACTACTATTACTACTATTACTACTACTACTACCACTACTACAGCTCCTCATATGCTCTATTTCCTTCCTCTCGTCTTTCTTTCCCTTCCTCCTTTTCGCTTTCCCTCTTCCTGCCTCGCTTTTCCCCCCTTATTTCCTCGCTTCTGTCTCTCTTAACATAACATTACTGCTTTCACAACTTCCTTCCAAAGACAGATATCCAGACTAAGGAACAGCACACAACCATTTCTTTGTTCTCTTCAAAGGCTTGCAAATGTGACATGAGGGTAAAAGGCTTCAAATACAATCGGGTTGCACGGTTAAAGAGGTTTGAAGAGCATCGAGGTAGACTCAGCCGCGATCCTTTCTTTGTTAGGCGTGGACACTAAGAGTCACACGTTTATCGAGTGGACGGCCGAGGGAGGGGATGGGTTCGGATTCCATTACGCTGGCAAGCAAAGCAGCGTGAATTTTAGGCAATGTTAATTTGATTATTTGTATCAGGGAAGGGTGTATGGATAGACTCTCTCTCTCTCTCTCTCTCTCTCTCTCTCTCTCTCTCTCTCACTCTCTCTCTCTCTCTCTTTCTTTCTTTCTTTCACCTTTCGTTCTTAGTTTGATTCCTTGTTTCTTTTTTCTTTCTTTTCTCACTTTTTTCTCTTGTTTCTCTTGTTCTTTCCTTTTATTTTCTTTCTTCCTTTCTTTCTTCCTTTCTTCCTTCCTTTCTTCCTTCTCTCTCTCTCTCTCTCTCTCTCTCTCTCTCTCTCTCTCTTCCTCCCCTCTCTCTCTCTCAACATGGCCATTAGTCACCCCCAAAAGCTCGCTCTAACACACCACTCACTAAGTGCTCTTTAATCACTGGTTATTATCTCACAAAATGAACACTTTGAAATTCGGTAAAAAATTAAATAACTGATTTTTTTTTTCTTTTTTACGTTGTTGCCTATTGCGCCGGTAGGCATCTTCCCGGTGGGGCCTGATGGTTGGCCCAAGGCTTCTTCCAGGTGGGGCCTGATGGTCGGCCCAGCCCGTTCTGGCGCAGGCGAGTGTTTATAGTGGCGCCATCTTGCATTGGCTCATGCTGCCCCCCGGAACTCGTACTTGATTCGCTTGGACGGCTTCCTCTAGAGTCCGGGTTGATGGGTGGTCTTCAGGACAGCATGTGGGTAGTTTTAAGCCACTCGGCGGTGACCGAAAAATCCGAGTGGTAGCGTGAGGATTCGAACCCGCGTCGTCCATCACGCGGCGAATGTGGGTCCAGTACGCTATCACTTCGGCCACCGCCTACCTACCTACCTACCTACCTACTGATCGCGCCTAATGTCAAGAGTAAATGTCATTCAGCTCGTTCAGCTTAATGGCGTTCACACACTTAATCGTGGAGGCAATACTAATCATCATACTCTGTTCAAACTAACCTGGCGAATAAGCTCCTCCCATCTTCCCGATTAGGTGTATCTCATTGGCTGATTCACAAACAGACCACGCCCCGAATCCAACTTTGACTGCATGGGATTGGTGGATGCTGGGAGTGGTTAAATCTTAGTGATGGATGATGGGAAAGGTTATATCACTGTTACCTCTGTTGCCAGATATACCTCCTCGCAGAAATAAGTCCACTACGCATGCGCATTGGGGTATACACAGCAGAAAACATATTAATTTGCCTGGTTTTGTCCTTGTTTTGCCCACTTGAGATCTTTGTGATGGTTGATATTGCCCGCATAAAACAGCACACCAGACCAACTGACCAAACAAGCAAGAACTGAATGAACATCAACGTGGGGTAGCTAATTCTTTCTCACATCTGCCCTATTCGTTTGTTCTAAGGCCTTCTCATGATTAAAATGTGTTTCTCTGATGTTTGCGCCGCGTATTAGAGCCGAAACGGACAAAGTAAACGATAGCGGTGAGTGAAATATAGAAAAAGTAAGCAAGTTGAATTTTTCTCCGCGAGTTAATTCCTACAACATCGCCACACGAGCCCCCGCTGAGCCAAGGACGGCCGGGGCAGCTGAGCGAGGAGCGGCAAACAGTTAAATATAAAAATACGTCTTTAAGGTCAGAGGGCGAGAGGCAAAGGTTAGAGTTAATGAGGAGGCGCAAATTAGTGGAGCTGTATCGAGTCTTCCACTTCGGGCTTTTGTGGAGTTTGGTTGTTGTTGTTATTGTTTCTTTACTATTATTATTACTACTACTGCTACCACCGCTACTACTACTACTACTACTACTACTACTACCAACACTATTACTGCTACTACCACTACTACTATTACCACTACTCTTCGTGTTCGTGTTCGTGTTCTTGTTCTTGTTTTTGTTCTTTTCCTTTTCCTTTTCCTTTTCCTTTTCCATTTCCTTTTCCATTTCCTTTTCCATTTCCTTTTTCATTTTCTTCTTCTTCTTCTTCTTCTTCTTCTTCTTCTTCTTTTTCTTCTTCTTCTTCTTCTTCTTCTTCTTCTTCTTCTTCTTCTCATCATCATTACCGCACACGTCAACAAGGTTCTCAACTCAAAATTACTCGGTCTGCGGCTCATTAGGAGGAGTTCATCCACTAATGGGTTAATTTTTATGCTATTCAGTCGCGTCTCCAGTGTCCCGGCCGTCACTACAAGGCTTTAGGTCCCCAGGTGTTAATTAGCTGTGATGGGCACGTTAATCACGGCTTCCCCCTCCCCGCCATCCTCAGCACCCTTCACACTCCACCTGACACCAGGGATGCAGTTTTAAGACGCCCCATTTTCCCTGGCTTGTCAGCATGATTACGCCCAGCCGTGTTCACGTCGCTCTGAGTTTAGTCTTGAGCAAGTCTCCCTCGTTTTTCCGTATATACCTCAAGATAAAGTAATGCAATTTGCTTTTCTATTGTTAAGACAGGTTATGCACTACTGGCAGCTTGCGGGTTTTATATCCTAATGTTTAATCCTAATGTCTGTTCTATGTTCATATTCTTAAACGTATCGGACTCCCACTACGACTATTTTTCGAGGCCACAGAGAAGATTAACCGGGTTTTTAAGGGTGTTTTATTTTTCCTGTTCAAGGTGCAGAAGTCGTGTAAAACTGTCTCCAGCATCCCAAAACAGTCCATGAAAAGAAACAATAACTTCTACAATAGGCTTTCAAACAGGCAAACTGAGGACCCGATACATTTAAGAATACGAACCCTAGTAATGTCACGTCTCCTGTGTTGAGTTTTGAGCAAGTCTCCCAAAGTTTCCCTACATACCAAGAAATAAAGTAATGTAGTTAGCTTTTCTTTTGGTATGACAGGTTATATAGACACTGCACTCTGTTTGTAATTCCATCATAGTTTATACACTTATTGTTAATGTGTGTGTGTGTGTGTGTGTGTGTGTGTGTGTGTGTGTGTGTGTGTGTGTGTGTGTAACTGAGTGCAGAGTCGTCGGAATCAGCCTGAATGGGCAATCACGCGTCCCACGAGCCAACGCACGCAAAGCCGCTCAAACCTTCGTCACCGTCGCCTCAACTCATTTTCGGAACCACAGCAAAAAAAGGAAAACAAAATCTATCCTTCAAGGTTAAGTTCAAGGTGATAAAGTCCACCTAACCAAACCTGATTAAATCTCCCAACTAAAAGAAAATAATCAGTAAATGTGCTAATATGCTTATTCTCTCTATTTCTTGATGGTAAAAGAAACAAGGCAAGGGTGAGAATAATAAAAAAATACCCCCTAAACACTACATAAAAGATGATGAAGATAAAAGTCTATAATCAATCAAAGTTAGCCCCTGATAGCAAAATAATAAGAAAGCGAACAATAATATTTCCTTTTTAAACGTCCTAAATAAAAACATCGATAGAGTTGCAACATTTCGAACTCAACTTCACTTAAAGAAAACGAAGAAACCGAACCTTACTAGCCTTACGATGCCCTACTCTACCCTACCCTACCATCCCTTCTCTTTTTTTTCCTCCTTTTTTTTTCCTCCTTCCCCTCTTCCTCCTCTTATCGCTCCCTCCCTCACTCCCTCCTTCTCTCCGTCGACAGCTTATCACTATGATGGATAATGTCTGGGCCAGGTTCAATTACGGCGGAGATGGAGCCCTTCACGAGACGCTCACCGCCATCCATCATAAAGAATGTCGGGCGTCGAGAGAAAAAGGGCTTCGGCGATGTGGCTCCATTCCTCGCCCGCTTGAGTGGCGTTGAAAGGGCCGAAGGAAAGGCGGCGATGTTCGTGTGGTGCCGTATTGAGCATAGTGATGGCGGTGAGGGAGTGAGTGAGGGAGGGTGGGATGATGAGAGACAGGCACACGGGAATAAAGAGACAGAAAGACAGAAAGACAGAAAGAAAACAAGAAAGATAAAGAGAAACATACAGAAAGTGCGCCGGAACTCTGAGATATATAGACAGACAAAGAGACACACACACACGGAGAGAGAGAGAGAGAGAGAGAGAGAGAGAGAGAGAGAGAGAGAGAGAGAGAGAGTAAACAACAGTAAAACAAAAAACATGAAATATACGTGTGCATGTGTATAGTGAGTGGGTGATGTTGACGATGATGGTGAGGATGATGGTAAGGTGTATGGTGAGGGGATTCTGGGTGTATGTTGTGTCACTTATCAGGCAAAGCGGGGATATGGGAAAACACAATGGATCGTATTGGCTATACAGGCATCGGCACATGTGGCCACTCAACTCCAAGCTGAATTTTCCATAGAGTTCAGGTTATAGACTAGAGTGCGTCTGAGGCTGTCTCAGGGATACACGGCCATGATACCACCGTCGCCCTAAACCAATGATTGCACACACTTCACTCCTACCCGATTTCATTTTTTTTCCATGTCAAATAGTAGAGTCAGGAAATCGGGGAGGAGTAAAGTGTGTGCAGTCGTTGGCATGGAGCGGTGGCGGCACCAAGGCCTTGTATCATGGAGGCAGCCCACTCTAGAACATAACTTGAGTTCTGTGGAAGTACTGCTTTGACAGTTCAGTGAGTGGCCCCGTGTGGCGCTGCCTGTATATAGCCAATACGGTCCATTATGAATGTCTTTATAACCCAGAAAAAAAAACCTCAAGTCCAAACGAGAGAAGAGAAAGCCCGTATATATAGAAGTCTACATCTCCACTCCTAACCTAACTAAATCTAACCTAACTTAACCTCAAATCTATATAACCCAAACGGTATAAAAGAAAGGACATACAGATCTCTATATCACAACACAAGAAAGAAAAATAATAGTGCAAAAACTATTACATTGCACTTCTGGATACATTAACAAACCTCGTATCACCTCACCTAATGTCTACGTAACCCAAATAAAACAAAACCAATTCAAACGAGTAAACAATGCCCGTCTATATATTGAAATCTCCATCTCCACTAAGGCCCGAGGGATGAAAGTTACCAAGTGACGTGACCTCACTACCACCCGGCAGGAGTTGGTGCACTTGGAGGCAGATGAAAGCCAAACAGAGGGGGCAATATACGCCACTGATTGCATTACGCTTTGCACCCTTGTTTTGATCCGGAAGGCCACTATCCCACTGCATCAGATGGGCCCCTTGACAAGGCTCCAAACGTGAGGCGAGATCTGGTCTGGTCTGGTTGGTGCTGGTGTGTTGCAGGCTTTGGCGTCCTTCCTCAATATTGCGCTGGACCCATATTCTCCAAGGTATCGAGGCCTTTGTATATTTATTTGAAGAGGCTCTCGTAGAAGTTTTAGGAATTGCCATGGGTGGTTTCATATCTATAGTGGTAGTTTTGCAAGATTTCTACGCAATGGATAGGTAAAACACTCTTGAGAACCCGATACATCTTTTATATGGCCTTAAAAAATATCATATCGAGAGCCGGAGCCCGAACCCTGCACTTTGGTTAGCGGCGCTCCAGGGCGGGAACTGTGACCATCTATAGGGATTGTATGGAGAACTGTCTGTATATTTATCTTTATGTTTTTCCCACTGTCTGTCTTTTTTTTTTATGTCTGTCTCTATGTCTATTTCCCTCTCCTCCCTTTTCTCAAACAGATTATAAGGCGCATTTTTTGTATATTTCTTTTTATCTCTCTTCCTTTATGTCCTGCTTTCTTCCTTCTTCTTTATTTATTTCTGTATGACTGTCTGTGTATCTTCGTCAGTCTCTTTTTTTTCTCTCTTTCACTGTGAGTTCTGGCGCACTTTCTATATATTTCTTTCTTTATCTTTCTTTCTTTCTAGCCTTCTGTCTGTTTTCTTTATTTGCGTCTTTCAGTCTCTCCAGGTTTCTTTCTGTCTGCATTTTTTCTCTCCTCTTTTTTCTTACATGCATCTATAATTTATTAATAAGTCATCATTATGGGGTAAAATCGATTCTTTCATGATTTCGATTAAAAAAAAAAATCCATGAATATCAAAACCTACATGAATGGTATGCGAGACAGAACACACACACACACACACACACACACACACACACACACACACACACACACACACACACACACACACACACCAACAGCCACACACACACACTCGTTCATCCACCCTTTCCCCCAATCAACACACTCACACACACACGCCTCTTTCAGCCTCCCTCTCACTAGTCAACCTGTATGTGTGTTTGTTCGGGCGCGAAATATTATTTGTTTGCCTTACACTGACGATGAATAATAACACCGGTCCGCGAAAACAAAACACAAAACGACTTTCATGTATCTTTTTTTTAATTGTTTAGTTTTGGTGTGTGTGTGTGTGTGTGTGTGTGTGTGTGTGTGTGTGTGTGTGTGTGTGTGTGTGTGTGTGTGTGATGCATAGCTCGCGTGAGAGACTGGGGCGGCTGACAAACTGCGTGGCTGCCGAGCGCATCATCAATATCATATGCAGCCCACCACAGCATATCAATTTATGATCATTTTTAAACCTTTTCCTATATACGCTTCGGTTTAATCTGTATTGAACGGTAAACGTGGAAAAAAAATTATGGGTTCCTCTATTTGTGTTCAGCTGTTTCTATTATAATTTATGCTTTCAGAAATAAAGAATCTTGCTTATTTTTCACTTTGTTTATGGAGGTGACGCATGATATGAATTTTTACTCGCTTCGCAATATCAATAAATTTTCCAGCTTTGTGTATTTTTTTCTGTCCCTCTGTCTGGTTTTCTTTCTTTATTCCCTTATGTATATCTCTATCTCTTTACCTTTCTTATTTTCCGTCCCTCTGTCTGTCTTTCTTTATTCCCGTATGCAAATCTCTCTACGTCTCTTTATCTTTCTTTCTTTCCGTCCCTCTGTCTGTCTTTCTTTCTTTATTCCCGTATGCAAATCTCTCTACGTCTCTTTATCTTTCTTATTTTCCGTCCCTCTGTCTGTCTTTCTTTCTTTATTCCCGTATGCAAATCTCTCTACGTCTCTTTATCTTTCTTTCTTTCCGTCCCTCTGTCTGTCTTTCTTTCTTTATTCCCGTATGCAAATCTCTCTATATCTCTTTATCTTTCTTATTTTCCGTTCCTCTGTCTGTCTTTCTTTCTTTGTTCCCGTATGTCTATCTCTCTCTGTCTCTTTACCGTTCTTTCTTTCCGTCCTTCTGTCTGTTTTTCTTTCTTTATTCCCGTATGTCTATCTCTCTCTGTCTCTTTACCGTTCTTTCTTTCCGTCCCTCTGTCTGTCTTTCTTTCTTTATTCCCGTATGTCTATCTCTCTATGTACCTCTATACCGTTCTTTCTTTCCGTCCCTATGTCTGTCTTTCTTTCTTTATTCCCGTATGTCTATTTCTCTCTATGTGCCTCTTTATCTTTCTTTGTTTCCGTCCCTCTGTCTGCATTTCTTTCCTTCTTTCTTTATTTCTTTATGTATATCTCTATGTGCATCTCTATCTCGTCTCCTTAAGTAAAGTAAATGGCAAATGAGACACTGTTTAATAATGATCGTGGTATGACAGCAACTATCTACGTTCGCCTTACCTTTTCATAACAACAAAACAACTCCGCGTAACGCCAACCACTGCAAGTCCTTCCTCTCAAGTAACACTCCTGCTTTAAACCGTCCTTCATTCATCGATATCCTTCCTTTCCCTTCGAAATATTAACCACAAATATGCGGAATGGTTGGCAGGCGATGTGATAGATGTACCGTGACGCTTCATTAAGTGTTCTCGCAAGGAAGGGTGCCACAATGATCTATATGGCACGCAGAATGCAGTTGATATCCCGCACGATGAGATCTCCCGAACATACACGCTCATTATACTCTCTCAAATACATACGGAGTGCACTCATTGTCTTCTTGCACTTATGAGTAATTCTTCAAACGTCGTATTGGTTTCCACTAACAATAACGTGGGTGATTTTGCCTTTTTTTGGCCAGTTACGTCATTCTTTAAGTACCCAAATTTAGAATCAAAGAAAGACTCTAAACACGAGAGTAAGGTCGGATTCCAGGAGTAGAAAATAAGAGGGTCACCGGAGATGGTTTAGGTCATAACATAATCTACTCTCCCGAAACACTTAGAATTGGATTATTTCAACAAAACATAAATCTATATGGAAATTTGATTCAGGGGGGGGCAGATAAATTCGATTCCAAAGTGATCATCGTATAAAAATGTTTGGGAAGGGAAGGAGGAAGGGAGGGAGGGAGAGAAGGAAGGGAGGGAGATGATGTTTAAATGGTGTGCGTGTTTTTTTCTTTTTTCGTTTCTTTCATTCTTTCTATCTTGCTTCCTCTCCTTCCTTCTCCCTTTTTCCTTTCCTTCCTTCTTTCTTTCTCTTTCTTTCTTTCTCTCTCTCACATTCTCTCT